>NC_081358.1:75467514-75772514 GCF_030684315.1 Stegostoma tigrinum | reverse complement strand
CCAAACACACACACACACACACACACACGCTCTCTCCCAAACACACACACACACACACACACACACACGCTCTCTCCCAAACACACACACACACACACACACACACACGCTCTCTCCCAAACACACACACACACACACACACACACACACACGCTCTCTCCCAAACACACACACACACACACACGCTCTCTCCCAAACACACACACACACACACACACACACACACACGCTCTCTCCCAAACACACACACACACACACACACACACACACACGCTGTCTCCCAAACACACACACACACACACACACACACACACACGCTCTCTCCCAAACACACACACACACACACACACGCTCTCTCCCAAACACACACACACACGCTGTCTCCCAAACACACACACGCTCTCTCCCACACACACACACGCTGTCTCCCAAACACACACACACACACACGCACACGCTGTCTCCCAAACACACACACACACACACACGCTGTCTCCCAAACACACACACACACACACACGCTGTCTCCCAAACACACACACACGCTGTCTCCCAAACACACACACACACACACACACGCTGTCTCCCAAACACACACACACACACACACGCTGTCTCCCAAACACACACACACACACACACGCTGTCTCCCAAACACACACACACACACACACACACACACACGCTGTCTCCCAAACACACACACACACACACACGCTGTCTCCCAAACACACACACACACACACACGCTGTCTCCCAAACACACACACACACACACACGCTGTCTCCCAAACACACACACACACACACGCTGTCTCCCAAACACACACACACACACACGCTGTCTCCCAAACACACACACACACACACACGCTGTCTCCCAAACACACACACACACACACACGCTGTCTCCCAAACACACACACACACACACACACACACACGCTGTCTCCCAAACACACACACACACACACGCTGTCTCCCAAACACACACACACACACACGCTGTCTCCCAAACACACACACACACACACACGCTGTCTCCCAAACACACACACACGCTGTCTCCCAAACACACACACACGCTGTCTCCCAAACACACACACACGCTGTCTCCCAAACACACACACACGCTGTCTCCCAAACACACACACACACACACACACACACGCTGTCTCTCAAACACACACACACGCTGCCTCCCAAACACACACACACACACACACACACACACGCTGTCTCCCAAACACACACACACACGCTGTCTCCCAAACACACACACACACACACACACACGCTGTCTCCCAAACACACACACACACACACACGCTGTCTCCCAAACACACACGCTGTCTCCCAAACACACACACACACGCTGTCTCCCAAACACACACACACACACACACGCTGTCTCCCAAACACACACACACACACACACACACGCTGTCTCCCAAACACACACACACACACGCTGTCTCCCAAACACACACACACACACACACACACGCTGTCTCCCAAACACACACACACACACGCTGTCTCCCAAACACACACACACGCTGTCTCCCAAACACACACACACGCTGTCTCCCAAACACACACACACGCTGTCTCCCAAACACACACACACACACACACACACACACGCTGTCTCCCAAACACACACACACACACACGCTGTCTCCCAAACACACACACACGCTGTCTCCCAAACACACACACACGCTGTCTCCCAAACACACACACACGCTGTCTCCCAAACACACACACACGCTGTCTCCCAAACACACACACACACACACACACGCTGTCTCCCAAACACACACACACGCTGTCTCCCAAACACACACACACGCTGTCTCCCAAACACACACACACACACACGCTGTCTCCCAAACACACACACACACACACGCTGTCTCCCAAACACACACACACACACACGCTGTCTCCCAAACACACACACACACACACGCTGTCTCCCAAACACACACACACACACACGCTGTCTCCCAAACACACACACACACACACGCTGTCTCCCAAACACACACACACACACACGCTGTCTCCCAAACACACACACACACACACGCTGTCTCCCAAACACACACACACACACACACGCTGTCTCCCAAACACACACACACACACACGCTGTCTCCCAAACACACACACACACACACGCTGTCTCCCAAACACACACACACACACACGCTGTCTCCCAAACACACACACACACACACACGCTGTCTCCCAAACACACACACACACACACACACGCTGTCTCCCAAACACACACACACACACACACACACGCTGTCTCCCAAACACACACACACACACACGCTGTCTCCCAAACACACACACACACACACGCTGTCTCCCAAACACACACACACACACACGCTGTCTCCCAAACACACACACACACGCTGTCTCCCAAACACACACACACACACGCTGTCTCCCAAACACACACACACGCTGTCTCCCAAACACACACACACGCTGTCTCCCAAACACACACACACGCTGTCTCCCAAACACACACACACGCTGTCTCCCAAACACACACACACGCTGTCTCCCAAACACACACACACGCTGTCTCCCAAACGCACACACACGCTGTCTCCCAAACACACACACACACACACACACGCTGTCTCCCAAACACACACACACGCTGTCTCCCAAACGCACACACACGCTGTCTCCCAAACACACACACACGCTGTCTCCCAAACACACACACACACACACACGCTGTCTCCCAAACACACACACACGCTGTCTCCCAAACACACACACACGCTGTCTCCCAAACACACACACACACACACACACGGTCTCCCAAACACACACACACGCTGTCTCCCAAACACACACACACGCTGTCTCCCAAACACACACACACACGCTGTCTCCCAAACACACACACACGCTGTCTCCCAAACACACACACACACACGCTGTCTCCCACACACACACACACGCTGTCTCCCAAACACACACACACGCTGTCTCCCAAACACACACACACGCTGTCTCCCAAACACACACACACGCTGTCTCCCAAACACACACACACACACACACACACACGCTGTCTCCCAAACACACACACACACACACGCTGTCTCCCAAACACACACACACGCTGTCTCCCAAACACACACACACGCTGTCTCCCAAACACACACACACACGCTGTCTCCCAAACACACACACACGCTGTCTCCCAAACACACACACACACACACACACACACACACACACACACACGCTGTCTCCCAAACACACACACACACACACGCTCTCTCCCAAACACACACACACACACGCTCTCTCCCAAACACACACACACACACACACGCTGTCTCCCAAACACACACACACACACACACGCTGTCTCCCAAACACACACACACGCACACACGCTGTCTCCCAAACACACACACACGCTGTCTCCCAAACACACACACACACACACACACGCTGTCTCCCAAACACACACACACACACACACACACACGCTGTCTCCCAAACACACACACACACACGCTGTCTCCCAAACACACACACACACACACGCTGTCTCCCAAACACACACACACACACACGCTGTCTCCCAAACACACACACACACACACGCTGTCTCCCACACACACACACACACACGCTGTCTCCCAAACACACACACACACACACGCTGTCTCCCAAACACACACACACACACGCTGTCTCCCAAACACACACACACACACACGCTGTCTCCCAAACACACACACACACACACACACGCTGTCTCCCAAACACACACACACACACACGCTGTCTCCCAAACACACACACACACACACACACACACACGCTGTCTCCCAAACACACACACACACACACACACACACGCTGTCTCCCAAACACACACACACACACACACACACACACACACGCTGTCTCCCAAACACACACACACACACGCTGTCTCCCAAACACACACACACGCTGTCTCCCAAACACACACACACGCTGTCTCCCAAACGCACACACACGCTGTCTCCCAAACACACACACACACACACACACGCTGTCTCCCAAACGCACACACACGCTGTCTCCCAAACGCACACACACACACACACGCTGTCTCCCAAACACACACACACGCTGTCTCCCAAACACACACACACGCTGTCTCCCAAACACACACACACGCTGTCTCCCAAACACACACACACACACACGCTGTCTCCCAAACACACACACACGCTGTCTCCCAAACACACACACATGCTGTCTCCCAAACACACACACACACACACACACGCTGTCTCCCACACACACACACACGCTGTCTCCCAAACACACACACACGCTGTCTCCCAAACACACACACACACACACACACACACGCTGTCTCCCAAACACACACACACGCTGTCTCCCAAACACACACACACACGCTGTCTCCCAAACACACACACACGCTGTCTCCCAAACACACACACACACACACACGCTCTCTCCCAAACACACACACACACGCTCTCTCCCAAACACACACACACACGCTCTCTCCCAAACACACACACACACGCTCTCTCCCAAACACACACACACACGCTCTCTCCCAAACACACACACACACGCACACGCTCTCTCCCAAACACACACACACACGCTCTCTCCCAAACACACGCACACGCTCTCACGCTCTCTCCCAAACATACGCACACGCTCTCACGCTCTCTCCCAAACACACGCACACGCTCTCACGCTCTCTCCCAAACACACGCGCTCGCTCTCACGCTCTCTCCCAAACACACGCGCTCGCTCTCACGCTCTCTCCCAAACACATGCACACAAGGCGCTCGCTGTCACGCTGTCTCACACACGCACACACAACATGTGCTCTCAACACTCTCTCCCAAACACGCACACACGCTCTCATCACTCTCTCCCAAACACATGCACATGCTCTCACACACACGCTCCTACACGCGCACACACTCCCACAATTACACTCTTGCTCACTCACTCACTGACACGCACACTCTCGCACATACTCGCTCTCCCTCTCCCACACGGATATCCTGTCACCGTGACGCTCTCGCTCTCACTCACACACACACAATGCTCTCTTGCTCTCTTCTGCTATCCCACATGCACACGCTCTCACCTGCATGCACGGGCTGACACAGGCGCTGTGCCATGCTCACCCGCTAGCACTCTCCCTTCCCCTCTCACGTGGGCACGCGCACTTCCGCTCGCACGCACTCTCCCATACGTCCTCCACATGCGGTCTCCCACAGGCGCTCCCCCATACGCACTATCACGCTCTCCTACACACAGACACTCTCATTATCACACTCTCCTGCGCACACACACACACGCACTCACTCACTATTTCACTCTCACGTGCCTACACTCACTGTTACACCTTCTCTCACACACAGTCACTCTGACACTCTCTCTGATAAAGACACACTGTCACTATTGCATTCACACACACTCTCAGTGTTACACCCATGCACAAACACAGTCACAATTACACTCACTCTCACACACACACTCAATCACTATTACACTCTCTCTCACACCCGGTCACTATTACACCGTCTCCCACAGACAGTCACTATTACACACACACAGCCAAAAATCACTATTTTACACACACACACACACACACACACACACACACACACACACACATCAGGATTATTTTATCTCACAGACACCCTGACACTATTCGAATCTCACACACACCATGTCACTATTTCACTCGCTCACACCTGCACACTGTCACTATTACATTCCCACACACGGTCATTATTACATTCTTTCTCTCCCTCTCACACACTCACTCAGACTCACCCTATTACACTATCGCACGTGCGCTCTCTCCATTGTCGCACTCTCGCGTGTGCGCGCGCCTCTCCACTGTCGCACCCTCCCGCGCGCGCGCCTCTCCACTGTTACATTCCCACACACGATCATTATTACATTCTCTCTCTCCCTCTCACACACTCACTCAGACTCACCCTATTACACTATCGCACGTGCGCTCTCTCTCCACTGTCGCACTCTCGCGCGTGCGCGCGCCTCTCCACTGTCGCACCCTCCCGCGCGCGCGCCTCTCCACTGTCGCACCCTCCCGCGCGCGCGCGCCTCTCCACTGTCGCACCCTCCCGCGCGCGCGCGCCTCTCCACTGTCGCACCCTCCCGCGCGCGCGCGCCTCTCCACTGTCGCACCCTCCCGCGCGCGCGCGCCTCTCCACTGTCGCACCCTCCCGCGCGCGCGCGCCTCTCCACTGTCGCACCCTCCCGCGCGCGCGCCTCTCCACTGTCGCACCCTCCCGCGCGCGCGCTTCTCCACTGTCGCACCCTCCCGCGCGCGCGCCTCTCCACTGTCGCACCCTCCCGCGCGCTCCTCTCCACTGTCGCACCCTCCTACATGCATGCAGTCTCTCTCATCAAGACACACTGTCACTTTTTACACTCACCCTTCCACTATCAGACTCTCCCATACGCACACGCACCCTGTCACTATCATGCTGTCCCACACGCACGCGCACATGCACCCTGCCACTATCACACTTGTGTGCGCACATGCACCCTGCCACTATCACACTCTCCCACACAAGCATGCACACACATCCTGTCACTATAATGTTCTCCAACACACACCCTATCACTATTACACTCTCCCACACACGTGCACACTGTCACTATTGCACTCACCCATATAAAGACACACTGTCAGTATTACAATCACACAAACACACTGTCACAATTACACTCTCTCCCACAGACATAAAATCACTATTACACACACTGTCACGACTACACTCTCATACATACACACAACACACGCATGCACACCCCTGACACTATTATACAATCTCGCTCACACACACCCTTACACTACTACAGTTACACACCACACGCACGTGCTATCACTTCCCCAATCTGGCGCGCGCGCACACAGATCCTGGTTCTCTATGAGGCCCCTCCTGTCAGTGACAGTTTCCGGAAGTTCACCCTGTGACCGGAAGTGTTTTTATTCTGCCGTTCTCCGGGTGTAGTTGTGATGCGCCCGGAATGTGCAGCTAACACTGTCCAGGGGCCTGAGGGGTTGGGAATCGGAATCCAGCTGTCAGGTACCGGGACCGGGCTGTTCCCGCCCTGGGGGCGGGGGGTGGTGTGTGAGGCGGTAAACGCGCGGGACCCGGGGAGCAGGGACTCGGGCTGTGGGGCCTTTCAGATGCAGTTTCCTCTGATGGTTCTTTCCTTTTGGGTTTGTAGGTGATAAGATGTTGCATCGTGTATCCATGACCTGAAGCCTCTCGATGGTAGTTGGCCAGCAGTAGAGGTGCAGGTTTACCAGGGCCCAGTATGCCTGCGGGTAAGGATGGGCCTTAATACCCTTTGCATGGCTTACGATTATCGGTTCGCTTCCCGTCACCCTGGTGTTTGTGAATATTTACTGACTGATGACTGGAATCTGTTCAAACTAGAGAGCACATTTGCTGGTTAATTTACCTGCTGTTAATGAAGTTGCTCTCAATTGAAAGTATATGAGGTTAGATTGTTTAGACATTTTAATCTGAGCAACATTCTTCACTTTCGCTGTCATCTTTTGAGTTGATAGGAAAGTTTGTATTCACTCTTTCCTTTAATTTCATTCTTGCAGTCTCATTGAAATATTACATTAAATTTACATCATGTAACTTTAGATTTGGACACTACATGACAAATTATTTCCTTTCTGTGTTTGGGTCCTTGTATGTATATTAGCTGTGTGTTTTGCATGTAATATGTATACACTTAAGGCAGTACTTATTCCTATGTATGTATCATTCCTATACAAGGATGTGTTTTTATATCATAATCCCTATTGAAAACAATACAGTACTTTTTTAAAGTATAGTGGAAATTTTAAAATCAGTTGCTTGATGCATCTGTTGTTGAATGAGTAATGAACTACTGTAATTTGCAAAATATGGAGCTTTTATTTAAAAGTTGTTTGAATTATTTTACTTCTGCAGTACTGCTTCACATGGTATGATTGTCTTAATATTTTGGACTTTATTTAATTCAAAGACTAAGATTTAACGGTCTGTTACTTGCTTAATACTTTGTCTTTTTAAAATTTATTCAAAGGATGTGAGCATCTGCCTGGCTAGAGCAGCATTTATTGCTTATCCCTAATTGTCCATGTTTCTGTGGATCTGGATTTACATGTAGGTTAGACCTAGCAGTAATATTTACGCCACCCAAGTGTAAATAAGAGACAATATAACCACAGCCCCTTGACATTCAATTACATTTGCATCTCTGAATCCCCATTCTGAATGTGGCCACTGACCAGAAATTGAACTGGACTCTCCACATAAATACAATGGCTATTAGAGCCTCACAGCATCAGGGACGCCGGGTTCAATTCCACCCTTAAGTGACCATCTATGCAGAGTTTGGGAGTTCTTCCCGTGTCTCTGTGGATTTCCTCTGGGGTGCTCTGGTTTTCTCCCACTGTCCAAAGATGTGCAGGTTAGATGGATTAGCTGTGCTAAATTGCCCACAGTGTCCAGGAATATGCAGGCTAGATTAACTGTGGATAGTGGAGGGTTACACATATTGGTTGAGATGCTGTTTGAGGGTCAGTGTGGATTCAGGATTCAGTGAGCTGAATGGCCTGCTTCCACACTCTAGGGATTTTACGATTTTAAGAGCAGGTTGCAGGCTGGAAATACTGCAGCGAGTTACTCACCTCCTGACTCCCCAAAGCCTGTCTATCATCTGCAAGACGCAAGTTAGGCGTGTGATGGAATATTGCCTAATTGCCTCAGCATGCAGTTCCAATAACACTCAGACTTGACACTATCTAGGATAAAGCAACCACAAACATCCACTTCTTCCACCACCACTGCTCAGTAGAAGAATATGTACCATCTGCAAGATGCAGTGCAGAAATTCACCAAAGGTCATTAGGTAGCATCTTTCAAACCCATGGCTGCTTCCTTCTAAAAGGACAAAGACAGCAGACACCTGTAAGTTCCCCTCCAAGTACTCATCATCTTGACTTGGAAATATATCACAATTTCTTCACTCACTAGGCTAAAATCCTGGAACTCTTCCTCACCTCCTCCCTGACATTACTTAAAATTCCAAATTGTTATTGAATTCAAATTTCGCAGAGTAGTGATCTAAGGTGCTACATTACTAGCCCAGTGACATTGCCACTTTGCCACAGTGAGGTATTGGATTCTGGGATCTTGTAGAAGAGAAGCCATAGTAGAAAATATATTTAATCAATCTAACTTTTGGTCCAAGTAGTGAAATGCCCACATTTCAGTAATGCAAATGCTCATCAGAGTTCTATTTAAAAGCCCTAAGGATTGATTTTTCTGAAGTTGTTTCTGACATTTGTGACCAAGCAATGTCTAGGTCTGTTGTTGTAAGCAACTTTTGAAATCTAAACTGGGTTTCATTACCCTATGATAGTAGGAACATCTGAGAAGTGCATTGTTCTTTTGCATGTTCTTTATTTTAACCACGCTAGGTAAATTTGCTTCATGAGTTGGTGTTTCATTTGTTGGAGGACATAGTGGTGTAATAAAAACAAAGTGCTGGTAAAAAAAAAAGCAGTAGTAATTCTGGCTGTATCTGTGGAGAGAGATGTTTCATGTTTGAGTCTGCTCTTACTTTGCATGGAGCTTGTTTTGTGGTGGTGTAACTAACTACATGCTCCTCCCAGCCCAGATATGATCAAAGTTTCTTTTTCTCTGGCTGTGAGAGTTCCGTGGAAATCAATGAAGTGGGTTTAATCTGGCTCTTGTAGTGTCTCTACCTCTGATTCAGGAGACCCAGATTCAAGTCCAAACTTTCTATACAATATAAAACACTCTTTATGAAACATAATATTGCCATTGTTTTATAAGAGAGTATGGAATATTGTTGTGCGAGATGGTCTAACTGATGTTTCCAAAACTCTGAAGAAACGTTGACTGCTTTCTCTCCACAGATGCTGAGTTTCTCCACTCTTTCTGTTTTTATTAAATGATGATATCCTTGATAAACCAACTGGAAAAGAGATCTAGAATTTTTGGATATCGTCAAACGTTTGGTTCCGGCTGTGAAGTTTGAACCAAAAATGAGTCAAATGTTGTGATGTATAACATTTCAGTTTATCGAAGTTGTTAATCTTAATGTTGTGCTTTGTTGAGATGGGATGGCATAGTGCATTCATTTTGGGTTTTATTGAAAAATGTTAATTAATATTAATTTAAGAATCCTAGAGGAGAATTACAATTTTTTTTGAATGAAGAGGGTTTATCTTTGAGGAAAAAGTTACTTACCCAGGGAATATTTTTCTCAAGAATAAAGGAGAATGAGTACAAGTTGTGAGGAATCTTAGAATTGATAATTGCTTGTGCTATATTTTAAATATGCCAGTTTTGAACTAAATGACCATACTTGACTGTAACTACGCCATTAGTCCGAGTTTAGAAATACTGCATCTATTTTAGAACAATTTCTCACATCACTCTGAAGAATTCACTTGAGAAGTAAGCAATTTTGCTTTTTTTTTACTGCTTAGAGTAATGAAACCTGTAGAATTTATAGCATAGGAGCCAGTCATTCAACCTATTTTATAAGTGCTATTCTGAGAACAGATATTTGCTGCTACAATGCATTCTCTCCAGTGCCTTGTAAATTTTTCTTTTTAAATGTATTTCCAATTTCCTTTTGGAAGTTTCAGTTGAATTTGTTTCCACTACTCTCTTAGGCAGTGCGTTCCAAATTGTAACATTTAATGGTAAAATTATTGCTTAAAAAAATTCTTCTCTTCCTTCTGGACCCTTAATTTTTCAACTAGCCCAAATCTGACCTTACAAACTTTGTTTTGGAAAAAAAACACTCGAATAGGAGCAGGAGCAAGCTATTTTGACCTCACATCTTTTGCGCACATTATCTTGATTTTCTTCAATACCTTCATATACTCAGTGGTTATTCCTGTATAGATCTGTGTTGTAGAGAATTCAAGGATTCACCTTCCTCTGAGCGAAGAATTTCCTCTTCAGCTCAGTCCTAAATGATCAACCCCTCATGAATATGTATCCTCCTTGGTTCTAGATCTCCAGCCAGAAACCACATCCTTCTTGCATCTACCCTGTTGAGCTTTGTAAGAAATGTTTGATTCAAATCTTCACATTGTATACACTTTAGAGAATATAGGCTCAGTTTGCTCAGTCTTTTTGCTTGGATGGTTTTCAGACTGCCTGTTCCCCTATTGCTTGTTGCTGGAGTTGCATTCATGCAGGCAGGTGGGAGTATTCCCATCACACTTCTGGCTTGTAGCTCATGATCCGGCTTGGGGAGTGGAAAGGTGTGTAACTTGCTGCAGGATTTCCAGCTAGTGCTTGGGCTCCACAGTTGCCAATGAAGTCTGCAACCTAAAATTCCTGTTTGCCTAATTCAGCATTAGATGTGCTACACGAGGATTTCTGGTCCTGGAGTACTTCCAGTGTAAGTCTACAACAAATCTCAAGCATTTATTCATTCACGTGGTGTGTGTATGTCACTGGCTAGGCCGGCATTTATTGCCCATCCCTAATTGCCCAGAGGGCAGTTAAGAGTCGACCACATTGCTGTGGGTCTGGAGTCACATGTAGGGTGGACCAGGTAAGAATGGCAGTTTTCCGTCCCTAAAGGACATTAGTGAGTCAGATGGGCTTTTCCGTGACTGTTGACAATGGATTCACAGTCATCATTAGACTCTCAATTCCAGATATTTATTGAATTCAGATTCCACCATCTGCCATGGTGGGATTCAAACCCAGGTCCCCAGAATGTTGTGTGGGGTTTTTGTTGGGATTAACAGTGCAGCAATAATACAACTAGGCCATCATCTCCCCATGTTGTACAATTCAAAGATTCAGTCCTTCTCGATAATAGAGTAATTGTACTGGGATTAGAACACAGACTACTCTCTCTATTTATATGGCCAGTCCAGTTTCTCGTCAATTGTAACCTTCAGTATTTTGATAGTGGGGGTTTTGGTGATAGTAATCCTATTCATTTGCGAAAAGGCAATGGTTAGGTGTATATATAACAAGGTGTAGAGCTGGATGAGCACAGCAGGCCAAGAAACATCAGAGGAGCAGGCAAGCTGATGTCGTGGGTCTAGACTCTTCAGAATTGTTGGAGTTGGTCATTGCAAAGTACTTGTATGACACAGAAGTTACTGGACACTTGTCAGCCAAAACATGGATATTATCCAAGTCTTCCTGCATTTGGACCTGGCATGCTTTAGTATCTAAGGAATCATGCATTTTGTGAACAGGGTGCAGTTGTCAGTGAACAATTATCATTTCTGACCTAATGATGGATGGAAGGTCAAGAGCAAAGATGGTTGGCTGAGGACATTAACCTGAGGAACTCTTGCACAGGTGCTGTCGAGGTGAATTGACAGATGTCCAACGCAACAACCATCTTTGTATGTGTTAGCTATGACTCAAACAGGGGAAGAGTTTCCCCTGATTACTGTTGCTAGGGTTCCTTGTGGCCACACTCGATCAAATACAGCTTCGATGCCAAAGGTGGTACCTTACCTCCTAGAATTTGGTCTTTTGTCCATGTTTGATGTCATTGATGATGTCTTCCATCACTTTTGTTTTTACTGATGATCAGGAGTATGGAGCAGGAACTGGTTAGATCGGATTTGTCCTGCATTTTCTGTATAAGACATACACTGGAACAGCCTCGCTAGGAATGCATCAAGTTCTGTAGGACATGTTTCGAGTACTACAGCAATCTGTTTATTAACTAACACCTATGGGTCCTGGAGTGTACCGGTTGATAAAATGTTCCAGATAATCAAGAGGTTCACATAACTGCAGTGAACCCTGACTAAGCAAAGTTTCGAGACATCAAAATCCCTCAAAAAATCTATGTAAAAACATCAACATCCCTCTTAAAATCAACATAAAAACACACAGTAAGTAACAGAAGCCTGATGCAGGGGTATGTTCTTTATTCACAACATAAATATTCGAACATCATGGTAATTGAGGGATATAATTTTGCCAGTTCATGAGGTGCTGGTTAAAATGAAGTTTGCTTTATTGCTAAAATGTCAGGGCCCACATATTTTGCAGTATTCAGTGCATCCAGCTGTATGTTGATATCTTCTGGAGTGAATCAACTTATTTAAAATTTTCGGGCACAGATTGTGAAGAGAGTGAAACAAGAATAAAATGACCAATGGCTATCCTTGAAAAGCAATGGTGTTAAGCTTAAAGATACTACCAGTAGTAAAACAGAATTACCAAGTAACTTATACAGAAAAACAGTGTTCAAGTTCACGAGGGAAATGACACTGAATCATGAGATAACATGGTGTAGAGCTGGATGAACGCAGCAGGCCAAGCAGTGTCAGAGGAGAAGGAAGGCTGACATTTTGGATCGAGACCCTTCTTCAGAAATGGGGGAGGGGAAGGGGGTCTGAAATAAATAGGGAGAGAGGGGGAATACAGGACAGAGGCGGGGGTTGGAGCCAGTAAACGTGAATGTGGGTGTGGAGTTAGGGAGGGGATAGGTCGGTCCAGGAAGGATGAACAGGTCAAGGAGGCGGGATGAGGTTAGTGGGTAGGAAATGGGGGTGGGAGGAATGGTTAGGGAGGCGTGGATGAGCTGGGCTGGTTTTGGGACATGGTCGATGGAGGGGAGATTTTGAAGCTTGTGAAGTCCACGTTGATACCGTTGGGCTGCAGGGTTCCCAAGCGGAACATGAGTTGCTGTTCCTGCAGCCTTCAGTTGGCATCATTGTGACAATGCAGGAGGCCCAGGATGAACATGTCGTCCAAGGGATGGGAGGGGGTGTTGAAATGGTTCACGACTGGGAGGTGCAGTTGTTTGTTGCGAACCGAGCGTAGGTGTTCCACAAAGTGGTCCCCAAGCCTCCGCTTGGTTTCCCTGATGTAGAGGAGGCCACAACAGGAACAGTGATTACAGTATACCATATTAGCAGATGTGCAGGTGAACATCAGTTTGATGTGGAAGGTCTTCTTGGGGCCTGGGATGGGGTGAAGAGGGAGGTGTATAGAGACAGGTGTAGCACTTCCTGCAGTTGCAGGGAAAAGTGGCAGGGTTGGTGGGGATGGTGGGCACTGTGGAGGGAACAAGGGAGTCATGGAGAGAGTGGTCCCTCCTGAAAGCAGATGAGGGTGGAGAGGGAAAAATGTTTTTGGAAGTGGGGTCAGATTGCAGATGGCAGAAGTATCAGAGGATGATGCATTGGATTTGGAGGTTGGTGGGCTGGTGCATGAGGATGAGGGGGATTCCGGTTCACTTGTTGTGGGTAGGGGGTTTGAAAGATGAGTTGCGGGAAATGCGAGAGACATAGCCAAGAGTGTTTTCGACCACTGTGAAGGGGACGTCACGGTCCTTGAAAAATGAGGACACTTGGGATGTCTGGGAATGCCTCATCACGGGAGCAGATGCGGCAGAGGCGAAGGAATTGGGAGTAGGGGATGGCCTTTTTGCAGGAAGGTGGGTGAGAGGTGGCATACTCTAGGTAGCTGTAGAAATCAGTAGGCTTGAAATGGATATCAGTTTCCAGGTGGAAGCTAGGGATGGAGACAGAGAGGTCCAGGAAGGAGAGACAGGTATCAGAGATGATCCAGGTGAACTTAAGTTTGGGGTGGAAGATGTTGGTGAAGTGGATGAACTGTTCAAGCTCCTTGTGGGAGCACGAGGCGGCACCAATACAGTCATCGATGTAACGGAGGAAGAGGTGGGGGATAGGCCCGGTCTAGCTTTGGAAGAGGGATTGTTCCATGCATCCTACAAAGAGGCAGGCATAGCTTGGGCCTGTGTGGGTACCCGTGGCCACCCCCCGTTTGTCTGTAGGAAGTGGAAGGAATTGAAGGAGAAGTTGTTAAGGGTGAGGACGAGTTCAACTGAGCGGATGATGGTGTCAGTGGAGGGGGACTGGTCAGACCTGCGGGACAGGAAGAAGCGGAGGGCCTTTAGGCCGTCTGCATGAGGAATTATACTATCTCTGACGCTCAGTCATGACTGCTTCGATAGTAAAAGAAACTCACCTGGTGTGGAATGCCACAAAGATCAGTACTGTGGCCTCAACTGTTTACAATCTACAAATATGACTTGGAAGAAGGGACCAATGTATGGTTACTAAATTTGCTGATTGCGCATCTTTGTAGTAAACTGTGAGGACAGCATTGTGTTTAAAGTGTTGTAGATTGTTTAAGCAAGCGGCAGGAAAAGAAATGACAGATGTATTATGTTGGAAAATGTAAACTTGCTAACTTGGGGGCTGGAATTCTCTCTCTGCAGAGTGTGGAGACAGGAAAATTGAATACTTTTATCACTGATCCAAGTAGATTATTAACTAACCAGGAAGTACTATGGTGTGTCATATTGCTGTTGAGGCCCTAATAAGATGATCAGTCTTTGTCTTGTGAAATTGAGGTTTAGGCTGTAGAAGCTAGTTGACCCACTCCTCCTAATTCATTTGTGTGTGTGTTCATATGGGGGGAGCAAAGGTCTATCAAATAGCAAAACAAGAATGTCTAAATTGTGGTGAGATATGAAGAATTATTATCTTTGCAACCAGCATGATGTTCACAACTGAAGAGTTGTGGGACTAAAGGTAAATAACTCCCAGGCTGAATAAGGTGCATTTGAGGCTACTTAAGGATATTGCAGGAACAGTAACGTAAATTGAAGAAATGTTGGGAGATATCAGTGGATTTGAAAAAAGTTACTCATTATTTATTTAAAAACATATAATAGTCTCACAAGCCTCTTGTGTGTAAAATTATTTGAACCCTCAATATTAAAGACATTAGGATAGAACAAAAGCCTTTTAAAGGATAACTACATTTAAAAAAAAGTGTGGAACTAGATGAACACAGCAGGCCAAGCAGCATCTTAGGAGCATAAAAGCTGACATTTCGGGCCTAGACCCAAAAAGAAATACTGGTTTGGTTGATGAAGGGAGGGTGCTCTCAATTGAACAGAATTTTTCTTTGAGAATGTGGAATGTAGCTAGATAGGCAGTGACTGTGGCTCACTAACACTTTTTCTATAAGGTTTTTGGTATAATTCATATGAAAGTACAACTACACTGTTCAGGAGCCTTATCTTCAACAAGATCACCACTCATTCTTTTGAACTCTGGGGACTATAGACTCAGTGTCTTCAATCTCCCCTCATAGGACAGCTGCACCATCCCAGGAACTAATCTGTTGAATCTCTGCTCCATCCTAATGGGACAAATACACTCTTCATTGGATTACATGTAGTGCTGCTCACTTTATCCAAGTACTGTTTTGCCAATATTCTCTATAATTGAAGCAAGGCATCTTTACACCTGTACCTAAAACCCCTTGTAATAAAGGCTAAAATACATTTACCTCCCTACTGCACCTGTGTGATAGCTTTGAATTACTTCTGAACAAAGACATCCAGGTTCCCTTGGGCATCAACACTTCCTAATCCATCTCCATTCCTTCTATGAAGTGGATAACCTCACACTTATCCACATTGTATTCCATTAATTTTGCTCTTTCATACATTCTGCCTGTGCAAAACCTCTTGAAGCCTGTTCGCATCCTCCTCAAACTGTGATGGAAGGTGAATGATTTTTTAGATAGGATTTTGCATTAGTTATACATGAGTTTTTTGATTAACATGTCAGTATTTTTGGAGCCATGGTTTTTTAAAATCTTGTAAATGAGAGAGAGTTCCTGGTGTGCTACTTGGAATTTGTTTGCATTGGGAAAATTTTACATGCAGTCAGAATAAACATTGAGGAATGTTAGGCTGCTTTCAGTTGGAAGGATTAAGATTGACTTGTTTATTTTTCTTTGCTTGGAGGAAATACCCATAGTTTGGAAGCCTCCTGGTTTTATTTCACAGAGGTCCTCGTTGAGGTTGGATATCTGAATCAACTTCTCTTGTGGAGAGGAGTTGGATAGTTAGGAAGTAGATTATCTCAGTGTAAGGGTTTTTGTTTGAAAGTTGTAGCGCATAAATGTTTGGTTAGAACTGTGAAGGGGGTATTCAAAGCTGCAAAAGCCTATATGAATAATCAAGGAAGACGTTATCGGATTGAGAACTGAAAGTAATGGTTAACTCAAACCTATCGATGGTGATAGAGAAAGGAATTCCTTCTGGCATCTGTGTACTATAAAAGTTTGCTGATAAATGTTGTATTTTTACTGTGTTTCAAAATCACATTGTGCAATGTGTCGTTGGTTTATTCATTTCTATTGTCGGTCTTTTGAAAAATAAACTTTATTTGTTAAAGCTGAATCTGCAGCATTGCTGAGATAGTCGGAACTGCCAGTGCTGGAGAATCTGAGATAACGAGGTGTAGAGCTGGATGAACACAGGCCAAGCAGCATCAGGGGAGCAGGAAAGCTGGTGTTTCGTGTCTGGACCCTTCTTCAGAAAATTTTCTGCTCTTCTACTGCTTGGCCTGCTGTGTCCATCCAGCTCTACACCTTGTTATCTGCAGCGTTGCTTTTATGTTTCAAGGGTTGAATAACTACTTTGTTAGATTATTTTGTGAAAAAAAGCTTTTATCAAGACAGATTTCAGTTTGGAATCTTGTATCGCTAGCATGGTAGTTGGGATCACAACACATCTGCACCCACATCTAGTTTTGTTACCTTTAAAATTACATTTGGTCCAAATAACCAGATTATTTGGTTATAGATTGTAAACAGCTGAGGTTCAAGCACTGGTCATCGCAACCTGAAAGTAATCTATTTATTTCTGCCTCTCTCCTTTCCTCAAAGCAGTGCTTGGTTAATGTCAGCAGATTAGTTGTATGTTCTCTAATTTTGCTTACTGATTACCTTTGTGGCCCTTTATCAAAAGCTTCAAAATATCTGAAGTCACTACACTGAACTAGTCCTTTTGACTGAAGATAATAAAATGTGAGGCTGGATGAACACAGCAGGCCAAGCAGCATCTCAGGAGCACAAAAGCTGACGTTTCGGGCCTAGACCCTTCATCAGAGAGGGGGATGGGGTGAGGGTTCTGGAATAAATAGGGAGAGAGGGGGAGGCGGACCGAAGATGGGGAGAAAAGAAGATAGGTGGAGAGAGTATGGGTGGGGAGGTAGGGAGGGGATAGGTCGGTCCAGGGAAGACGGACAGGTCAAGGAGGTGGGATGAGGTTAGTAGGTAGATGGGGGTGCGGCTTGGGGTAGGAGGAAGGGATGGGTGAGAGGAAGAACAGGTTAGGGAGGCAGAGACAGGTTGGACTGGTTTTGGGATGCAGTGGGTGGAGGGGAAGAGCTGGGCTGGTAGTGTGGTGCAGTGGGGGGAGGGGATGAACTGGGTTGGTTTAGGGATGCAGTTGGGGAAGGGGAGATTTTGAAACTGGTGAAGTCCACATTGATACCATTAGGCTGCAGGGTTCCCAGGCGGAATGTGAGTTGCTGTTCCTGCAACCTTCGGGTGGCATCATTGTGGCAGTGCAGGAGGCCCATGATGGACATGTCATCTAAAGAATGGGAGGGGGAGTGGAAATGGTTTGCGACTGGGAGGTGCAGTTGTTTGTTGCGAACTGAGCGGAGGTGTTCTGCAAAGCAGTCTCCAAGCCTCCGCTTGGTTTCTCCAATGTAGAGGAAGCCACACCGGGTACAGTGGATACAGTATACCACATTGGCAGATGTGCAGGTGAACCTCTGCTTAATGTGGAATGTCATCTTGGGGCCTGGGATAGAGGTGAGGGAGGAGGTGTGGGGGCAAGTGTAGCATTTCCTGCGGTTGCAGGGGAAGGTGCCGGGTGTGGTGGGGTTGGAGTGCAGTGTGGAGCGAACAAGGGAGTCACGGAGAGAGTGGTCTCTCCGGAAAGCAGACAGGGGTGGGGATGGAAAAATGTCTTGGGTGGTGGGGTCGGATTGTAGATGGCGGAAGTGTCGGAGGATGATGCGTTGTATCCCGAGGTTGGTAGGGTGGTGTGTGAGAACGAGGGGATCCTCTTTTGGCGGTTGTGGCGGGGGCGGGGTGTGAGGGATGTGTTGCGGGAAATGCGGGAGACGCGGTCAAGGGCGTTCTCGAATACTGTGGGGAGAAAGTTGCGGTCCTTGAAGAACTTGGACATCTGGGATGTGCGGGAGTGGAATGTCTTATCGTAGGAGCAGATGCGGCGGAGGCGGAGGAATTGGGAATAGGGGATGGAATTTTTGCAGGAGGGTGGATGGGAGGAGGTGTATTCTTGGTAGCTGTGGGAGTCGGTGGGCTTGAAATGGACATCAGTTACAAGCTGGTTGCCTGAGATGGAGACTGAGAGGTCCAGGGAGGTGAGGGATGTGCTGGAGATGGCCCAGGTGAACTGAAGGTTGGGGCGGAAGGTGTTGGTGAAGTGGATGAACTGTTCGAGCTCCTCTGGGGAGCAAGAGGCAGCGCCGATACAGTCATCAATGTACCAGAGGAAGAGGTGGGGTTTGGGGCCTGTGTAGGTGCGGAAGAGGGACTGTTCGACGTAACCTACAAAGAGGCAGGCATAGCGGGGGCCCATGGCCACCCCCTTAGTCTGTAGGAAGTGGGAGGAGTCAAAAGAGAAGTTGTTGAGGGTGAGGACGAGTTGGGCTAGGCAGATGAGGGTATCGGTGGAGGGGGACTGGTCGGGCCTGCGGGACAGGAAGAAGCGGAGGGCCTTGAGGCCATCTGCATGCGGAAAGCAGGTGTATAGGGACTGGACGTCCATGGTGAAGATGAGGTGTTGGGGGCCAGGGAATTGGAAGTCGTGGAGGGCGTGGGTGGTGTCACGGACGTAGGTGGGGAGTTCCTGGACCAAAGGGGAGAAAATGGAGTCTCCTACCCTCCCTCGACCTCTTCATCTCCAACTGCCGTTGAGACATTAACCGCCTCAACCTCTCCACCCCTCTCACCCACTCCAACCTCTCCCCCGCAGAACGGGCAGCCGTCCGCTCCCACCCAACCTCACCGTCAAACCCGCAGACAAGGGTGGCGCAGTGGTAGTATGGTGCACTGACCTCTACATCACCAAGGCCAGACGCCAACTCTCCGACACCACCTCCTACCGCCCCCTCGATCATGACCCCACACCCGAGCACCAAACCATCATCTCCAACACCATTCATGACCTCATCACCTCAGGGGACCTCCCACCCACAGCCTCCAACCTCATTGTTCCCCAACCCCGCATGGCCTGTTTCTATCTCCTTCCCAAAATCCACAAACCTGCCTGCCCTGGTCGACCCATCGTCTCAGCCTGCTCCTGCCCCACCGAACTCATCTCCACCTATCTGGACTCCATTTTCTCCCCTTTGGTCCAGGAACTCCCCGCCTACGTCCGTGACACCACCCACGCCCTCCTCCAGGACTTCCAATTCCCTGGCCCCCAACACCTCATCTTCACCATGGTCGTCCAGTCCCTATACACCTGCATTCCGCATGCAGATGGCCTCAAGGCCCTCCGCTTCTTCCTGTCCCGCAGGCCCGACCAGTACCCCTCCACCGATACCCTCATCCGCCTAGCCGAACTCGTCCTCACCCTCAACAACTTCTCTTTTGACTCCTCCCACTTTCTACAGACTAAGGGGGTGGCCATGGGCCCCCGCTATGCCTGCCTCTTTGTAGGTTACGTGGAACAGTCCCTCTTCCGCACCTACACAGGCCCCAAACCCCACCTCTTCCTCCGGTACATTGATGACTGTATCGGCGCCGCCTCTTGCTCCCCAGAGGAGTTCGAACAGTTCATCCACTTCACCAACACCTTCCGCCCCAACCTTCAGTTCACCTGGGCCATCTCCAGCACATCCCTCACTTTCCTGGACCTCTCAGTCTCCATCTCAGGCAACCAGCTTGTAACTGATGTCCATTTCAAGCCCACCGACTCCCACAGCTACCTGGAATACACCACCTCCCACCCACCCTCCTGCAAAAATTCCATCCCCTATTCCCAATTCCTCCGCCTCTGCCGCATCTGCTCCCACGATAAGACATTCCACTCCCGCACATCCCAGATGTCCAAGTTCTTCAAGGACCGCAACTTTCCCCCCACAGTGATCGAGAACGCCCTTGACCGCGTCTCCCGCATTTCCCGCAACACATCCCTCGCACCCCGCCCCCGCCACAACCACCCAAAGAGGATCCCCCTCGTTCTCACACACCACGCCACCAACCTCCGGATACAACGCATCATCCTCCGACACTTCCGCCATCTACAATCTGACCCCACCACCCAAGACATTTTTCCATCCCCACCCCTGTCTGCTTTCCGGAGAGACCACTCTCTCCGTGACTCCCTTGTTCGCTCCACACTGCCCTCCAACCCCACCACACCCGGCACCTTCCCCTGCAACCGCAGGAAATGCTACACTTGCCCCCACACCTCCTCCCTCACCCCTATCCCAGGCCCCAAGATGACATTCCACATTAAGCAGAGGTTCACCTGCACATCTGCCAATGTGGTATACTGCATCCACTGTACCCGGTGTGGCGTCCTCTACATTGGGGAAACCAAGCGGAGGCTTGGAGACCGCTTTGCAGAACACCTCCGCTCAGTTCGCAACAAACAACTGCACCTCCCAGTCGCAAACCATTTCCACTCCCCCTCCCATTCTCTTGATGACATGTCCATCATGGGCCTCCTGCAGTGCCACAATGATGCCACCCGAAGGTTGCAGGAACAGCAACTCATATTCCGCCTGGGAACCCTGCAGCCTAATGGTATCAATGTGGACTTCACCAGTTTCAAAATCTCCCCTTCCCCAACTGCATCCCTAAACCAGCCCAGTTCATCCCCTCCCCCCACTGCACCACACTACCAGCCCAGCTCTTCCCCTCCACCCACTGCATCCCAAAACCAGTCCAACCTGTCTCTGCCTCCCTAACCTGTTCTTCCTCTCACCCATCCCTTCCTCCCACCCCAAGCCGCACCCCCATCTACCTACTAACCTCATCCCACCTCCTTGACCTGTCCGTCTTCCCTGGACTGACCTATCCCCTCCCTACCTCCCCACCTATACTCTCTCCACCTATCTTCTTTTCTCTCCATCTTCCGTCCGCCTCCCCCTCTCTCCCTATTTATTCCAGAACCCTCACCCCATCCCCCTCTCTGATGTAGGGTCTCGGCCCGAAACGTCAGCTTTTGTGCTCCTGAGATGCTGCTTGGCCTGCTGTGTTCATCCAGCCTCACATTTTATTATCTTGGATTCTCCAGCATCTGCAGTTCCCATCATCTCTGATACCCTTTTGACTGAAGTATGAGTGAGTAGTACATTGGTCGGGAACAGCTGCTTAATTGCATTGACAGTGACATCTTACCTTGCTTCATTGATGACTGAGAATTAACTGTGGGATAGTGATTGGCTGGGTGGATTTTCCCTACCTTTTGTAGAAGGGAACAGAGGGTATTTTCCGCTGGGTAGATATCAATGCATGTTTAACTGAGCTGTATATGTAGAACAACTAGCCTTGCAGCATAAATTTTTTTACCTTTACAGCCCATAGGCTTTGTTCCTATTTATGATGTCACCTGGAAATCACATTGGCTGAAGATTTGCATTTATTATTGGTGCAATGTCGGGAAGAGGCCAGAAATAATTATCTACACAGCAATTCTGGCTAAAAATAGTTGCAAATCCAGCATACTTGTTTTTTTACACTAAAGTAATGAGCTGTGCCATCATTGAGGATGGGGATAAATACTTGTGCTCCTGTTTATCTCATTGTCCACCATCATTACAAACTGGATGTGGCAGATCACACACTTTTGAGTTGATCCATTGATTCAGGAATCACTGGCTGATTGCATACTGCATCCATTGTTTAATTCACCCTGTTTGCATATAAGAATGGTGATTCTATTTGCATGATCTGCAATTCTCTTATTATCAGATTTGGTCACTTGATTCATTAGTGATATTGTGGAGGATACACCAGGTCGTAAGATTGCAGATTATGCTATGGAGTACAATGCTGCTGACCTACTTTTGATGTCAAATCTATCCAATTAAGCATGCTGGTGGTGTCTCATAACTAGAAAACAAGTGTCCTTAGTGTGAACACACTACTTGGTTTCCACAAGCATCACACAATAATCACTCACCCCAGTATTGTCACAGACTTGTGTATCTGTGACAGGTGGTTTGGCAAGGACAGGCACATTACCTTTTTCATAATTAGCCTAATCCTTAAGACTACATGATTTGGTGTCAACGTTCACCCTGATGGATACATGCCTTCAGTATGAAAGGATGTTGCACTTTTTTGTTTGGATGTAAACCCTCTTTTTCTGTTTCATATGAGGCTCACTATATTCACGAATCAAGTTGAATACAAGAATTATGAAGGAGAGCTGTAAAGGGAAATATGGAAAAAAGGAACTTAGAAAATAGGAGCAGGAGTAAGCCATTTGGCCTTTCCAACCTGCTTCACCATTCAACAGCTGATCATCCAAGTCAGTACTCTGATCCCACATTCTCCCCATACCTTTTTGATCTCTTTAGCCATATGCACTGTATCTATCTTTGAATATTTTCAATGTTTTGGTATCAACCATTTTCTGTGGTAGAGATTTCTGCTGGCTCACAACTGAATGAAGAAATTACTCAAAGCAAAGGAAACAGATGAGGATATGTTAATTGGTAACCCAAAAATATTTTTTAAAAAGTTAAGGGCAAGGCTGAAGAGCTATTTGTGTATTTTATAATCCATATTTTTTAAAAATTGGATAAGATAAAGTAACGAGGAGGTATTTTGAGGTTGGTAGCCCTGAAGGCAATAAAAGTAAATTTGGATCATAGGTTCACTCAGTCTAAATGTTTTTAAATGTCGTGGAGAACTGCAGTATGTTGTGCTGATCTTCTAAAAGTATTTGGGAGAGGAAGTGTCTAATGGTCACTGCACTTGTGATGGGTTCAGATGAATAAAATGATAAAATTCTGAAGATTTCTTCATTTTTATTTTCTTGTCTCCTTACGTACAAGTAGAGCAGCTTCTGAAGTGTAAAATCTTTTTGTGAAATAACTTCTTCAAGTAAATTGGGCAAATATTTCATTTCTTTAAATTTCTATTTTCAGGATCATTTGGGGGGCCGGAATTACTATGAAAAGTGCTTTTGTGTGCATGTGACAAGTCTTTGGGAGGGCAAAGAGTGGTGTCTTATTTGTTATGCACATACATTAAAATCTGTGAACGTAGCCAGTTGTTGGCTGCACAAAATTCTCTTTGCTTACAAATATGCTGTAGTGAAATTAAGTTCAACATCAAATCAACAGTTTAAAAAAAATCATCCTTTTAGAAGCCCTATTTCTGATCTGTCTCAGAACAATTAGAGGTTTTGTTTCACCTTTATTAAGTATGTTTTTGACTCTGGGGTACCATTTATTCTGAGGTTTTTTGGGATCTTGACATTTTTAGTCTGTCTTCATATACCATTAAGATAGTCTTGGTTACCTGGGGAAAAACACAGTTTAATAATTTTGTGCTGCATCTGAGTGATGGATGATAAATCATTTCTGATACAATTGTGCATTTTGTTTCAAAACAAAACAAAGAATGATGTATTTTTAAGAGGAATAGTTTTCTTCCTGGTCTTTTAATCAAGACCAAAAGAGCCTACGATACATGATGGCTCACAGAAGGAGATTTAATTTCACTCTTTTGAAAATGAAATATTATGTCCAACGTGGTGAACACGTATAAGTGCTTTAATTTTAACCCTTGCTTGTCAAGGTTGGTATAAACCTTTTTGAAATTACATTTCTCACTCATTCATCCTGTGCTGCAGACTTTTTTGTAAGAGCAGTGGCTCTACCTCAGTGGTAGATTGAGCATTTACAATACAAGTTCAAGTTTTACATTACTCAATCTCTTATTTAGGAAGAAAGTATGTGGAGTGTGATGCCACAGATCTGATGGTGAAGAATAAATTGGCCTTGAGGCTCCTGTCTTTTTTCTTAGTTGCATTGGGGATCATTACAACCAGCAACTGACTTAGAAGTTGCTATGTCCAGCTGTCGGTCACAGCATTTTGAATAAATAAATTAGGGAGAAAGGGGCAATCTTCGTTCTTCTCTCGGGGTATTTTAATTGCCAGATTGGCGCAGAAGAAATAATATATTTACAAAAAATATTTTCTTAGCAATGTTATTTTAAAATTTGGTACCATTATCGTCGACTTTTATTTGTGATCAGATTCTTGCAGGATTATTAGAGTATGTATTTGTACACTGATCTATTAGTGCTAAGCTTTTCAATTATATTGTATTAAAATTTAGAGGAATGTTGATACTAAGGAGAACATTGCAGTGCTGGAGAGAAAGGAAAGGAAAAAGGATGGGGAGGCAAAGGAATATCCATCAGCGATAGCAAGAACTGCAGATGCAGCAGTCAGAAATGACAGTGTGGAGCTGGAGGAACACTGCAGGCCAGGCAGCATCAGAGCACCAGGAAAGTTGATGTTTCGAGTTGGCACCCTTCTTCAGAAATGAGGAGGGGGAGGGGAGCTGGGAAATAGACAGGAGGGCTGGGGTTGGGGCTGGGGAAGGTAGTTGGATGGTGATAGGTGAGTGCAGATAGGGAATGGTGGGGATTGGTCAGTGGGACGGGTGGGGCAGAGGTGGGAGAGAAGATGGACAGGTTGTGCCGTGTCAAGGAGGTGAGAATGAGCGGGAGGGTTGGACAAGGAATGAGGCCGGGAGTGGGGAGATCTTGAAACTAGTGAAATCCATGTTTAGGCCATCAGGCTGTAGACTCCTGAAGTGGATTATGAGGTGTTGCTCCTCCAGTTTGTGGATGATGTCAGTGTGACACTGGAGGAGGCTCAGGATGGACATGTCACCCAGGGAGTGGGTGGGTGAGTTAAAATGGTTGCGATTGGAAGGCGTTGTCTTTTGTCGCGTATGGAGTGCAGATGCCTTACGAAATGGTCTCTCAGATGTAGAGGAGGCCACGCTGCAAGCAGCAAATACAGTAGATCAAGTTGAACCCCTGTCTGATATGAAAGGTTTGTTTTGTGCCTTGGATGGAGGTTTAGGGGCATGTGTAGCACTTCGTGTGGTTGGAGGGAAGGGTGCTGGGGATGGTGGGGTTAGTGGGAAGCGTGGAGCAGTCGAGGGAGTTGCAGAGAGAGTGGGCCATATAATAGGCCGGTACGGGTGGGGAGGGAAATATATCTTTTGTTGGATTGTAAGTGGCAGAAATGGCAGAGAATGATACATTGGATCTGGAGGTTAGCGAGGTGATGTGTGAGGGCAAAGGGGATTCTGCCTTTGTTTTTGTTGGGGGAGGGGGTGTGAGGGCAGAAATGCGGGAAATACAAAAGATGCAAAAATGCCCTCAATCGCATCTCTGCCTGGCTTGTTGTGCTCCTCCAGCTCCACACTGTGTTGCCTCAAAGGAAAATCTGTGATGAAGAATAAACTTACTTCAAAGAAGTGGAAGTTTAGTCACAGTCATCATACTTTTGTTCCCTTTTGAGGGAATATATAGTAATAAATCCAAAATTCCCTGGATTGCAAAGGAGAGAGAAAGTTAAGGAAATAAAAACAAGTGTGCTGGTGACAGATGTGAAGTGGAGAATGTAGTAAATTCAGAAAAGCAAGTAAGAAAAGCAAAGATAGTATGAGAAGAAGCCAGTAGCTGATTATGAAAGGGTATCCCAAAGTCTTGTATTGATGTGTAAATGGTAAGAGTGAGGATGATTAGGGATTCAAAATTCGTATTGCATGTGGAAGCAAGGTTAAGAACTGATGTATCAAATTAATACTGTGATGTCTGTCATTACCGGGAGAGAGAATTCTACTGAAGCAGGAGATGGTTTGTACTGTACAGGATTTAAAGTTGATAAAGAATGGGTATTTGATAGGATAACATACATAACAATTGGTAAAGTTCTGGAAGTGGATGAGATGCATCCAAGAATACTAGGGGAAGCAAATGAAAATTGTGAAGGCACTATCCATAACTTTTCAGTATTCCTTGGACACCAGAATGGTGCCAAAGAACCTGGAGAATTGTAAGTGTTGCAAAGATCAGTCTACTAACTCTCGGCCAGTTAGTTTAACTGTAATGGTGGGGAAACTTTTTTAGAAACAATAATTTGGAAGAGAATTAATAGTCACATGGACAAATACACCTTAACTATGTAACATTGATTTCTTGAGGGGACCTTATGTTTAACTATTTACTGAAGTTTTATTTCAAGAGATAACCGGGTTGTTGAGGACAAAGGCCTTGATGTGTTATACGTGTAATTCGAAAGACATTTTATACAGTGCCACATGACAAACTTGTGAGCGGTGTTATAGTTCATAGAAGAAAAGGAACTGTAGGAACACAAAATTGGCCGAGTGACAGGAAGCAGTAATGTTTAATGGATGCTGAAGGAAGGTGGTTTAAAGGTTAAAAAGAAGAGTATAAAAGGGTTTGGAAGTAAAGAGTGGATACATAGTTGGTGAACTAAATGACCTGTTTTGACCATTTTTCATGTAATTCAATATCTATTCACTTTTTTGTGGCAAATTAGCAGATGAATTGGTGATTGTCAATCGATCCTGCCTGTTATGACAGCCAGTTGTCAAACAAATGCCATTTGGAGTATTCCGTCATATTCCTCACTTGAGTTTCTAGCTCCAAGATGCTTAGGTTTCACCCTGATCTTGTATCGACAGTATTTATATGACTAATGCCTCTGGCCACTGGTAACTTCGCAGGGTGTTGGTAATGGGACATTCAGCGATGGTTATGTTATTGAATCTCAAGTCACTGATTATTCTTGAATTGGTATAACAAAACTACCTTAAGTATTTGGTTTAAAAGATCCATATTAATTCTGTTAGCTTAACGGTCCGCTGGCAGCCTGTCAAAATACACTGTTTGCGCTTAGGGTTTGGATAAAGCAGAAATAGGTGTTTCTGCACAGTATTTTGCTGAAATGCGAGGGCATTTGTTAATCAAAATCCAGCTGTCTTCTGGCAGGTTTTATTGAGGGTTTTTTTGTGAATTTGTATGACAGCATTGCTGTATTTCTTTACAGTTGGCTGGGTTGAAAACCATTGAGATTTGACTATGTCGTTGGGTCAATCCTATGCAATCATATTTCTGTTTACAGTGATTTGGTTCTTGAGCAATTTCCTCTTCTGAAATCTAAATGTCAGGCCCAATATCTGTAATTGGGACCGACGGGTTACTTTGCTAATCCGTACATAACATATTCCAGGGATGTGTCAATAGTAACACCTTATGAATTGCACCAGATGTTTTGTGTTTGCAGCTCTGCTTTCGAGGAAATGTATGATTAAAATGAAGACAAATAGGAGGCTTGCTTATTTATTTTGTATCATTGACCATTCAGAGATGTGATGAGTGGGCATCTCTTGAATTCAATCTGTACCATTTGTCATTACTATTACAAAGCTAATTGAAAAGGTCTGATTGCTCACATCCTGTTTGACTGACATCAAATGATACTTCACAATCCATCAGCGCGCACTTTTTTTTTAGCTAAGTGGAAATTTGCTCTTACAATGTCTAAAGCCCAAGTAATTTTTAAGTGTTTATTCACTCCCTTTGTGTGTAACCTAGGCTGAAGAATTAGACAAGATAACTCCACCTGAGAGTTCTTGGCTGGGCACTTCATCAGACTGGGTGGGACATATTTAGCTGGTCTCAATGATCGATAGGGAATTGCTTGTCATTTGCACTCTCTAATGGAAATGTCATTAAAAGCCTACTTATTAACTTAGTAACTAAGTTTTATCTTAACGTGTTTATTTGATAAGTGCACAACCAATTTGTCCTCTGATTTTGATTTTCCATTGGAAAATGGTTGAAAAGGTCCCAAATTGTACTTTATTTGGATCCTTTTGCACACGATATTCCATTCCATTAAGTGCATTCTTGAATGGAATAAGGTTGATTTTAAATTTTAGTCGAGAATTTGGATTTTGAACTGGATCACAAGCATATTTCTAAAGAATCTGGTGTTGAATGAATACATGTTTTAGAAATCATATATATTTACGTTTATAGATGCTGGTAACTTCTGAAGATGAAGTCAGACTTTTATCAGTTAATAGTCTGTGAAGCTGGCAGAAGAGTTATCTGGAAGCAGAGTTATCTTGTCTAATTCTTCAGCCTGGGTTACACACAAAGGGAGTGAATAAACACTGAAATATTACTTGGGCTTAAGACATTGTAAGAGCAAGTTTCCACTTGTTCTTGTTCTTGTTAGTTGAAATATTGATGCAATACTAGGTCTTACGATCATGCGTCATAATTGTCCATTTATTTTAAATGATTTTCACATGGATACTCTGGAATATAGCACTCTGTGGATTTAGTGATCATGAGCAATGTGCTTTAGAAGTTGTGTGCAGCTAGTGTTTTCTTTCTAATTAAATGAATATACATTTGTCAATTATACTTGTTTTGCTTTGGGCAGGGGACAGGATATGGGTTTTGATGGAAATTTATTGGATGAACAATCAAACTGTTAGAACATTAACTTTTCTTTCAGAATTGCCCTTACCTGTTTAGAGCAATGATGGATGGTATTACTCAGAACAGGTCTCTTGTATCATGTGGCATTGCATAGCGGGTTCTAACCTAGCTACATGTTGTCAGTGCTTCAATTTATTGCTATTTTAATTTATGGTATTTTTAACAAATCAGAAGGAATTGGCTTTACATGGTTATAACTCCTTGAAAATGTGCAGAGTATGAAAATTGCTGTCTTTGAGCCATAAAATAAAAATGCTTTAGTTTTCCAATTTTAAGTGAATGAGAATGGTAAATGCATTCCTTTAAATGATCTCCACTTGCCTACATACTAATGAGAATTAAAAGATATGTCAAGCTGGCCCTCTTTACTTCTCAACATTTCTTTCGTCATCTTTCTTTCCTATGTTCATTTGTGATTTTGATAACGTAGTTGTACATGTTACAAAGTTGACATTCTTTAGAATAGTCTTAGCAGTTTTAGGTAATGGCATTGAGGTAGCAGTTTCCTTCAAATCTTCTCAAAACTTGCTAGTTTCCTTAATTCAGCACCATCATACACTGAATGGTAATATAAGCATGACACTGATTATGTTAGAAATCGATGCATTGAGATGCCAAACTCTGTCCATATGTGAAATCATCAGTTCCCTCTCTGCATACTAAGTCCGGGTCAGCCAGAGCTGCTTTAAAAATTCTCATTCTTGTTTTTAAAACTTTCCCTGTCTCTAACTTTCTATTGCTTAAATTCTGAGATGTTCTGTGTTCCTTTAGTTTTGGCCTCTTGTTCATCCCTGATTTTCATTGCCCACACTTGGAAGCAATGGCCTAGTGGTATTAGATAACAAGGCATGGAACTGGATGAGCACAGGCCAGGCAGCAGCAGGGAAGATGACATGTCAGACCTGGACCCTTCTTTATTATCTCAGACTCCAGTAACGGCAGTTCCTACTATCTCTAGCCTAGTGGTATTATCACTGGACTGTTAATCCAGAGATTTAAGTAATTTTCTGGCAACCTGGGTTTGAATTCTGCCATGGCAGATGAAGGAGTTTGAATCCAATAAAAATCTAGAATTAAGAGTTGAAGTTCATTGAATGAATCCATTGTCAACTGTCAGGAAAAATCCAGCTGGTTCACTAATGTCCCTTTTTAGGGAAGAAAACTGCCCTCCTTACTTCGTCAAGCCTACATGTGACTCCAGACACTCAGCAATAAGGTTGACTCCTAACTGGCCTCTAGGCAATTAGGAATGGGCAATAAATGCTGTCTAGCCAGTGACGCCCACGTCTTGTGAATGAATTTAGAAAACAACAACTGAAGGCTCGACAATGTCCTGAAGTCCATAATTCCTTCCTTAACATCTCCTGTAAGTCAGTGGTGAAGGTCTGCCTCTTTGATCAAAGCTTTGGTCACCTATCCCAAAATCTTCTGTGATTTGGTATCAGTCAAGTTTTGTTTGCACTTCACAGGATCAGTATCATCGAGAAGTGTTACTACATTTAAGGTGCTACTCTTGAGGTTTTAATGTGACGAAAAAGTACTTCAGTTTAGAATCCACATCGTACCAGTTTAGTCATTGAAGAACTTCCTGTTACTAGGTTATGTGTTCAATTAGATTAATCATCAAATTTCAAACACCCAAGTCTTTCAACAGTTTTATAAGAATCGTACTAATTCAGACCTATTTTGTAAAGTCAACGTTTTAAAAATTAACAAAATCAAAATTTGTATAGTTTTTAAAACATCAAAGCATTTTCATTTTAGAGTAATTACCTCCTTTTACTTTGCATTTTGTACACTGTTAAACAGTTTCCTCACTTTCTTCTCTGCTTTTTCCAAGATTCATGTTTCCCAAATTCTTTCCTCCATGCGTTCTCATGGTATGGTCAATTGTGAAGGTTCTCTGTTCTCTTCCCCACAATATTATAGAGTTCAGTTACACTTCGCTTTAGTATCATCTGCAGCATTGGTGCATCTTTCAAATGAGATATTAGGCAGAAGCCATATCTTCTCTGTTTGGCAGAGATAAAAGTTTGCATGGCATTGAAGAAGAAGAGCAGCAAGTGTAGGATTTGTGCTCTTCATAATGAAAGATGAGAGGAACAGAATAATTTATGGTAACTTAGGATAATTTAAGTATTTTTTAAAAGAAGTATAAAAGGGGCCCTTTGCTCATAGTCGTACAGCATGGAAACAGGCTCTTTGGCCCACCGTGTTTACGCTGACCAGCAAACACCAAGCTGCACTAATCACATTTACCTGCACTTGGCCCATACCTTACAGTGCTTGAAATTTTAATGCTTCTTAAATGTTGCAAAAGTACTTGCCTCCACCGTCCTCCCAATGCAGTGTATTCCATATATCCACCACCCTCTGAGAGAAAGTGTTATTCTTCCAATCTCTTCTAACCACTTACTGTACACCTTAAATTGTTGGTCTTAGATACATCAACGAGGAAAAGGCTCTCTCAAACTATCCTGTATATACCTCTTAATTTTGTATACCTCAATTAGAACCCCCTGAGCCTCCACTGCTCTGAAGAAAATAAATCTGGCTCTTCCAGTCTCTCCTCATAACTGAGACATTTCATCCCAGGCAACATCCTGATGAATCTACAGTGCAGTCATGTCCTTCTGAGAATGTGGCGACCAGAACTGCACACAGTATTCCATCTGTGATCTAACCAAAGGTTTTATCAAGTTGTAACAAGATTTCCTTGCTCCTGTATTCTACACTCCAACTAATGAATGTTTTCTTCACCACCCTGTCTACTTGTGCTGACACTTTTTGGTTTGTTAGACTGAAAGAACCTAATGGGTTCTTTAATGTCTGATCAAAATATTTACAAGATGACATGAACATTTCAAAATATAGCTAATTATTAACTTAATCTAGTTTGTGCACAAACTAATGAGCAAATCTATTAGCTTAAAAAAAACTCTATATGCATGGAAACTAATGAGTCTCACTGCCTTCTCTTCATGTCAGGACTTTGCACAAATGGCACTTGGATCTCTGTCTCAGATTCCATGGTACTGATCTTAAGAACCCAAATCTCATGTTCCCAGTCTCTCAAATTGGCTGTAACTGGAAAGTCCCACAAGTGGGATAAAGTGCCTTATTCCTGCTCCTCTGCTGCCAGGCCTGCTGTGTTCATCCAGCTCTACACCTTATCTCAGATTCTCCAGCATGTGCAGTACCTACTGTCTCTGATATTAATGTTGTTCTGATTACATACTTTATCTTCATTTTATAGAAATTTCAGTACTTTTCAAGACATTTCATTGTGCAGTAAACAAGTTGAAAACATCTCCAAGTGGTTACGTGTTAATTACACCAACGAATGGTTCCATTGACAATCAAGGTTACGTAGGTACCTCCCAGCCAAAACAGGCTGTTTCTTAAACCAGACCTATTTTCGTGTATGTTTCCTTCAGTTGCTCTTAACTCTTGACCATTTAGAGATGATACTTTTAAGTCCAACTTCAGGGATCTATAGACTTGTGCACTAAGGTCCTTTTGTCCCTTCGTACTCCCTAGGGACCTACCATCCTTACTAGATCTCCCAAACTGTATTATTTCACACTTGGCAAGATTAGATTCCATCTGCCATTGCTCTGCCCAATTTACCAGCTGACCAATGTCAGACTGTTGCCTGAGACTATCTTCCTCCCTATCAATAACACCCAACTTTTCGTCAGCTGCAAACCTATTAATTAAAACCTTTCACAATTGCATTCAAGTCATTAATGTGCATGACAAACAGCAAGGACCCCAGCATCTGTTCCTGTGGTACACCACTGGTCACAGGCTTCCAGTCACACACAACCTCCACCATTCCCCTTTGCATCCTGTTTGCAAGCTAATTTTGGATCCAGTTTCAATTTGCCTTCAATCTCATGCCTTTTACCTTTTTGGCCAGCCTTCCATGTAAATCACATCAACTGCACTACCCTCATCAATAATATTTGGTCACCTTTTCAAAAAAAACTCTGTTAATTTAGTCAGACAGAACTTCCCTCGAACAAATCTGCGTGATCTATCCCTACCCTTCTAACTGTTGGTTAATCCTATCCCTCAGAATTTTTTCCAATAATTTCCTCACCACTGTTGAATAAATTGGTCTGTAATTACCTGTCCTATCCCTGCTGTTGTTCTTGAACAAACCACATTAGCTATCCTCTAGTCACCTTGCCCTTTGCCTGTGGTTACCAAGTATTAAATATCTCTGCCCGGGTCCCAGCAATCTTCTCTCTTGCTTCCAGAAACAGCCTTGGATACTACTTATCAGGCCTTGGGGATTTATGTATCTTTTATGCCCTCTAAAACATCTAATACCTCATGTTTATTAATATTAACATGTTCTAGAACCTCACTATTCCAACTGCTATCTCTGGCGACAGTGTCTTTCTCTTTTTTACAAATACAGCTGAGAAATAATGTAAGACCTCACCTTGCCTCTATGGTCTCTAATAGGCTAAACTCTTGCCCCTGGTAATCCTGTTACTCTTAATATGCATATAAAATGGTGTAGTGGCAGTGTTTCCATCTTAGGATCATGAAGCCTGGGTTCAAGTCTCATCTGTTCTTGTGGGGTGAAGTAGCATGTCTGAGTAGGTTAATTAGAAGGTATTTGAAGAGATATAAAACCTAACAAACCAGTAGTAGTAGATTGCTACAGCTTTTACTTCCCATTTTGACCCCATTTTAGTGGAGTATGGTCGGACTTGTGACATGGTCTTCCATTGCTTGCAGTTCTCTTCATGTAGTCTTCATTTACTTAGACCTTTGTGCTATTAAGAAGCTGTGTTTTGTGACGGTCTGCTCCATTGTAGTGATGGTTTTTTTGGGTTCACTCCTTTTTTTATACCATTTTTAGTGACTGGGTCATCTTAATGTGACATTATTTGTATTTTATAGTGTTGTGGGTAAATAATCCCAAATTACTCTTAACTTGGCCACTTATTAAAAAATCTTGCAGATAATCAAGTGCTGAAACAATTATTCAAAAGTCATTACAAGAAATGTAAGACTTCCCAAATAAGTAAGTATAAACCTGCAAACCAACTTAACTATTACCTGATTAATGATGAAACCTGGCCAGGACTTCAACCAACAGTGTTCTATCTCTGGAAGTTTCTAGGGCTTGGTCTTTTTGCACTGTTCTTTGAATTTCTGCAGTTGAGTTGTTCTGGTGTTTGATATACAGATTATCATCTTTTGGTCTATGAGGTGATATATTGATGATATCTCTCAATGTCCTTTCATCTAAATTACTCCAACACCGTAGCTGGTTTCCTTATCAAAAGTAATTTCTTTCTTTCTTGTTACATTTGACATTGACTGTTCGAAGACACTGCTTTCCTGTAGTTAACTGCTTAAAGTCTCATGCAGGACAATCAGTTGACCTTGTGGTAATAAAGCATCCAGTTTATTAGGCCAAGATGCTGGACGCTATTACTGCAGATGCTGAAGAATCTGAGACAACAAGGTGTGGAGTTGGATGAACACAGCAGGCCCAGCAGCATCAGAGGAGCAGGAAAGCTGATGTTTTGGGCCTAGACCCTTCAGAAATGGGGGAGGCGAAGGGGATTCTGAAATAAATAAGGAGAAAGGGTGAGGTCGATAGAAAATGGATAAAGGAGAGGATATTTGTTGCGAACAGAGCGTCTTTGCGGAACATCTGCACTTGGTTCGAAACAAACAACTACACCTCCTAGTTGTGAACCATTTCAACTCCCGTTCCCACTCCTGAGACGACATGTCCATCATGGGCCTCCTGCAGTGCCACAATGATGCCACCCGAAGGTTGGAGGAACAGCACCTCCTGTTTCGCTTTGGACTCTGCAGCCCAATGGTATCAATGTGGACTTCGCAAGCTTCAAAATCCCCCCCCCTCCCCCAACCGCATCCCAAAACCAGCCTGGCTTACCCCTGCCTTCCTAACCTGTCCTTCCTCCCACCTATCCCCCCCCTCCCACCTCAAGCCCTACACCCATCTCCTACCTAGTAGCCTCATCTTGCCCCCTTGACCTGTCCATCCTCCCTGGACCGACTTATCCCCTCCCTAACTCCCCACCTACGCGCACCTTTATTGGCTCCACCCCTGCCTCTTTGACCTGTCTGTCTCCTATCCACCTATCTTCTTTATCCATTTTCTATCCGCCTCCCCCTTTCTCCCTATTTATTCAGAATCCCCTTCCCCTCCCCCATTTCTGAAGAAGGGTCTGGGCCCGAAACGTCAGCTTTCCTGCTCCTCTGATGCTGCTTGGCCTGGTGTGTTCATCCAGCTTTACACCTTGTTATCTGTGTTTATTAGGCCGGTGTCAAAGCAGTTTTGTTTAAGTAATCTCGCCAAAACATGGCTAATTGCCTGAGTCTCTGTGTAAAAGTTTGTCTTTATTCCTTCACAGTTAATTCCACAGTTATTGCTGTGTGTAATAATTTATCTTTTACTGATTCATTCAGCCCATAAACAATTATTAAACCTCTGAAGTCTATAATATCACAGGATTAACTGAACCAGTATCTACTAAGATTTTCCAGGGTGATGCAAAGTTAGATTGAGTTAGCCCTGGGTGTCTAAAGGTTACATTTTAAGCAAATCCATGTAGCTTCTTAATAATACACTTAAGATCAGGTGTTTGACATTTGCAGTCCTACCTTAACAATTGTAGTGGCTCATCCAAATTCATTATATAGACATCGCAGTTTAAAGTGCGTAAAACGGAACTTTAGTCTCTATTTACAAAATGGAATGTGAAAATGATTCCCAGTAGTTTGAAGAAATGAATATTAACATGATTAAACACGCTCTGTAGTTAAATATGATTCCTTTGAATGTGTACTCAGTTATTACAATTGTATAGCAAGTATAATTCCCTTCCTTGGGATTTCTTTAGGAATTGAGCCAATGCTTAAGCTTCATCTAACATCACTGAAACTCTGGTCATAATCTCATTGCTGTTAGGAGCAACCACTTTTTTTTTTTGCAAAAATTGGTTGTGAAGTGCTTTGAGCTGTCTTGACGTTGGGAATATTGGGATATGAGGCATGTTTGTTTGTTATTTTCCTGTCTTTTATCCCTGCTTATCTTGAAGGCGACATTTGAAGTTGAGAACCCAGAACAACTGCACTCGGAATTACAAGTAATACTTTAACTGATGGACCTTCCTGTCTCTCTGGCTGAATGTTCAGCAGGGTGGAAAGTGGTGATGGGGCAGGTGAAGACCTATGGCTGTGGGATTGAGAGAGCGGAAGGAGGGAGGGGAACTATTTAATTCACAGAATTTGTCAGCAGTGCCTGCCTTTCCATGGGGGCTTTCAGGGGTTTTATTTAGGCCTGTGGTATTGACCAATTACATCATGTCCACTTTAAAGGGGCATGCAGCTACTAGTTTAGGTCTCCGCAGCAGCCATTGCTGCCTTAGCGCTTTCAACCCCAAAAGTTTGGCTGGTGACCTCAATGTGAGCTGTGATCCACAACTTGAGATACCTAGTTCTCATCTATGCCTGTGGATTGATGGAGATTGTTTTCAAAGTAGTCATCCAATTTTTTTTTTCTGTCTCTACAGTATAGAAATTGTATCATGAGCAGCAAATATAGCCAGTAGAAAGTGAGTGTGAAATTGTGGTTTCGTTTCGAAGGAGCATTTTTATATTCTGCTTAGAAAGAAGGACCTTAAGGACAAATGTTTTGCATCTTCTGCTTTAGTCCTCCCAGGCCAGGGCTGATCAATTGACTCTCTTTTTTTTTCCTGTCCTGACTTGACCACAACAGGTCTTTTAAGTTTAAAGAAATAATGAACCTCTAAATTGGGCAGTATAGCTGTTTTTGCTGTGATTTTAAGAGGTGCAGCGTTTCTTCCATTTTAGCAGTAGTAATTTTTCTTGTACTCAATCTGTTCTAATAAAATATGTTTCAACTTTGAATCCCATACAAACTTTGCAAATGCACATATGGGTTCTAGAGTGAGGAAGGATAAATTTAAACACCTTTTGAGTCCAATCAAACCAAGGCAGTGTATGAAGGTTGATTCCTTGGCTGGCTTCAAGCTGAATTCTACAATCCTGCTTTTGCTTGGCAAATCTGTTGCTTCTGGTGTTAAGATGCAGTCTTATGACTTTTTTTGGGAGTTAGTCACACTTTGTTTTGTTTTCTTTCAAGAAAGCTCCAGGACACATGGAGTAGTCAGAAGTAGTTGATAGGGTTTCAAAACTTGAAGGTTGAGTGGAAAAAGAGGAAGGAACCCATTTGGATCTTGATCCTTAAGCTTCTGGAAGCTGAATATGTACAATGATACAAATTGTGCAGTTATCTTTGCCTGTAAGCTCAAGTCGCTGGAAAATGGCGCTAACCTCTTTTGAAATGACAAAAAGACCAATTCAGGATTTCTCCATTTAGATTCACAATATCCTTGTTATGAAGCATGTTTTCATGACAAGCTTAAACATGCTTTACCTTGGGAGGAAGTGGATGTGTTAGAATGATTGAGGGCAGAATAGTGTGTCATGGAGGGAAGGGGAGGAATTGCCTGGAGTGAATACTGTCTCTGAAATTAACAGGATTATCCATTGAATTTGAAGGTTTTAAGCAAAAGTGAAGAGAAACCGTATTGTGCTGCTGGGAGGGAGGGAGGGAACAAACTGCCAGCAGAAGTATGGGAAATGGGATGTAACTGTCTATAAGTTTTCTGATTCAGATGGGTCATTAACCTCTGAAACATTAACTCTTTCTCTCTGTCCGTAGATCTTGGTGGTTTGCTGAATGTCTGTCTTCTCAGCATTTTCTAAAATTTTTCATACTTTAAGAATGCCAGTATTTTATTTCGTATCAGTTTCGCATAAGTTGGTTTCTGCATTCAATTCAGTACTTGTGATGTGTTCTTAGTAGGTGCAATCATAGACATTTCTGTAGTTAGAGGCCATACTGGCCAATGCTGCATTGTTTGCTTAATTAAGCTGTCTTCATTTGAATTTGCTGTACAGTGCAGTGTTCAATTCTTACCTAAATGCCTTCCTTTTAATTGATAAGTAAGTAAATAACAACTTTAATTGCCACTTGCAGTAATGCTTTCTAATAACTGTGCAGAAAAGTATTCTGATATGCCCTGCGTGTTAGTGCTATTATACAAGGCATTTTTTGAGTCAGAAAACAGCTCATGACAGCACACTTTTCTATTGCATGCTCTTCGAGTACTCAGAATTGAAGTGCTACCCAATCAAGCATAGAATCAGGACCTGAATAGTTAAGCATCTCTGCTGTGCAGATGCCAAATCCAAGTGGCTGCACAATGAAAGGTCACTTCTTGCTATTTGGCAGATGAGAGTTTTCCTAACATAGTAGCCTATTATATATCTTGTGCGTGTACATTTTGTGTTTCATTTTACTGATAAAAATTTCAAGCCATAGAATGGGGTAATTGAAGTGTGTTATTGGAGTCAAAAGCAATTTTGTAAAGCTTATTTCAGTCTATCTGATCCGAATGTGTCAGTGTGAATCAAATTCCAATTGATACATGTTACCTTAGCTTTGGTTTTTATGTTTTGCTTACTTATCAGTGATATTTAAAACCTCAAATTTTGATTTCATTTATTTTCACAATTGCAATTCATATTTGGTTTAAGTAAATACAGAATGGTTAATTGAGCAAAATTTTTGGATTTCTGTCAAAGGCACCTAAACTTTAGAGATTATAGGAACTACAAATGCCGGAGATTCCGGGATAACAAAAGTGAAGAGAAACCGTATTGTGCTGCTGGGAGGGAGGGAGGGAACGAACTGCCAGCAGAAGTATGGGAAATGGGATGTAACTGTCTATAAGTTTTCCGATTCAGATGGGTCATTAACCTCTGAAACATTAACTCTTTCTCTCTCTCCGTAGATCTTGGTGGTTTGCTGAATGTCTGTCTTCTCAGCATTTTCTAAAATTTTTCATACTTTAAGAATGCCAGTATTTTATTTCGTATCAGTTTTGTATAAGTTGGTTTCTGCATTCAATTCAGTACTTGTGATGTGTTCTTTGTAGGTGCAATCATAGACATTTCTGTAGTTAGAGGCCATACAGGCGTGGACCTGGATGAACACAGCCGGTCAAGCAGCATCTTAAGAGCACAAAAACTGACGTTTCTGGCCCAGACCCTTCTAGGGTCTAGGTCCGAAACGTCAGCTTTTGTGCACTTAAACTTTAGTCTGTTTTCTGACTATTGCATTGAATTATTTGCCTAAAACAGGGGAACTATCCATGTCGACACAACAGTTAAGAAAGCACAGCAATGTCTCTACTTCTTAGAACACGAAGGAAATTTGGCATGTCCACCTGGACTCTTAGCAATTTTTATAGATGCACCATAGAAATCATCCTATCTGGATGCATCACAGCTTGGCACAGCAACTGCTCTGCCCAATACTGCAAGAAACTATAGAGTTGTGAATGCAGCCCAGGAAACCAACCTTGCTTCCATTCTTGCTCTGAGGAAGGGTCACCAGATTTAAAGCTTTTACTCCGATTTTTCTTCATGGATGCTGCCAGACCTGCAGAGCTTTTCCAGCAACTTCTGTTTTTGTTCCTTCTATTCACTCTATCTATACTTCAGGCTGCCTCAGAAAGGCAGTCCACATAATCAAAGATTCTCTCTTTCTTCTTACCCTCTTCCATTAGGCAGAAAATCAAAAAGCTTGAAAATGTACACCAACAGATTCAAGAATAGCTTCTTCCCTGCTAATATCAGACTTAGGAATGGATCTTCCATCTATTAATGTTGATCTTTCTCTGCACCTTCTCTGTAGCTATAACACTAGATTCTGCATTCTGTTTTGTTACCCTGATATGTAAGGCATGAGTTGTCTGGTTAGGACAGAAAACAACACTTTACACTGTATCTTGGTACATGTGACAATAAATTAAATCAAATCAACCCCGTTCCAATGTGTATTTTTAGATTTGGTGAAAAGATTGTGTCAAGTTGATAGTTTGCGTTCTTTTGCTGAACTGAATTTTGATTAGTTGATGAGATTGTTTGCCTAAAAGGTTTGATTTTTGAGAGCATGGAATAAGAGAGAGCTTAAAGTATGACATATTATATGCAGAACAAAAATGCCTCACTACTGGATTTTTTTTGAAAAAAATTAAGTTGAAACCATTTGTATGATTTTAGCAACTCTAAAATCTAAATGTGGAAGACATGCTTTTAATTGAGAATTCTAAAATCTGTAAACTCTGACACCTTCAGTGGGAGCTCAAGCTGGGCTTCGTTAGGTTACTTGGGGATCTTAGAGCCAGGTACAGATGACACATGGTGTGTAAAGTGTCAGAATATTCAGCGGAAAGGAAACATGTCTGTGCAATAGTGGTTCACATGCAGTGCTGTAAAGCTATAGCTCCAATCTGACCAGCCCTGTCTCTTGTATGCTGGAAATTCCAGAGCCTTAGAAAAGCAAACTCTAATATTAAAATAAATAAAATGGGCACATGCAGCTTGCTTGAACTTTTAATGTCTGATCCATGTCCTGTAAAGTAATTGGCAAACTGTAAATATGAGGTTTGGGGATAAGAACAAGCTTAAGACTTTATAACATTCAATGTTGCTCTAATTTGCTGATGCCCCCAGCCCAACCTGCAGTCACTACCAGAAATAAAATGATTTAAATCCTTCTCTGCCCCCCTTCAGATATCAGTTTGAATCAGCTACCAGTTGGGATTTGTCTGGCGTGCTGTGATTTAAGTTAAATAGAGCAGCCTTCAGTTTGAATGAATGAGAATAGGTATGATATTGAGGTGATGTATATCATGATGTAGCAGTGACACAAATCAGGTGCTAAAGACTATGTAAATAAAAGGTCTGGGTCCAAAACTTCAGCTTTCCTGCTCCTAAGATGCTGTTTGTCCTGCTGTCATCCAGCTCCTCACCTTGTTATCTGTAAAGAAAGGACAGAATAGTTTGCACTAATGGGAGATGTACTTACTGTAATGTATTCTAATGAATTCTAACCATATGGATAAGCTGATTGGAACAAAAATGCTTAACTGTGCATCATCATTCTATATTCATGTGTTTGGTATTTGACTTATGAGGCTTATTAAGCAATTCGAACTAAAATGTAATGAAGCTATTGAACATAATGAACTCTTAATATTTTGTTAAGAATGCAAGCCCGCTATAGAGTGCCACAGGGATTAGCACAGACCACAATTATTTCAATGTATATCGATGACTTAGATAACAAATATACTATTACCACGAATGATGATGATATAAAAATAGTTGGGAAGGCAAGAGATGAGAATGACACAGGTCTACAGAGGGATACAGACAGATTGAGTGGGTAGACCATGGCAGATAGAATATATTGGGGAAAATGTAAGATTATCCACTTGGGCAGGAAGAACAAAGCAACGGGATAAAATAATAGAAAGGAGCAGTGCAGAGAGATTTTGGGGTCCTTGTGCATGTACCACAAAATGTAGCCTCCAAGTTCAGCTAATAATAAGGAAAGGCAAATGGAATGTTGGCCTTTATTTCAGAGGGGATGGTGCATTAAAAATAGGGAAGGCATGCCAAAACAAATCTATATTAGACACATGTTAAACAACACGAGGAATATTGTGAACTGTTTTGATTCCCTTCTCTAAGGCAAGATAGTAGATCCACAGTAGATGGTCCAGATAAGTTTCACTGTGTATTGACCCTGTGTATTCATGGATTTCTTAAGAGCGTAGGTTGAGTAAATTGTTCCTGTATTCATTGGAGTTCAGGACAAAGATGTGTCCTGATTAACAATGCAAGATTCTTACAAAGCTTTTCAGGGTTGATGCTGAGTTGTTTCCTTATGTGGGAGAATCTAGAACCAAAGGGCGTAATTTCGGAGTAAAGGGTCACTACTGTAGGTTCACAGGCATTAGAAACCACAAGCTAAAAAAGCTGAGTTTTCTTTTGGCTGGGAATACATAACGATGTGGTCAAATTTAGCCAGATATTCCATCCACATCAGGGTAGTGGAGAAGTCCCAATCCCCAGTTAAATCTGCTTCTTTAACTCTGACACCAGCTTTTGAAAAACCATTTAGCAAGATCTTAATAGATTTGTGCCAGACCCCTGGTTAAAACCAGCAATGGAAAATATACCTTTTTAATGATGTATATTTCCACAAGATTTCCTGAAACGAGCCCTTTTGAAACAATTATTGATAAAGTGGTAGTAGAAAAGCGATTTTTCAAAAATCGATTTTTCCAAAATACCAATTCCGCAAAGAAATGTAATCAGGTCGTGGCTCAAAAAGTCACAAATATATAAAGAAATTATGACTAATTTGGGAATTAAACGAGTCATATCTATGTATATCACTTATGTTCTTTTGGTGCATTGTCTAAGTTTGATGCAACTTTCCAATGATTAGTGTTTGTTGCCACAAAGGTCAAATAATTAGAATCAGGGAATTCTTTTATTACTATTTGTCTTTAGGGATATTCCAAATAATTCCACAAGATTTGGTCTTTTGAAGTTAATAAACAAGTCAATAAACCAAAGTTCAGAAACAACACTTCCAATCTGTTGGAAAGCTGTGGATTAGGAGGCAGGAAGTTAGAATTTGGTGATTGTAAAATGCTTGGGGGAAAGCATTGTGTAGTCTCTTGAAAAGATTGTGCTTTCTCTATGCTTAAAGATTTAAAAAGGATGCCTGTGAGCAGCTTGAAGGTTTGAGTACACAGAGAGCACCTATATTGAAACATTTGTATCAAATAGGCCACACAGCAGGCAAAGCAATAGATTTTAACCAAGACAACAGGGTTTTAAACTTAGCCAATCAATTTGAACCAGGCACTTAGATACCAAAAACCAATTAAAATCTGATGGTTTTGACATCACAGGACTAATCCTATTGTAAGAAATTGTCATCAAGGGTATAAAAGAAGGAGACAGTTGGACAAAGACGGGGGAGCCAACTGCCATCTGCCAGAGTTAACAGCCCTTGACTCTTGAGAGAATCACTGGTTCTCACAGGTTCCTAATATGTCTTAGAGAAACCACCATCAAAATAACAAAGGTACTCATGGCACAACTAGTTAATACTCCTTATAAAAAGAATTGTTGGAGAAAGCACAGAAAATCCAGAAGTTTGTAATTCCTGGCTGTAATTTCAAGAGACTAAATTTTTTTTTCATATAAGTGGAACTTGTATTTATTGGATCAGCATACTATTTGGCTCTTGTTTTATTCACAAATAGTTAGTAGTTAGGGGCTTACTTGTTTTGTTAATAGTTAATTTTCTCACTTAGAGTTAGATAAATAAGTGGTTACTTGTTGATTGTAAAGTGCATGTCAGGGATTTATTTTATTTATCAATAGAAGCTGCTAAAGGGCAGATTACACCACTTCTTGCACTCCTTTTTACAGACTATATGCAAGGGGCTCCTGTTTGTGTTTTCAGATTTGGTTCTTGACCGGGATGTCAACCTCTGCTTTGTAACACAGTCTGTCTCCAGTTCTCAAGAAACATTGACTAATGCATGCGAGTAGGCCAAAAAAAATCTGAAAGATGCTCAACAAATAGTGAAAATGGGAGCAGCCAGGGCAGAATTTGAAATTTTGTTGCACGGCACAAGGTGTTGCTGGTGTTGCATGTCTTGGGGAAACCATTAAAATAAATTTCACTGTACCTTATCAAAATAAGAGACTCCATGAAGTGAATTATGTAGTGAGTACTGCAGACGGGAGAAAGAGTCAGCGAGTGTGTCATGTTAGCCTGTTGAAAAGATACTTTGAAAGGAAAATTTACTTTTGGTAATGCAGGAAGTCGGCTGTGAAAGAGAAACATCAGATCCATGTAAGAATGAATCCAAAGTGGAAAATTCAAAAGTTAACTTCCTATCAATCAAGTTGCAGAACACAGAGGTACTTAATAGATTAGAAAACATCATGTCTTAATTTCTAGAAAACTATTGAGGTGAATTATGATGGCTGATGTAGAATTACAAATCAATTTATAGGGATAGCCCAGGAAAAAACTGTTATTGGCTGTTTGCAATGTTAGTATGAGCAATACAGTACCTATAAAAGAACACCCATGCCAACTCAGTAGCTCAGGTGAGGGAAAAGATTTAAGTTTGTGTTGTACAGTAGCATTATTGACCCAGTTAAAAGTAGCTGGAGCTCACCTATTGTGATTGTGCCGAAATTGGATTGGTCTCAAAGATTCGCAATTGACTATTGTAAAGTAAATGTGATAATGAAAGTACCTCCTACCTCCTTCACAGCAACTGGAAAGGCTGTTAAACATATTGGATGTGTCTGGTTTGTTGCAGAAATAGCCTTGCCGAAAAGTATGACACCAAGTTGCTTTTACCGAGAGAGCTGAAGAAATGAAGGTTTTGGAAAGACTGGATAGGCTTTATTCGTGCCAATTCATGCTGTCTGGAATGAAAAATTCCATCAGCAACATTTCAACAACTCACCAATAAAGTAATTGAAGGGCTTGGTAACTTCTGTTTAAGTCATCACAGTTGCAAATGTGACTTATTTGAAAGGCTTGGTGGGACAAGCCCAAATAGTACCTGGAGAAACAAGAGTACACGTTATTTTGGACTTCCCCAAGTCTAAGACAAAACATGAAGTTGAGTGGTTTCTTTTGCAAGTTTGTTCCAAACTTCAGCACAGTTGTTAACAAACACGTGGTGAAAAAGGAAGAAAACCTGAATGATTGCAAGAGTATCACTTGGCTTTAAAAATTTTAAAAGCAGTAATAACAATAGCATGCATTTTAGCAGTGCTGAATTATGAAGGGCCATTCAAGCTGGCTGTTCATGTCTGTAACGTTGATGTGAAGCTGTTTTACTGTAAGATGGCAAGGCGAGAATGAACAGAAATTGACTGCATATCAACCGATACGTACCACTGTTGAAAAATACGTATTGAGTCTCATGCTGACTTTAAACCATTTTGATACATACATCACCAGTAATGGGGACTAAATTGTTACTTTTCCAAACCACAATCCTTTGATTTTTTTGTGACAATGCAGCTTATTTCTTCAACCATGTAATGTGGAAATAGCCTGCAAAAGAAAAATGTCGTTGTGGATACTTTTTCGAGAGGGCGTATAACATAGGCTGTGTGATATGACAAAATGATTGCCATGTAATGACTCGTAGTATGATGTAGACTTAATGATGAAAATGTAATGTGGTATGCATTTGGATCTGGTCTTTGAATTAGTTACACACATTTCTGTGTAGGAAGTCAACTATTAACTTGCAAGTATTTCTGTGACTATGGTGATTTACTTTACAGTCAGATTTTGAAGGCTTGAAGTACTGGGTCTGTGCCCTAATAGCCTTTTTACTTCATGTTGTTTGCGACCCAGCATAGTAAATAGTGGGGCCTGAAAGGCTTGTTAGAAAGTTCTGGAATCTGATTTTATTCTCAGCATAAGAAGAACACACAACTGAGATGTTAAGTTTGTTTTTTTCTAAATCTGCACAGAATTATCCCATAAGACTTTGGAACAGGATTGTTGCATAGAGCAGTGCTCTTGAGAAAGGAATGATAGATTTAGTAAATTACGTTATCTTGGAGTTGGAGTGAAAGGTTAGTGTCAATCCTTGACTAAAAGTGTGAGGATAAAAGCCCAGACGTGGTTGTTGAAGCTCAGCTGTGTGGGAGCTGTAGGAAAAAGCCCGCGGCAGTTCCATTTGAAATTGTAAGTAACTCAAATCTACAGGGTGTTGCTTATAGGGACTGGTGTGAATATTATACGTGTGGTGTTTTCAGAACTGTATCAGGAGTGTGGTGTCTTTGCGAATATACAAAAGCTTTTTTTTGTTCTTTTTAGTTTACAAAAGGATGTTTTAGAACCAATGGGATTATACTTCTGGTGGTGTCTAAAGCCTTTAACTTGTATTATAGGTAGCAAGCTTGGATTATTCTATTTTATATTTGTTCCTTTTGTAATAAACCTCCATTTTGTTAAATCAAAATCTATATCATTGAGTGCTGATGTTTCCGGAGAGATCATTGGGATCACAATTATCTTGGAATTTTTATTAACTGTCAAGCCAGATTCTTAATGGGATTTGACTAGTTCGACAATAACATCTGCTGAGATCATGATGGTGTTCCTGAAGTCAAAAAGAAGGGACTGTCGAAGAGCTTGTACATCTTGATGCCAGTAAAAGATGTTTGGCATTGAAGATTTCACTTCCAAAACAATGAACAGGATTCCAGAGCAATTTAAATTTGCACAGGAGAAAAATACTTCAATCTCAATAAATATAGAGTTGGAAAATTTTAATTCATTCATAGAATGGTCACTAGCTAGGACAGCATTTCATTACCCATCTGTTGGATGAATTGTTCAATCGCTGCAATTATTTCAAAACCTTTTTGTAAGCTAGGACTAGGCCCACAGGAAAATCTGCAAACCTTCATTTAATGGAGAAGGATATGATTTACTGTAATTAGTTTTATGCTGAGATGAATAATTATCCTAAATGTAAAACTACATTTTCTGAAAAAGCTGCATGAAGTTTGTTGTACCCAAAGGTATGGGCAGTATTGCATTTAAATTTTCTGTAATGTTTTTGGCTGGTGGGACAGGTCCTGTCAACACCTGACCTCAATCTACAGCTCTTCTGTAAAACAAATCGATGTTTTATGTAAGAAAAGACATTATCAGACTTTGTAGTGAAGCTATATATGTGTGCTGATGCAAAATGGAGCATTCCATACTGCATGGTTCATTTTATTGAAATAATTATTAATTAAGCCTATTTTTATTGCAAAATATACTTCACTCAAAGAAGGAAGTCTTGATATACATACAATTAATCAAGTCATTCAGATCTATAACTCTCTTTACTTCCAGAGAATAAAATAAGCATTGGTGCTTACCTTTCTGTGTTTACAATTAACCTCTTGGCTTTTAGCTGAGGTCTCAGCTGTGTCTGGTTACTGAATTGGACCCCTTTATGCTTTCGCGGAAGGATCCTAATTGGTGGCCTTTCTCCACTGTCCTGTTGTGGTAGCTGCCCCAAGCTTTAATCCGTCCTTCAGCAAATTGTCCTGGACCATGGAATGTGCCACACTCAATTTGGCCCAACTGTTTCAAATGGAAGACCAGCAAATTTTGGACCGACCACAAAAGTGCCTATCACCATGTTGATGGTCCTCCAGGCACGGTTAGTTTTTGTCTTGGAGTGCGTCGCAGAGAATAGACCATAGACTGCAAAGACCCACATAACGGAGCTGCTCAGGATGAATCTCTATTTTAAAAACCACTGCATTTCTTTCCAGACTTCCTTTGCATTGGCACATCCCAGTAGGAGGTATGTGACACTCTTGTCTTGTCCGCACACTCCCCTCGAAGCAGCTGTAGTGGTACAGAGTCCAGGCATGTATGAAGGATCTGACAGGCAGAGCCTTTGCTTAGCTGGCAATGAGAATGTGTTGGTGCTTGTTGGAAAGTTCTGGTGACCAGGGATTCTGCCAAATGACTGACAGTCTGTACAGGAAACCACTCAACAAGATCCTTTTGCTGAAGGAGCTTGAGGACACTACGTGTTGACCACCTACTGATGGATCTGTGGTCAAAGGTGTTTCTGCCTATTTAAACTGAGTCTCAGATAAAGATTCTGTTATTCCTGCTTTGTTTCTATCAATACAAGCAAAGAACTGGTATCATTTATTTTGGATCTACAAGACTAAACCACCCTCTGTTTGGACAGGACTTGTGCTATTTGCTTACAGATTTAAAATAGCCCACTTTAGTTGCAATCTATTAAATTCTGTATTGGAGCCAAATGTGAGTTTAAAATAAAGTGCTTTGAATTTGTATAAATTTGCATTAAAGCAAAATACTGTGGATGCTGGATATCTGAACCAAACACAGAGTGCTGGAGAAACTCAGGAGACCAGGCAGTATCTGTGGAGAGAAACAAAGTTAATTTTCAAGTCTGGTATGACTGTTCTTCAGAATTGTATAAAAAAAATGATATTTGGTTAGCATTACCACTTAAATTATTCTGGGTTGCGTTTTTAATTCTGTTTCCTAATTGTTACTTGGAACAATTCTATGTTGTAGCAGTGCAAGTACCCAATATTAGAAAAGCTCTGTGCCAATGAATGCAAAGCGTTTTGCCTTGTGCCAGTCACTCTGTAACTGCTTTGTCTCAAATTGAAACTGCTCTGATTTGAGTGAACATGTATTTGTTTTCGAGTAGGTCACTCGAAATATCCACTGTGCTGATTCTGAGATTTGTTGACTTGTGTTTTTTCACAAAAGTGCATTCAAGGCAAGTTGGCCTGAGGGGGGAAATGAAACATCGGACCTGAAAGAGGGAGGCTGTGGAGGGCTACAGTGTTTCACAGGGATCAGTGCTGGGTGCGCTGTTATTTGTCATTAATATAAACAGCTTGGATGAGAATATCGGAAGCAAGATTAATAAATTTGCAGATCACGCCAAAATTGATGGTGTAGTGGGCAGTGAGGAAGGCTGTCTAAGATTACAGAAAGATCTTGTTCAATTCGGCCAGTAGGCCGAGGAGTGGCAAATGGAGTTTAATTTCGGTGAATGTAAGGTGTTGCATTTTGGTGAGATGAACAAGAGCAGAACTTCTACAATTAATAGTAAGGTCCAGGGAAGTGCTGTAGAACACAGACCTAGACATTCAGGTACATAGATCATTGAAAGTTGTGTCTCTGGTAGACAGTAGCAAAGAAGGCATTTGGCTTGCTTGCCTTCATTGCTCAGAACTTTGAGTAAAGGAGTTCGGATGTCCTGTCGCAGTTGTACAGGATGTTGGTAAGGCTATGTTTGGAGGGATATGGGCCAAATGCTAGGAAATGGGACTATTTTAATTAGGGAAACTTGGTCAGCATGAATGAGTTGGACCGAAGGTATTGTTTCTGTGCGATATAACTGTATTAAGTTATGAAGCTTGCCTTGAAAAGAAGTTTTCCTTCATGGGATTTGTGCCACAGGAGGGCGTACCAAGTTCTTTTTTATTAGTCTCGTCAGTAGCACTTGAAAGTATTTTATGGTCATTATGAAATGACAGTTGTTTACTGTGGTTGCTCAGGGCATATTGTTAACATCTGTGTAAAATGATAGCGGCTGCAAGATTTCTATAAATGTCCTGTTCAAGACCTCTGAATTTGAAAAGCAAAAATTCAGCATTTTTGACCATGCAGTTAAATGCTTTTAAATACAATTTCTCAGCTGGGGAATCTTCCTTCATTTTATATTTTCAGTTTGCATCTTTCTGGACTTATGCATGACCAGTATATTTCTGGTTCTAAATATGGCATAACCTGCACTGTATCTTGCATTCTTGTGTCTCCAGTTTTCATATTCTGTTTGTCAAGTCAGTGGCCATACTAGATATTAATTGGAAAGTTATTAATTTAATATGAACTCATCTAATGTTTCTGTAACCAGAGTCCAGAGATCATCTGTCTGATTGTGGGTATACAATTCTGTAGGTGCAGTGAAATCTAAGTCTTATATCTGAAGCTACAGTGTAGACGATGCGAAGGTATATTCAGGTACCAAGAGCTGAACCTGAACAAGTCTACAGGTTTAACACTGGGTGGGAACCAAGACCCTTGCTGTCCTGTGGTAAGTTAGAACAATGTGCCTTTATACTTATACAGCACTTTATCTAGATTTATGTAATAAAACCAGGTTTCTGTGGGAGATGTAATTAATGTGATGTTTGAAAAATTAGATACTAATGCACCCTTTCACAACAATCGCCTTAAAAACGCTGCAAACTGATTTATACAAGACTTACTGATGAGTCTGTTAAATACAGATCTTTCAAACCCTTGGATTAAAATGTTTTAAGTATACTTTAAACCATGATGTGGAATTTCTGCAAAGCTTCATCTCCCATGTAACTTTGGAAAAGCAAGAGAAAATTGTTGTTCGTTGTGTTCTGCTGATCTTTCACTGAAGTTATGATAGATCTTCAGAAAATCTGATGAAAATTTGTGTTGAGGTTATGTGTTGCAGTAAATGTTGTATTGTGAATTCTTAAAGCCAACTTGGTTCTTAATAGTTCCATAGTTTTGCAGAGTATTTATACCTCTGAAACGTAAAATTTTTCCCCACTGGTCCCTTGATAGCACCTTGTATCATAATATTATAGATCTTTATAAAGTTACAGCTTAGTTTTTGCTAGAGGAAGATACCCCAACTAGTCCATCCGTTCCTGCTACTTATAATCTTTCTGTCTCACATCATTCTAGTAAAACGTTTTTGTATGTACTTTGGTGTCTCTAACTGGAGATCAGAAAGTTTGCAATATTTCAGGTGTGCTCCAACCAAGATTCTGTGTGAGTTTGACATAACTTCTGTTGCTTTCAATTCTGTCTAGGAATAAAACCCAGAGTTTCGTTTGAATGCCTTTATTGACCTGCGTCGTTGCTTTCTACATTTTTTGTATGTCCAGGACCTTCTGTTCTTTTTAATTCATTAGTTTCCAAGGAGTGTGTGGAATCCTTATTCTTTCAGCAAAATTGTACAACTTCACTGTAATGTATGTTGAAGTTCATTTGTCAATTACATATCTGTTTGGCCAATTGATGTCTGCCTATAATTTATTGCAGTCGTCCTCTGCATTGCTATACAGTTTAGTGTTCTGTGCTAGTTTTGAAATGGTACTTCGCATTAATGAGGCTCAGTTGTTCATTTGAATGGTGAATAACTTTATTTTTCAGCATTGATCCTTGATCCTTCTTGTCTTTTCCCCAGTCCTTTCCCAATTCCTCTGTTGTAGTTTATAGTTAATTTGCTGGTCCATTCTACTATTTATCGAATATCTCAAAAGTTCTGACCTTGGTCTTAGAGGCTACAGTCTTTAATGACTTTTTTTTGGAATTCTTATACACATACTTTAGGTATATTAATCACCCTTATATGCCTTTTCTTTGGCTACTTCAAAGAATTGAACATTAGCCAAGCATGATGTCTCTTTTGAAAAAATGTACAGACTATCCCGTTCTTAATTTCTAGTCTCTTTTTCTCTTGTGCCTTCATGTAAGGCTATCTCTCCCCTAATGTTTAATATGTTGTCCACCAGAGCCAGGTTTTATGTTTTCTAATCAACCTGTTCAGAGATCTTATCATACCGGAGCCTCCTAGCCTAGAGATAGGAGCATTGCTGCTGCCACAAGAGCCCTTCCCAAGGCCAAGCTTTTAACCTATTTTCTAATCAATGTGATCAGTGATGTTATTACACACTTCTGAAACAGGTGGAACTTGAACCCAGGCCTGCTGGCATTATGATAAGGATTCTACCACTACCGCAGAATCCCTCCAAAGGACAGGTTTTGTTCTCAAGGTTAAACAGAGTGTAGGAATTAATTTCTACCTGTTCTAAATGTATTGTATTTTATTCTAATGTTAGTTCCATCACCTGGATCTCCTTGTTAATGGTGATGTAAAGTAATTATTTGATGTTTTAAAGTGTGAATTTATCGCATCCATTTCTTGTATCTTGTACCCCTAGCCTGACATTTTTTATATTTGTCCATGTAGAATACTTCACTGTTTTCAAATTGCAAGCTAGGCCATTATTGGTGTTTACTTTTGTCTAACTGATTGTTTTCAATTTCTTTCCTACGCTTTTTTGTATTCCTTTTTGCTAACCTTTTTCCTTTGTTGCATATTTATTATATGCTTTTCCTTTAGCTTCAAGTTTGCAGTTTTTATTTCATTACACATCCACTGTATAGCCTTAGTGGCTAGTTTGTTGGATATTCTTTCTCTCGGACATTCTTGATAATTAAATTACATATTTCCACAGCTGATCTGTTTCTTTTGAATAAAATGTTCTCATTTACATTCTTTCCATTCAGATTCTGACCTCTTTACCAGCTGCTTTTTCCCTAATGTAGGTGGTCTTTATCTTGTATCCTTCGCATTCTTAAACCTTGTGTTGTGATCACTCCTAAGGACTGCCCCTGTGTTTCTCAAATCAGCCATAGTTCATTTTCCATTAGTAGATCCAGCAATGCTCCCTCTTTTTACATGCGTGGTAAGTAAGCCGAAAGTATCAAATTTAGCCTTTTCTTTCGTAGATTTTTTTTGTCCTGTTCAAATGGCTACTACATTTAATTTCTGGTGATGGATGGATAGTTGGGGCATTTGCAAGCTAACAATAATTACTGATAAAAGTATTGGCTTTAATTCTCAACTATAACACAGTTATGGTTGAGTGTGGTTTTTTTGTAGCGATAGATTGTAGTGCCCCCGATTTAGTGCACCAAGGAAGATGCGTAGTCTCTGTTTGTATTTGTGTGTCTTGACATGTCTTGCTGTGGGTGTTATTCGCATATCTATTACAGGAAAATATACACCTAATGGATTATAGATTGACAGCTTTCACATAATAGACCATTGTATTATTATGTATGTTGAATTTATGATTTCTGTTTATTTTTGTAGTTTGTTCCATTAGTAAGGAACTTGTTACCAGGCAATCGAGTGCTCAAATTGCGTCTCCATATAATTTAACAGCTGTGTGCATACGTAAACTTACATACCAGTCTACTTTTAATACATTTATTAAATTCTGACTCATGTGATATCACTTAAATTGTATTCATTCACCATATTTTTTCACCCTACTTTTGAAGTAGCTGTCGTAATTTTCAGCCAGATCAGAATGTTCTGAGATGCCGCTGGCTAACACACAATTTTCATGCAGTTATCTGTTTTTATTTACTTTTCAGTTTAATACAATGCAGTAGTAAATTTGACAGGATGATGAAGAAGTAAATGAGAGACATATATGAATGCTAACATTTGAGGAGTAAGACTGTTGTGGGTGCTTACAGATGGTGGGAAAACAATGTTTCTTTTCTCATCAGTACCCTCCTCTTTCTTTTCTCCCCCTTCCAATAAAAATTGCAAAAATAGAAGGAACATGGGAATTTTGATCTTCTCAATTCTGCTGACTTTGTTAGCATACTACAGTATAAAGGTATGGTCCTAAGGGCATCTGGTTCAGGCTGATTGCTTTTGCATTTTAATTTTCAAAAAATTCTCATTTGGTCTAATCATTTTTGGTGCTGAATTTGATACTGGATTTAGTTTGTGAATTAGGCATACCAGATGGATGGTGGAAACATTTTTAATGTCAAGAAAAGCTCCCGCTGTAATGTCAAATGTTGTAGTTGTTGTCTCTGTCTTTCAGCAGTTCTGCAGAAGAAAAGCCCATCTCAGCAATACTTTGAGCTTTATCAATGAAAGGTTTATTTATCACCTTTTAAGCGGTTTGCTGGCTTAGCTTATGTGCTTTTAATAAAAATCATGCATAACTGAATAGGTAAGTGCTAAAGAATTTTACTAATTCACTCTTGGTGAAATTTGCAATTTAATTTGTATGATTTCTACCTTTTTTAAAGCAACATTTTGATAAGTATTGTGGAAAAAGAAGTTTATTATTGCTATTATACAGAGTGTCTCTGAAAATTGTTCCAAACATTTAACAAGGTTTATTTAAAAATTTATCCTCTGTAGCTCTTCCATTATTTAGCTTCAGATACTCCAGAGCATGTGTTTACTGCATATTGATAAGATTATTAAATATATTACAGCGCTGATTGGTAAGGCCTCATCTGTTAATAAGATGCTCTGATCCTTTTTTTTGCTGTGTTATGTGATTGACATAGCTAGTATATAATGAAGAAGCTATAACCAATACAACTGAAATGTAGCTGTGATCTGCAAAGTACAGACCAATTATTGCTGTGTTCAACAGTCCTGAATAGGTTAATCATAACTTGTGTAGTCCTTTTTGTTTTTAAAGTGCTATATAGCTTCATAAACTGTTTGATTTCAGCAAGGGCTACCATTTTTGATGACTTTTTCAACTTTCTTTTACTGTTCGAAGTATTCAGGCAAGCGGTGTAGTTTAACTATTAAACATCTTCTGATGTGTTATGGAAGTTAATTAAGTGACAGTGCACCAAAGCGGCTATTTGAGATGAAAACAGTTGATTATTTTTGACTCTACAGTGAGTATTGTACTATCATGTAATACTTTCGTGCATTTTGGATTCCACTATTATCTTTAGTCTGCTGCTTAATTCTGAATTGATTTTGAAGGAAGACTATAATAAAGTCTGGCAAAGTCCCATGTTGTGCTTTGACATCTGGAACTAAATTGGATAACTCTTTGAAAGGATAGCAAGAAAAGTGTGTGTGTTTCTGTATGTAATACTGGGATGTTGGGGGATGAGAACTTGTGAATGGCAGTGCTTGAATTTCTCAATGTGAGGGTGCCAGTGTTGGACTGGGGGTGGGGGGTGGTGGTGTGGGTGGACAAGTTCAGAAATCATGTGACACCAGGTTATAGTCCAACAGGTTTATTTGAAAACACAAGCTTCCATAGCTTCGCTCCTCCTTCAGGTCAAGATTATTTACTTATAAATTGTGTCTAATGCCACCTCTCTCCCTCACACCTGAAGAAGGAGCAAGGCTCCAAAAGCTTGTCTTTTCAAATAAACCTGTTGGACTATAACCTGGTGTCACGTGATTTCTGACCTTGAATTTCTCAAATAGATGCTTCCCTGTATAGCCTTCCTTCTGAATTTTCCCTTGTATGTTTGTGCTTTTATATTGTTTCGTCTGTAATATCTAAATTTTGCTTCATGCTGCAGTATACTTGTATGAGCCAGCCATGCCAACAGCTGTATAAATCAGTGTATCTCTTGAATTCTTTCTTCCGTTTGAATAGGTCAGATAAATTAGATTGCTCCAGTTGATTTCGAAAAACTCCATTTCAATTCATTCACTTTTGCAAGCTGCTTCTCAAGCCAAAATTCAGTTTCCCCATGATCTGGATAAGTAAAAGACACTTCTGTCTAAGCAGTACATCACAAACCATTACTATCTTGCCCTTTTGCAAGGTGTTAATAAAATATTTTATACATGGGGTTTTATTTTCATGCTTGCTCACTTTATTAGGCAACTCCTTCCAGAATGTTTTTGTTTTGGCTACACGGTCCACTCTGCTATAACGTGGTAATGGCATTCCTGTGCAACATCAAGCTTTCAAAAATAACAGGGCTTATGGAAAAATTAGGGTTGGGGCAAACCACCAAAAACAACCCACACAAGATCGCCCAAAATCACTCGAGCCTAATGCAAAGGATAGCGCAATTTGAATAAATGTTTAATTCATGTCTAATAATGAAATCAAAGTGAATTTAACACTTCACCTTGAAAAAATGTCAAGATGACTTGATGGAGGAATGTGGTTGCTTTCTACTTCTCACAGAAAGCACTTCACGACAAAACCCGCAAAATGATCATGTGATGTCGATGCAGAAACTCTTTCGGTGCTAACATTGTAAGTGTTCCTGACACAGCCTGTGAAACGATCCTGTAATGTCAACACGTATTTCTCCGCACCAATGAAATTGCGTTATAGCCAATACGAGTTTGTGAGTAGAGATAGCATTCCCCGATTCATCAATCGCATTACAGCCTATTCACGTTGACAGAACACGTGTTATAGCAGAACTGACTGTACTTTGACATAGCTGTGTTAGAGCCTTAGAATCTTATGACAATGGGCTGTCATTTGGCCTGCCATCCCTTTTTGCATGACAAATGATGCCCTTTGAAAGAATTGACCAATTTAGTTCCAAACTACAGTACTTTCCATAGAACAATTAGTCCTGTTTAAGTACATGTCCATTCGCCTTTTGCCAAAAATATTCTCATTTCTCTTGTTCTTGAGCCAATTATTTTAAGTCTGTGGTCTCTGATTACTGATATGTTGCTAGTGGAAATTGTTTTGCTATTATTGTTTGACCTTTCCATTTTGAATACCTGTATTAGGCTTCCCCTTAAGTTTGTCTGCTTGGTGAAGAACAATTCTAGCTTTTCTAAACCCATAAAACAGTTGGAATCCCTCTTACTTGCTCTCAACTTGGTAATCTATTACTCTCTTTAAAGTATTATCATCCTTTCGAAAATGCCGTGCCCAGAGTTGTAAAGTACTACAGCAGAGACATAACCAAAGATTTGTCAAGGTTTACCAAGACTAATTTGTTTCGATAGTCGATGCCATTCACTAATCACTGCCATGGTCTCAGTTGGAACCCCACTGAAAGGCACTGAACTTAACTTGCATCATTCCACAAGACTAAATCTAGTACTGCTTCCTTCCTCACTGAGTTAAAAAGATACCATTCCATAGTATATTGTCCATCTGCAGAATTGTACTGGTGAAGCCAGGTGACAGTGTTCATCAGGCTCCCTATCTTTTCTGGTTACATTAGAGCCAGGAAAATTTTGTTTCCATTCCAGTCTGTGTTAAAGTAGAGTCTCCTTTATGGCCATTGTATTGTAACCCCATTTGGCAATTTAGACCTGTAACTTGTAAGCCTTATTTGTAACACTGTTTGCATAAGTATGCATTCCAACAGTGAGGACAGCTTTACTTCTTTTCCTTCCAGCTAACTTCTGTTCTGCTTACACCTTTTTTTTAACTGTTCTTGGTTTCCTATGCACCTTATCTCTTCTGTGGCTCAGTGCTGGTGCCTTCCTCTAAAAGGTTAGTTATTAGTAATTATTAATAAGTAATTTTAGTAACTAGTTAGTACATTTACATTTTTACAGGAGTATGTGGCTGTTGCAGTGCTTTTCGCCCACGTTACAAACGCCTGGTGGATAACATCTTTCCTGAAGAACCAAAGGTGAGGTAAAAGTGTAATAAAACTGCCAATTGCATTATTAAAAGAATGAAATGTTTAGCATTTTTGCTTAACTAAGCTTCATGGAGCTACATGCACTGCAATAATCAGAACAAATGAAGAGAATTTGACGAATGTACTGGTAGACCAGAGATAGTCAGGAAAGTAAATTATGAAGCAAGCCGAGTTTATGGCGGAACTTAAATAGGTTCAGTGAGTGGTGTTACAACCAAAGCTGGATTACATCATTGCTGTAGTACCACTATTCCATGTCTTAAAAGTTGTGGTTTTTATGTATTAATGTCAAACTAAAAGCATATAGATATATAACTAATAACCTATAGATATCAATATTAACATATAGATTTGTTTTGATAGTCGATGCCATTCTCTAATCACTGACACTCTGAGTTGGAAACCAACTGAAAGGCACCGAATTTAACTTTAGATGTTGGCCACTTTGTGAAGAGGTTCAGAAATAACTAAGTCAGTCTTTCTAGAGAGATGTCTTTTAAATCAATAAATACGTATCAGGGAGCAGGTGACTGCAGAGACCCCTGGAGTACTGATAGAACTTTGTTTATATTTACTGTTTACAGTTTATCTCAGAAGAGCAAGGAAAAACGCTAAGCCATTAGCTGTAGAAAAGTTTAGGAGGAGCAGTTTTTATTCTGTTTTAGCTAGAAAAACCCTTTGGTTTCAGTTTTAAGGAGACCTGACTGAAGTCAGATGCTGATATAGCCTTTCCTAGAAAAGGAGCAGTTAAGGAGTAAGTAATCTCATCCGATTCATCAGGAAACTGGAGATGATAACAGACTTCTCTGCAGAGAATGATGTTTGGTTTTTGAAGAAAATATTTTTGGCCAATGGATTTTCTTGATGACAAAAGGATAAAACGCGGAATATCCAAGTCTGTTGCTTTGGCACGAGTGGTCAATCACTCTTCTGTCGTCATCCCTGAAGTCCTCCAGATGTGGCTTGATCAGAAAGTACATGTTCTCAGTGTTCTTCAGTCACCTTTCAAAACAAAAATTCTCTCTGAATGCAACAAGATGGCATTCTATTACAGATGGGTGAGATGAGTTTGGCAGGTTGCTCTTATTGAGCATTTCCAACTTGACTTCTGCTTGGCAAGCTTTTCTTCCAGCACAGCTTGTTCTGAGTAGGCTTTCCAACAACTAAATCAGATAAAACAAGCAACTCTCCAAACCGGTCATTTTTCTCAACTGTCTCTGTAGGGGTCCGCAGCAAAGCAAGCAGTTATCACTAGTTGTGTGATTTATAGGAAAATAATTTTCTTTGTTTTTAAAAAAGCTCCAACGTCCATTAATGAATTTGTAACAACTTCTTTTAAGGAAACTGTTCCTAGTATTTATGCACACCACGAGAAAAAATCCACTTTCCAAAATCTTTGAAAATTTATCTAACAATGTTAAATGGTAAGAGACTTCATAACATCTCCATTGGGAAAAATGAAATGCCATTTTTAATTCATTGGCTTATTTTTAAAATACTTCTGTAATCAGAGTTCAGGGTGGTAGACAGAAAGTGAGCGAGCAGGGGCTCAAATGTAGTAATCTCTGGATTACTCCCAATGTCCTGTTCAAATTGGTACAGAAATAGGATAAAGTGGATGAATGTGTAGAGTCATAGATTTATACGGCATTGAAACAGACCCTTTCGTCCAACTTGTCGATGCTGACCAAGTTTCCTGAACTAAACAAGTCCCACCTGCCTGCATTTGGCCTCTCGCTCTATACCTTTCCTATTCGTGTACCCATCCAGATATCTTGTAAGTGTTATAACTGTACCTACATCTACCACTTCATCTGGCAGTTAATTCCATATACAAACCAGCCTCTGTGTGAAGAGATTGCCCCTCACATCCTTTTTAAATCTCTTCTCTTGACTTAAAAAAAAGACTCCTAGTTTTTAAACTCCCTCACCCACCCTAAGGAAAAGACCTTTGCTACACACCTTATTCCAGCCAAGGGCTGGGACTTTTTTTCGCTGGAGTGCAGGAGGCTGAGGAGTAACCTTAGAAATTTATAATATCACAAGGGACATAGATAAGGTGAATAACCAAGGTCTTTTCGGCAGGGTTAGGGAATCCAAAACTTTTGGGTTAAGGTGAGAGGGTAGATATTCAAAAGGGACCTGAGAGGCAACTCTTTCATACATGTGGGTGTATATGGAATGAACTGCCAGAGGAAGTGTAGAGGTGAGCACAATTTACAACATCTAAAAGGCATTTAGACAGATACATGGATAAGAAAGGCTTAGAGAGATATGGCTCAATTTAGGTAAATGGGACTAGATCAGTTTAGGAAACTTGATCAGTGTGGATGAGTTGGATGGAAGGGATTGTTTCCATGCTGTATGACTGTGAATCTCCTTATAACTCAAACCTTCCAGTCCCAGCAACATTCTGATAATTTTTCTTTGAATCTCTCCAATTTATTACCCTTCCTATTAGCAGGGTGACCAGGACTGTACACCAGTACTCCAAAAGAAACCTCACCAACATCCTGTACAACCTCAGCATGATGTAACTGGAAAGTTGGTTCAGGAGGCAGCTCTTTAGATTCTTGGAACCGGCTGTAGGAAAGGTAGCACCTGTACAAATTTTCAGGTTGCACCTGAACTAAGTTGGGACTGAGCTCCTTGAAGGGGGCTTTGCCAGTGCAGTAGTTGAGTTTTTTTTTGAGGGGGGGCAGTGGGAGACTTGAAATAAACTTGGCAGGGGTGTGGGAACCAGGAGAGAATAGTAAAGGAAATACCTACGTCTGCAAAATATTTTAGCCAGATACAGCTGGCACCAACTCTGGGAATAACAAGCTACTAGGAGAGCTCAGTGTAAGGGGGAAAGAAATGAAGTCCAAAACACAGTTAATGTGTATGTATGTAAGTCCACAGAGTGTAGCCAATAACGTTGGGGAGTTGAAGATACTGATTTGCCATGAGGGAAGATGTGGTGATACAGGGACCTGGCTCAAGAAAGGGTAAGACTGGCTGTTAAATACTCACAGGTATAAGTTATTCAGGAAAGATAGAAAAAGACGGAAAGGTGGAGGGGCTGGCAGTATTAGTTAAGATTGTAGTGTTGGAGAAAGAGGATGTCTCACGGGTTTAAGATCAGAGTCAGTTAGTCTACAACTAAGGAGCAAAAAGGGCAGTATTATCAGTGCAGTCTATAAATCACCAACTTGTGGAAAGGTTGTTGAAGAACAAATCTGCAGGGAGATTACAGTGAAATGTCAGCATTACAGAGTAGTTATGGGGCACTTCAGTTACCCAAATAGGCAACAAGGGGAAAATGTTTCCAGATAGTATTCAGGAAAATTTTGTACAGCAGTACGTGTCCAGTCTAACAAATAAAGAATCATTGATGGACCAAGTCCTTGGACGTGACGTTGATCAAGGTTCAGATGTCAATGAGGGAACATTTCGGAGACAGTGATTATAGTATCATAAGGTTCTGGATGGTGGTAGAGATTAATGTGCAACAGTCTGGAGTAAGAAAATCTGTTGGTGGAGAGCTGACTTCATTGAGGCTAGAACAGAGTTGAGCAGGAATGAATAGAATAAGAGGTGGGTGGGTAACTAAACAACGGGCTTTCTTCAAACAGTTGAGGTCACATTATGACAACTTTCTGCTTCCTACTGGCCAACCAAACTAACATCTGTCCTTATAGGTTCCCAGTGCAAATTGCATTCTGCAACAACTTTTGATGTGGCACTTTTTACCAAATCACCTTCTGGAAATTTTAAGTACAGTACATCCACCAGTTCCGCCTTATGTTCAACATCCTCCTTAAAGAACTCCAATGGATTGGTGAAACATGATTCCTCTGAAGTCGTGCAGACTCAGCTTGGTCAGGAAGTAGAATCTTTTTGATGTTATTCAATTTCTCTCTCAAGTGAGCTAATACGTCTCGCCCTGAGCTCGACACTAGGGTTTCCTTCTCGGAAATGGGAGAGTTCAGCTGGGCAGCTTGCCTTAGTTTCTCCAATTCTTAGGCTTCGCTCCAAATTATCTAGTTGTTAGCAGTTTTCCCTTCATCTCAGGTTGTTCTTAACAGCCTTCCTTTTAATCCAGCTGGTTCTTAGAATCTTCCCTGTAACTGAAGTAGTTAAAATTAAGAACCTACTCCAAGTCAGTCATTGTTCAAAACATCTGCAGGAGGATCTACAACAAAGTAAGCATTTATTAGCTGTCATGTGAAATCCAGGAAATCTTATTTAAAGAGGTACCCTAAGTCCATGACGAACTTCCAGTTACTTATTTTGTAGAAAATGCTCCAGACATATCTACAGAATTTGAAATAAATTCATTTTCCACGATCTGTCAAAACGTAGTTCCTCCAAGAATGTTAAATATCAAGCATTTGTGCAAAACTAGGCAAAAAATGGCAGATAAAGTATAATGGAGAAAAATGTGAATTTGTCTAATTTCATAATGCGTATGGAAAACCACTACTTTTAAGCAGAGAAAGATTGCAAGACTGTAGTACAGAGGGATCTGGATGTTCTGGTTAAACAAAATTGCAAGGTTAGCATGCGGGAATAGTGCATAATTGGGAAGGCAAGTAGATTGTTGTTCCAGTACTGTTGAAATATATTGGGTCATATTGATTCGTAAGTGTTGTGTACATTTTTGATCTCTGTGCCCGAAAACAGGTTTAATATTAATATAAGATAATAAAGTGTGAAGTTGGATGAACACAGCAGGCCAAGCAGCATCTCAGGAGCACAAAAGCTGACTTTTCGGGCCTAGACCCTTCATCAGAGAGGGGGATGGGGTGAGGGTTCTGGAATAAATAGGGAGAGAGGGGGAGGCGGACCAAAGATGGAGAGAAAAGAAGATAGGTGGAGAGGAGAGTATATATATATATGGAAAGGAGAGCCGCACCTCCATTTCCTACCTACTAACCTCATCCCACCTCCTTGACCTGTCTGTCTTCCCTGGACTGACCTATCCCCTCCCTACCTCCCCACGCATACTCTCCTCTCCACCTATCATCTTTTTTCTCCATCTTCAGTCCGCCTCCCCCTCTCTCTCCCTATTTATTCCAAAACCCTCTCCCCATCCCCCTCTCTGAAGAAGGGTCTAAGCCCGAAACGTCAGCTTTTGTGCTCCTGAGATTCTGCTTGGCCTGCTGTGTTCATCCAGCTTCACATTTTATTATCTTGGATTCTCCAGCATCTGCAGTTCCCATTATCTTTAATATTAATATCAGCAAAGGTTCATTCAGTTGACGTGAGAGACAAAGGATTTATCTTATAAAGGCAGTTTGGTTACATTAGTCCTACATCTCGTGGAGTTTAGAAAAATGAGAGATGGTCAAATTAAGACAAATAGGATCATCAGGAAAAATTACAGAGTGGATGCTCTACAGATGATTCCAGTCATGGGAGAGAAGCGAGTTAGTTTTAAAATAAAGGGCTTCCCCATTTATGATTACGGTGAGAAGCCTTCCTTCAGTGTCGTTGGTCTGTTTCATTCCCTTCCCCAAAGGGCAGTGGAGGCAGGGTCATAGCATTTTATTTTTGGTTGTGTTACATATATTGTGATTGACAAGGCAGTGGAATGAATTGAGGCCACAATCAGATCGGTTGTGAAATGACTCCAGGCTTGAGCGACCAATTTGATATGCTGTTAAGGCCTGTTTTTGTATGAATTTTGTCCAGTTTTCTTCAACTAAGGCTAAATTCACAAATGTTTACCAATTTTTTAATTCTGGTTTGTTTACTTTTGATTGATAAATGGTTTACATTTAAAATTAGTCAACATAGTTCAATGTACAGTATTGTAGGCTACTTGCTCTCAATTGCAGAGTATAGATTGGCAGATAAAAGCCCCTTGATTGCCGTGTAGATTTGAGCAGTATGGGTAAACCCTGCTTTTACTTGTAGGGAAATGAATTGGAGAGGCAGTGACAGAAGAAGGGGAAAATAAAACATGTGCACATAAACCAAGTATCAGTTTACCAAAATGTACACTTCACATTACACTTCACCAAGGTGTTTGAAGTAGCTTATTGACCTATTGATTTGCTTTTGCAGTTATATTGCAACATGATTGGCATTGCTTGATGTGGCATACTTCAGTGAGAAAAGAAAACCAATATTTTCTTTTCCCCTGTTCCATGACTACTAGTAGGTGATTAGATCTGAACTTTGTTTTATTTCCTCAATATGATGGTTATCAACACATGGTTGTTTTCATGCTACATTGTTGAACATTACTTCATTCACCAGTAGAAGTGAAATCTGTTGCCAATCCAATTTTTGCCCCAAGAATTCAGAATTCTTCAATAGCAAAGAAGTAGCTCAGTCATTTTACAAAACAAAAGTCCAAACACAAGATCAAGGAAATAACAATCGTAGTTTGGTCTGATTAACTCGATCAATAGCTCTTGCTATTGTGCTTCAGGATCTCAAGTGAGAGCCATGACTACTTAAGTGTATTTTTAAGATTTTGCACTAAATACCATAATACATTAATGCCAGTGGATGTACAAATCTAAGTGCTGTTTCAAAAGCTTCCTTGTTAATATTAAGTGCAGTTTTCTTAATTAGCTGTGCATTGGGTTGTTAGAGGAAGAATAACAAATTTCTTTGAAGGTAGTGAATCTGTAGAATCCTTTACTATGAAGGCTATCAAAGGTTTAGTGTATTTAAGGCTGAGACAGACAGATTTTCATGAGTGAAAAGTACAGAAAATTGTAGAAAAGTGGAGTTGAGGATTTCCAGACCAGCCATCTCCTAGTTAAGCAGACTTAATGGGCTGAATGGCCTGCTTCTGTTTCCATGTCTTATTGTTTCATACTTCATCTTGTAGTGGGATATTATTACCTTTTGCAATTCTTGGTATTTGTACCTTACATTATCAGTATAGATTAGTTAGTAATTTTAAGAATCATTCTTGGATGTTTCATATAGAACAACTTGCATGTGATGAAAAGATTTGAAATGAACAATGTTAGCACTTGCACAATTGAAGTATGCTGAAATATGTGAATGTCTCTAGTAGATAAATACACTTGGGTGAGTTGTTTTCTTGGATTAATATTAGCGTGTCATCAGACCTTTATCTGTCTTCGTGGAACGTATTGAGCTTATTCTGTGTATGTTCTGTGAAACCGCTTGTATAATGTGAATTCCCTTTCCCAGTATCTGCCTGTTTATCCTCTATCCTCATCCACATTTTTGGATCCAAGATCTGCTAGCCTTGTTCTTTGAAAATTTATCCCCAGAAAATTCCTCAACAATCTGGCAGTGAGAGAGGGGAGGTAAATCATTAGATATTTGATGTCTGCTCTAGAGTCTAATTAATTCTTCTCAGACTGATATGAATGTACTTTCTGGAGTTGAAAGAATCCACACATGAATGATCGATCCACATGCAGTTTAATATGAATGTAAGAGCTAAAGAACTAGGAATAGGACTAGGCAATTCAGCCCCTTGAGCCTGCTCCACCATTTAATAAGATCATGACTGATCTCATTTTGGCCTCCACTCCATTTCCTGCCTAATTCCTATAATGATTTTAATTAAAATTAAAATTCTGTCTATCTCCTAAAATTTATTCAGTATCCTGGCATTCATGTACCCTGGAGTAGTGAATTCCACAGATTCATGGCCCTTTTGACAGAAGTAATTCCTCATGCCTGTTTTAAATACACCACCTCTCATTCTAGTTTGCCCCATAAGGGAAGCATCTGCTCAATTTCACTTTGGTAATCTCCTTTAGCATTTTATATAACACAATTAGATTTCAAATTTTTCTAGATCCCAGTGTGCAAAAGACAAAAGCACAAGCACACTAAATTACTGAGGTTCAGACTCTAAACTATGTATCAAGATTGCTGCTGGATACAATCAAGTGCTAAATCATGTTTATCCATTGTTATCCTTGTTAACTTCACTGAATCTTTATTTACTAGGTTTTTTTAAATTTCAGACCTCCTCAATAAATTCCTCTTTGTCTGCCATTGGAACTTGCTCTTGCCAAATATACCTCCCTCCTGCCACTGAGTTCTTAGATTTGTTTTGTATATAAAGAAATGATTCATTGGTTAAAAGAAGGTAATTTTTGGGATTCATTGAAATTCTTCAGTATGCACCCATTTGTGGTGAATGTAATTGAAGACGTGATAGAACACGAGTAACCTTTAATGTTTGGGGTGGTGATTGAAGTTTTGAACTTACTGCCACTTAGAAGGAGATTTGTGTTTTGGTTCTTGTCTTTCTGGCAGTCACCCAGTCCCTTCCTTGTAAGCTGTGGAGTGACAACCTCCAGAAACATGCTGTCCACCTTGTGGGCATACTCCAGTGATGCCAGTTGCTGCTGGAGGTCTGAACCAAAACTCCTTTGTTTCTCGTGTGCCCCCACCCCCCCCAATGAGAGGTGGATTTCCCACATTGCAGAGAATGTGCATTTGATGCATTGAGACACTTGCCAAGCTTCTCTTAATTGAGCTACTAACTAACCTTATTGAAAATAATGCTTGAAACTTCAAAGCCTTGAAGTTTAATTATTTAGTATCTTAATTCCTTATTTTTGAACCTTGCCTCAGCAGTTTTCCTTGATTACAAGTTTAGTTCCCTTGGGGTTGGTTGCTGCTCCTGTGTTTTGACATCACTTGTTTACTTTTTCACTTTTGTGCTCTTTGTCTGCCCATACCTGCTTTTGTATTATTTCTTTGATCATCCCATTGTGCTGCGCTTCAAGGATTGCTTTGACTGGCTTTTTCTCTTTTAACATAATGTGTTTGATTTTTAAATCCAAACATTTTTAACCAGCCTTAGAAATAAGTTACTGGCATGTCACCACTGGGAGTGTGCTGCGAGGTGTAGAATGTATGACACTAGGGATGCTTCCTGAATGTGGGACATTGGGGTTTAGAAAAATACAGGTAACCATATTCTTGCACAGCTTTGCTTCTAATCAGATTGATGAATTTTACAAAAAGGTACTAATTGAGACATAATGCCACCTAGTGACCTAAGCATTGACTAAGCTGACCCTGGCTAGTGCATCTAAGCCGTTGACAGTGAAAGGAGTTGCTCCATTACTTTTGTGAAATTCAATCTCTATTGTTGAAGGTTTATTCCTAAGTATGGTGGATGTAAGACAATTAGTGTTTTAAGATGTAGCTGCCTTCAATGGCTTAACCCTTTTTTTTGATTTTGATAAATCAAGCCCATTAGCTCTGTGGTTAGTCTCTGCAGAGTTGTAGATTAAGTTTGTCAGTATGCAAATAAGTCGATTTTGTTTAAGACGTCATTTTCATGTTTGTGACTTGAAGTAAATAGGTCTGTGTGACAATAAAGTTTAGTCCTCTGTAACTTATAGCTGTTTATAGTGAAACTATAACTAATATTGGTTTAGATTAGTAATCTACAATGTTCATCTTATTCAGGTTTAGATTAAAATTTGTTATCTATCTAGAGTGAGAGGAATTTGACTCTACATTTGGAAATGCATAGTAGAGGCATTGCATTCTACAATAGGTGAGTGTTACTATGCCTCATGGGGGTGTCCTTCATTTCGAGCATTACAAATGTTTTTAATAAATCTAGTTGCAGATGAAGTGCATAGCACCAAGTCAGTATTTGATAGAAAGGTCAGACAGCAAAACTTTTAAAGCTCATTTATTAACCAATCCAAATGTTTATTATTAGGATGGCCTTGTCAAAGCTGACATGGAGAAGTTGACCTTCTATGCGGTTTCAGCTCCAGACAAACTGGATCGAATAGGGAAGTATCTCGCAGAACGGCTCAGTCGGGATGTCGTCAGGCATAGATATGGGTAGGTTATTTTAATGTTTAAACATTGTTATTTTAAACGTTTTTGAATATTTAAAGTCTTTATTAAATATTTATTTTTTAAAAATGTCTTGATGTATACCATGACCAAAATGTATTGGTTTGGTGACTGCTAAAGCAATGATATTCACGTTGTGAAATCTATGATTTCAGTACTGTGAACAAATATTAACAAAAATATAGAGAGATACTGCAGAACTCTATGGCATCTGGATGTCCTAATAAATGAATCGCAAAAAGGTTAATGTTTAGAATAGCCAAGACTGCAGTATGAAATTGAAGTTTTATTGCAGCTCCACATAGCCCCAGTGAGATGTGTTTGGAGTGCTGTGCAGAGTTTTAGTGTTCTTGTTTGAAAAGACGCATAATAAGTTCAGGGAAGGTTCACTTAACTCCTTTCATTCCTGGGATGAAGTGCTTATCATATGAAGGGAAATTGAACAATTTGAGTCGTAGGCATTGGAGTTTAAGAGTGAGAATTGATCTTAATGAAATGTACAAGGTACTGAGGGCCCTGGTAGGCTATAAATGCCTCCTTTTAGCAATTCATATAGAAAGATTCCAATTCTTAGGAAAATATGTATGTGCTGTTGACCACCAGAAATAGATTGGCCAAAAAATGTTGCCTGCTTTGTGAGCTTTCAATTAAATTTTCTACTTGCTTTCCGAAGCCCTGTGTTCCTACGCAAAAGCAAAAGTTATGGTAACATGCTGTCTTTGTTAGTTAGATGTTCTATGTTCCTTTTAGCCACATTAATAAACTAAACCAACATGGAAAATAATTTCTTGCTGCACAAATGCTGCCTGACATATAATTTGCTTTATGCCCTCTAGCTTTTGATCAAAATATGGTTCTTCTCTACCTTATCTAAATATTGAACCGTTGAATAGTTTGTAAGATATGTTTTTTTTTTCAAATATGTTCCTTTTTCTGTGATATCACTTCATAACTAAAGCCGCTCAAACCTGACATCAGAGAATCCTTTCTCCATCCTTTCCACGGCTGCAACACCCTCCTTTTAAAAGACAAAATGCTGCTGTTAGGTGAGGGGGAGGAGATAAAGGAATAAAAGTATGATTTGTTATATTTGGTAGAATTGATTAATTTGTTTTGTGTAGGTATGTTTTCATTGCGATGGAGGCATTGGACCAGCTTTTGATGGCTTGTCATTCCCAAAGCATTAACCTCTTTGTTGAAAGCTTCCTTCAAATGGTGGCCAAACTATTGGAGTCCGGAGAACCTGAGCTTCAAATTCTTGGCTCCAATTCGGTAAGTTTTATGAGGAGATGTGTTTATTTAAATCACATTTGGATCATAGGCTATCCATTCATTCCATATCTGTGGAGTAGATGTCTGCCAAATTACTCTCCAATTTCTTGCGACTTCACACAGAGATGGCTCTTATTTCAGCTGCGTCCTCAAGTGACGCCATCGTTCAGATGGTTGTTTCTCTTTCCTGCTTTGTCATAAAGTCATAAAATAGAATTGTACAACACAGGAGGTGGTCTCATGGTCCACCAGTATTCGTACCAGTGCCTTAAAGGTTTTCCATTTAACCCATTCCCCCAGCCTGTAAGAAAATTGTTATCCTGTTCCTTTCAGTCCTGTAGGTGCACTATTTTTTAGCCACTTTTATCCGTATCTCTCCTATCTCACAATATTTATTTTGAAATTTTCAATTAACGATTGTTTTTGAAGTTTCTTTGAGTAAAACATATATTGCACTGACTGGACATTTAGTGCCTTCAATTAAGGCGGTCTGATTTTTAAATGAATGCTTGCTACCTTTTCAGGATTTAAAAAAATGTAGTGAGTTTCTAGTATACTATGTATTCAGTAACCTTGGAGAAATAGTGACATGGGAGTGATGAGGCTTTGTTTTAAAGAAGATTTTTGAAGTAAGATTTATCTATTGGAATGTGTCTTTACTTGAACTTCTTCCAACACACAGGCAAAGTAGCTCCGTCACTTCAAAAGCTTGATTCTTATCTTTAAAAGATCAATAGATCTAGATTACACAAATAGACTATATGGTAAATGACAAATTTTGAGATGAGGCAAGTTGGTAGAGTTATGATTGGGAATCAGCCATGATTTTAACAAGACTTCCTTAATGCTGCTTGCAAACCACTGACCTTTACCACCAAGGTGGTCAAGAATACCAAACATTTGGAACAGCATGGTTGCACTTTCCCCTTCAAGACCCCCAGCATCCTGCTATGGAGTTATATTGTTTTTCCTTCACTCTCTCTCTTGCTTGGTGACGATTATGGAATTCCCTAACAGCGCTGTGGACGTACGTATACTACGTGGTCTGCTGCTGTTTGAAGAAGTGACTCACTACAGCCGCCTTGGGGGAGTGGTCTAGAATGCTGGCGTAGACTCTGATACCCACATCCTGTCAAATAATTTTTAAAAACTGACAAAACTAACTCAAACTCTTGTTTATTCCTATTTCTTATGCTCTGTTAACTATATGTTAATTAATGTGTATTGCTGAAAATTCTTACAGGTTTTTAGAATGCTGTAGATATCGTAGAATCGTACAATTCCAGCAGAAATAGGCCATTCAGCCCATCGAGTCCACACCGACATTCCAAAGAACTTCCCACCCTAGACCACCCAATCCCTTCCTCTAACCTCGCATAGAGTTTTCACCATAGTTAACCCACCTGACCTGCACGTCCCTAGATACTATGCCCACCAGGTGGCATGGCAGCTCAGTGTCTAGCACTGCAGCCTCACAGCACCAGGGTCTGTGGTTTGATTCCAGCCTGGGGTGACTGTGTGGAGTTTGCACATTCTCCCCATGTCTGTGTGGTTTCCTTCAGGCGCTCAGGTTTCCTCTCGCACTCTGAAGATGTGCAGGCTAGGGGGATTAGCCATGCTAAATGGGAGGCTAGAGATAGGAGTGTTGCAGTGCTGTTTTGGAGGGTCGGTACAGACCCGATGGCCCAAATAACTCTGTCTGCACTATAGAGATTCCGTGAAAGAAGCCGATAGATCCGGGATATAAGAAAAATTATTTTGTTTTTGATATTGGTATTACATCATTGGGGATAGATTCTGAATACTAATTTTTAAAACTTGTATAATACTGTGTTTAAATCTATATCCAAAAGTTTGCAGCAAAATAGAAAATAAGACGGTTGCATGGCTTTGTTACATGTTATAATGACAAATGCTAAATGTATTTCTCAAATCTTATGTAAGCATTCCCAAAATGAAATAAGCCTGAAGAAACTTTGATCTTGCGTGTTTACAATAATTTTGCAATGAGTTTGCAAAATGTTGAAATGAGTTTCTTTGCTTCTGCTAATATTAATGGAGCTTCTTTATGTTGGACTGAGAACATTTGAAAATGGTAATTACAATAATATATTTTTAGCAGAGTGTACATGGTTTCTTTGGCTCTTCAACAAATGTTACTAGCATTTGAGCACAAATTAGCAGAGAATGCTTTTTCTCTTGCCTGGAGAACAATATTGACTTGACAGTATAACTCTAACTTGCCAACACTCCATTGCTTTATAATTGTAGTTTTCTCACTTTTTTGTGAAGGGTTTCCAGTGAAAAGAAAAATTGATGCGTTGCCAGTATATTCAACTGCTGAAAGAAAATTTATTAGTTATTTTGTGTATAGCTATGTTTAGTGAACAAGTATAGAAAAAAAGTAAATTGTCACTAGATGAACAGTAGCCTGATATTCCAGGACATTTCCAGTTTACATTGTATCCTCTCAAGCCCAAGACACCCCATATTGTCTTCAAGCTACTACATTTATTAAAAATAGAATCAAAATCAAAGCTCAGAGTTAAAATGTCTGCATACCAATACATGCTAATTTCATGGGATTATGAGAGGCCTTTCATACTTTTCAGAACTATCCACATTTGCATTGTGGAAATGTTTTATTTTTAACTGATTATGCAAGTCGTTACATTTTGCAGAGCAAGCTTTCAAACTTTTGACTACAAATATTTTGTTGCATTAAAAAAAAATTGCCTTGTACGCTGATGCAAATAAAACATGAAATGGAGGATACATTTTCATTAAAGGAAAGACATTTGAGTAGAGCCTATCCTGACTTGCAACTCTGTACTACTGCTTCACTGTCATGGATTAAAACCATGCCGGTTATTTGTTGACAGCACAGATGGGTATATGTGTGCATCACACTGACTACTTTTTGGTTCGAGGTTGCTTGTCAAAGGTAATTAAGGATAGGCAATAAATACAATGCCTGCAATGCTCATCTCTCATGAACAATTTTTTAAAAAAGTAATTTTGTTTAACTCAGCCAATCGTGCACTGGTGAGAAACTGTTGTTTTGCATAACCGTACCACTGGTTACTGTTCAATTTTGTATGTATTGTTTTGAAAATTGCAATTTATTTTTAAGTGGCTAGTTAAAACTGAAGCTACATTATAGGAACCTGAGAATAGTTAAAAATCTCAACTAAACACTGCCTCAGTAGATGGAAGGGATGCTGGCTTTTCCTCACAACCATCTTCAAGATTCCTGGTAAAAGTGAGACATCATAACCTAATTATTTCAAGCAACAGATGACTAATGAGGCTTGCACAATCAGACTTTATAACTAGACACTTCATGCCAGCTGTCAGTGTAAAAGAGAAATTGGAGTTTCTGAGAAACTGTTGATTATTACCTCTCGACTGCTAGGCTCAACTTCTGTACATACAGAGGCATCATTCTGAAGTTGATTGCAATAGCTGTTGAAAATCGCAGGCAAAATTATAGCCTTCCATAAAAATGTTAATTAATGCCATCGTAAGGCAACACTATTCTTACAGAATTACTAGTTTTAAATGGTCAGAAAATGCTCCACCCTTGACCTTATTTTGATGATGGACATACCATTTGAAATAAGTCTACTTAAATTTTCAGCTTTATCTGTGTGGATTATTGGTTGTTATTTTTATTGATAAATATAAACAAAACATGTAAATTCTGACTATTCATACCATTTAATTAGTATGAGGAGTTCATTCTGGGAATAAGCCTCACCTAATTTATATCAGAAATATAGATCTGAAGTATTCCATTTCGGATATTTCTACAATATATTGAAATTACAGTTGGTAAGCTGGCAGGTGAAAATATTAATTTCTGTATTGCGTAGTTTTTATTTCATCTTTCATAGCTGTCAATGGAAATTTCCTCATTCTGTAATTTTAGATTTTTTTCAATTTGTCAGGCCTTTCTTTGGGAGAAAAATAAATTCACAAGTAGACAAAAGTGAATAGTTGGTGGTAATGTACCTCCGTATGTTTGTGTAAAAAAAAAGTTTAGATATTCATATCTTACAAAGTTGCATCCTTCATTTCTTAATACAAATTCTGTACTTTTAAAATTCATGAGATGTTAGTCTGCATTCCAACCTTAAGTGTGTTCCCAGTGCCTCGTAGACTTGTATCAGGAATAATAGGAACTGTAGGTGATGGAGAATCTGAGATAACAAACTGCAGAGCTGGATGAACACAGCAGGCCAAGCAGCATCTTAGGAGCAGAAAAACTGACGTTTTGGGCCTAGACCCTCCTTCAGAAATGGGGGCAGGGGAGAGGGTTCTGAAATAAATAGGGAGAGAGCGGGAGGTGGATCGAAGATGGATAGAGGAGAAAATAGGTGGAGAGGAGATAGACAAGTTAAAGAGGCGAGGATGGAGCCAGTAAAGGTGAGTGTAGGTGGGGAGGTAGGGAGGGTATAGATCAGTCCGAGGAGGACAGACAGGTCAAGGCAGTGGGATGAGTTAGTAGGAAGGAAATGGGGGTGTAGCGATAGGTGAGAGGAAGAACAGGTTAGGGAGGCGGGGACGAGCTGTGATGGTTTTGGGATGCTAGTAGACTTGTGCTGAGTTGTAAAGAGCTATGATTTGGAAGTAAGAAGGTGTAGAGCTGGATGAACACAGCAGGCCAAGCAGCATCAGAGGAGCAGGAAGGCTGACGTTTCAGGCCTAGACCCTTCTTCAGAAATGGGATTCTGGATATCTCAGATTATCCTACTGTCTGTGATTTGGGAGTGTCAGGTTTGTGAAAGGCTCAGTTGAATTTTAATTCATTAAAACTGTACATATTTCCAACTCATGAGCATAATGCTTCCCATTGTTTGTCCACCTAAGATCAGGTTAAATTGTAAGATTTCATAGAATCCCTACAGTGTGGAAACAGACCCTTCAGCCCAACAAGTCCATAATGTCCTTCGGAACATCCCACCCAGACTCTTCTCCCTGTAACCCACCTAATCTACACATTCTAACACTGAGTAATTTAGCATGGCCAATCCATCTAGACTGCACATCTTTGAACTGTGGGGGGAAGCCAGAGCACCTGAAGTAAACCCATGCAGACATGGGGAAAGTGTGCAAACTCCACACAGACAGTCTCCCTAGGGTGGAATCGAACCTGGGTCCCTGGTGTTGTGAGGCAGCAGTGCTAACCACTGAGCCACCGTGCTGCGCCTAAATAGGAAGTGTGGTAATTAAAAATATTTACAATCAACTTATCATGATATGACACATTATAGAAGAGTTGGGATTTCAACCTGGACCTTTGGGAGCAGAGGTAGAGACACTTCAACTGTGCCACAAGGTGACAATTGAAACTCCAAGTGACGGTCTAACCTTCTAGGTCTTCGTGATTTAGATTGTCTATCAGCAACACCATGGAACTTCTGAGAAGATATATCTTCAAAACTTGAGCAAATTCTATCTTTAACTTGTTTAACTGTCATCTTCCCTAGTTTGTCAAGTTTGCAAACATCGAGGAAGACACCGCTTCATATCACAGGCGTTATGACTTCTTTGTGTCTCAGTTCAGTGCGATGTGCCATTCTTACATTGATGATCTGGAAAGCAGAACTAAGTGAGTACATGAGACCGGTCTCAATCGTTTTGTTGTGCATATCATTTGTTGTGATTGGGAGGTATAATTTAAAAATGTGGTCTCAAATATCTTTAAGATATTGTTGCATGTTGTATATAATTGTTTTGATGGTTAATTTGCACGGAGTTGTAAAATATCCAAATAGCTTTTTTGTCTAATCTTTGACAGTGCAGATGGCTTTCTAACGCTAATGAACCTCTATCAGATTCATCTAGACAGGTTTTCAAAACACCTACGCACAACTGACTTTGAGCTATAGTTCTCGGTTTTTAAAAATATAAACCCTTAAAACTTGAAATTTCTGTGCCAGGGATGGGTGCTAATTTAATGCTTGAAAAATGTGCTAATTAATGCAGCAAAATATTCTGATGACGCAGGCTGACACAGAGGCAGTGTTTCTATTTTAGTACAGCTTGCGGTACACTTGATAATCTGTAAAGCCTACTCTGTAGCTTTAGGTGTTCAATTTGCAACTTAATAGTCACTTGCAAAAATAAACTCAATCCCATCATAACCTGCAAATGTTCTGCAGATCCGGAAAAAGATGTTAGCTTGAAAAGTTATACTTGGTTCCCCACTGCTACCCCACAGAGACCTGCTTAGTATTCCAGACCATTTCTGTGATTTTTTTTAAGGCTTTTGTTATTCATAACATTTTGCATTTTTGTTACATAACATACTGCTCTATAGCTTCTGCAAAATGCATTCATGCTTTTTAAATTTTGAATGCTAAAATGTATTTTTGTCAACTATTTGATGAACATCAAAGCCATTCATGTTGCATAATTGTTCAAAAGTGAGCTTGTAAATTTGTAAACTGTAGAAGAACTCTTTCTACAGCTTACAGCACTGGATACGGCAAAGATTGAGTCTTGACAGTATACTGACAATGTCACTAAAAACTCCTGGTCCGGAATGAGCCATGCCTCAAGCCAAACTATTTCAGTACTGTTGCAATATTGGTTTATATATATCGACGATGTAGTAACTTGCCCAGGTCTGCCCTGTCTACAAATTCAGTCTTGTCAATTACTACCCTCCTACTGTCGATCATTAGCAGAATGATAGAATGTGTTTTTCACAGCAATCAAGAGGTACATGTAGAGCAATAATCTGCTCACTGGTGTGAATCAGTGATATTTATTTGTATGGCATCAAGCAACCCTGCATAATTTAAGTATGTAGGAATCTAGAATCAGTAGGGGAGAGATACTTCCACTGGTTAAAGTTGTTAATTCTTTAGAAGTTTTCATAGTGTTCTCAATCCAACCAGCCTCAATTGGTCCATACAATCAAAAGTATGTTTAATCGCTGATTGCAGTGTTTAGTACAATTTGCTCATTCCCAAATATTGAAATGTCTATAACTACATGCAATAAAACTGGTCAGCATTCACATTTGGACTGATAAGTGATGACGATGTTTGTGCAGAGCTATTATCATCACCAAGTGAGGCTTAATAACCCCATGAAATTTACTGGTGTGTATATGCTGTTATAACCATTGATTCAAAACACAACTGGACCAGCTGCAAAAGCTGGTTACAGGATGAGTGTTCTGCATCAAGTAACTCTTTCCCCTGATTTCTGTAAAAGGCTCACTATTTACAAGACACAATTCAAAAATGTGATGGCACACACAGAATACTGGAGAAACCCAATAGTCCTGGCAACATCTGTGGAGAGAAAAAAAATTAACATTTCAAGTCTGGTATGACTATTCTTCAGAACTGGAATGTGTTGGAATGTTTTTAATAGATTTGACAGATGTAGAAGAGGAGCAAAAGGAAAGATGATTTAGAGTTGTTACTCATGGGGAAAGGGAAGAAAGAGATGTAAAATAGGATGTAAATTATGGTGTGAAATGAAAAGAATTGGTCCTTTCTATTGAAACAAAAGTATGACTCAAACTTGACAGTAGCTGGGGGCTGGGGGTGGGGGAAGAAAATGCAAGAAAAATGGAGAGCATAAATAATGACCTGTGTGGACGTGATGGGCTGAAGGATGTTTTTCTGCGCTGTGACACTAAGACTCGAAGGTAGTCATTTTCTGAAGATATTGAATTCGGTGCTGAGACCTCAAGGCTGTCAATTACCAGAGCAAAAAATGAGGTGTTGTTCTTCAAGCTTGCATTCTGCTTCACTGGAACATTGTTGTAGGCCCGGGACTGAACAGCTAGCATGAAATGGTGGTTTATTGTAGTAGTAATAGACCACAAACCCTTTTAGGAATACATAGAGGACAAGCCATGCTATCCATAGCTTCAGGTAAAATCCCACGCTGGGCTATCATTCTATGTGCGTGTAATTACAAGCTAGAACAACGTCGGGGAGCCAAGTAGCAAATGTGGATGCCATGAGCTTCCTCCTGCTGGCAGAATCATCACCAGTTCTGCTACCACTGGAAGAGTCCATTCTGGTTTTAAACTTTCTGGATGTCCTTTCGGTCTATGACTGCATCCACAGTCTGATACTATGAGATCCAGTCCTGTCAAAATTAAACCAGCTGGTGGTGATGGGAGGAAGAAACGAGCCTTCACAACCAGAATTGAAACTTTTCTGGACCTAGCAATACCAGATCACAACTGAGGATGGTGTTTTATTATGGGGAGCAAGAGTGATTTTCCCAAACAAAGGTCACTGCCAGTTACTGGGTACCAGGGTAATCCAGGGGTGTCCATCATGAAGATGCTGTTGAGAAGTTATGTCTTGTGGCCAGCATTGGATGCTGACATAGCTGCTTGGAGGGGCAGTGTTAAGAGTGCCAACAAGGACACAAGTTAGCGCTAGGAAGCTCCCCCATATTCATGGGAAAGGCAGGCCCTTTCATGAGTTCAATATTCTTAGTCATTGTAGAAGCCCACTCAAAGTGTCTGGATGTGTGTAGAGTTCATTTTTCAAACATTGGGATTGTGATAGAAAAGCTGCGAACATTTCTTTATATAACACATGGACTTGTGGAACTGTTGGTCACAGGCAACTGGCCATCATTTACCATTTCAAGTATTTCCTAAAGTTAAATGGCATTTGGTGCATAAGGACGGTTCCATACCATCCTTCATCCAGTGGTTTGGCAGAAAGTGCAGCTCAGACTTTGAAGACAGGCTTAAAGAAACAGCCTACAGCTTTACTCAGTACCAAACTTGGACCACCTCTCATGCTGCAGCAGAGTTGCCATTGGGTAGAAGACTCCGTACCAGGTTAAATCTGATCCTCCTATCCTGGAGTGGGCAGGATGAAATAGCATCAGGAATGCCACTGCTGGATACAAGATTCCTGTTAGCAGGACAGACAGTTTATGTCAGGAGATGAAGTATGGTGCTGAAACTACGGAAACAGTCCTGCATGGGTAAGAAAAATTGCCTTTGAGAGGTCAGGTGCCATGACACATAAAGATTTTTCAGGAGAGGAGGTCCTGAACATGCCCATTGACCACAGGAAAGCTGCAAACTCGCAAACAAGGAGGAGCAAAACATTACTGGCCCCTCACCACAGCTGGAAAGGCTGGCAGAATCTTTTGGGTGCTCTCCCTCCATCTAGTTTCAAAGAAACTTTTGGAGTCTGAAATGGGCACAGCAGTTGTCACAGTCTCAATGCCTTTACTGCCTGACCAAGGGGATGATTTTCTTAAAAGATGCTTCAGGTGCAAGAGATGGGCTATGGTCCAGTTATGCGCTGGTCGTGTCTGAAGCTGAATTGGAGGTACTGGACCCAGTACAAGACACCCCCCCCCCCCCCCCCCCCCCCCAGGATGCGCGAGACTTTGAGAGGAAGGATGTAGTGATTTGTGGTGAGGTCAGCTAGGTGGACCTCCATGAATGAGGTCCCTAATTGGGGCTGTTAACCTGCTCCAATCAGGGACCCCTGGCTGACATATGAACAGGAGTGTTAGAGGTTCTGTTCACTCAGTGCTGGCCCTGAGGAAGCCAGACCAGTGTCCAGTACTATGCACATGTAAGTAAAGAGCAACTTGGTGAGGAAAAACCTGCCTCTGGAGTTAATTCAATCCTGTCCTGAACTTTTTGCATAAAACAAAATCATCAGGGAATTGTAGTTTGTTTATAAATAATACTTTTTCCACATTATTGGTGATGTATATTTCAAAATGATGAACCAACAAGATTCAATATCTTCCTCTCCACATCAGATATTTCTGTTGACATGCAGTTTCTTTGCATAATTACTGACAGTTTGTTCAATTCCCATCTTGCCATCTTGTTGTAAAATGACACCCACACTGATGTCATTGGAACCAGCAGCCAATTTGAATGGCTGCTCATTATTCAGCACTTCTAAAACCTATCAGTCATCAGTGCAGCTTTTAAGTTGTCAAAAGTATTTTTGAGTCCCTTCAAATTTTCTGCCTTTCTTTGACAAATTTATTCAAGGAGCCACAATAGTGCTGAACGTTGTAACAAACTTGCAATAGAGCCTATCCTGCCAACATCTTGCAAAGTTTCTTCTTTTGCTTTAAGCGTGGGAAAGTCCAAAATAGCAATTTATCTAGGTGCTACTCAGCCTTCACCCACTATGTGACCCAAGTAAGTCGCTTATTTTTTTCTTTTTCTAAATCACTTTTAGCCAGATCAAGTTGGCGTTTGGTAGCTGTTCAAACAGTTCACTCAGGTGGTGACAATGTTCTTGGCTGAAAAGACCCCAAATGTTGATGTAAACCATGCAGTTGCATAGCCTTTCAGTGACTGCTGGTCAATTGTTAGAATATCACCAACACATTTTTAATTCCAAATGGCATGACTTTATGTTGATAAAGCCAATCTGATATTATAAAAGTTTAATAGGCCCAAGGTAATATCAGTCAATGAACTTGACAATATCCCTTTAGCAATAATTGAGAGTATCCAATTCCTGCAAAGCTGTTCGCCAATCTTGGCATCATACATGAGATAATATTTGTGTACTGAGTTGACTTTGTATTAATCAATACAAGTAATCTGCAGTCCATCAGTTTTTAGAGCCAATATGATTGGAGAGCTCCAAGTACTGTGATTCAGTTCGCTGATGTCATTGTCCGTTGTAAACTTATTCTTTTTCCTCTTCTGGGCTAATTTTTCTGAACTGAGCCTATTGGAATGTTGTTTTAGGGATAATACATCTCCTCCGTTAACATTATGCAAAGCTAAGGAATTGCCCTGATTTTCATCCTTGTAATAGCAACATTTCTACACTTCACTTCTGCACCTTGGAGTGCCATGGTAACCACAAATGTAATACAGCCACGCAGACACTGTGCATTTGGGGAAATGTGCCGTAACTCATGAACTGGGTCAGGCTGCATCTCTGGCCTTTTTCCTTCCTCTCTTAACTCACTGACTTAGAGCATACTCAGATCTGTGTAGCATTCCTGTGTTGCATTGCTGTGCCTTTTTGCATCCTGTCCCTGAACCAGAGATACCAGGCTCATAGAACTGCTATGTTACTGTAAGGTTTAGCGCTCACACAAAGCCAGAGGCTTATCATGATAAACAGCAGTTCTCAGTCAAGCCGTCCGTCCATGAGTCCTGCCCTGGTAGTCAAGGATGGCCTCTGATACCAGTTTGGGGGCTTGGACCTGGTCAGAGCCAGGATGCTGTCCTCGCTGTTCCCAAACTAGTAGTCATTTCTTTTTCTAGCTTTGGATAAAAGCTCTTGTTTTGTGACTTTGTATAATTTGTGTAATTTCTTCCAGTAGCAGTCAAAAGGTAATATAGTTTGATTTTCGTTTATGACTGAATAACTTTGTGGTAAATTTTATGTAATAAATAGTGAGAGTGGTTTAGTAATTCACATTTACATTTTAACCCAGGCAGCCTGACAATCTGACAGTGGTCTTCAAACTTTTGGACAAAAACATCAACAAAATATTTTGAGAACCTAATTTGTAAGCACAATAATTTGTTAATTTTACTTCCAGCTAGCATTCTAAATATGTAATTGTGAATCATGTTTTGATGCTTTAATAAACTGTGTACATGTGCTAAAAGGAGAAGCTTTTGTTTGTCCTTGACAGGATCAGGATTGCTGGTATCAAGGGTATTCAAGGAGTTGTCCGGAAGACTGTCAATGATGAGCTGCAGACTATAATTTGGGAGCCTCAGCATATGGATAAGATTGTTCCTTCACTTCTCTTCAATATGCAAACAACAGAAGACCCTGACAGGTTAGATTGTCTAATGAGAAATGATAGTGTTGAATGGTTAAGAATGTTATGAAATTGTTTTGAAAAAAAATTAAAAATTTAGTGTGCCTGTTCCTAAGAATGGTTAATTTTGTGTATGATGATTTTCCTGCTCTGATAGCTGGCAAAACATAGCAGAATCAGTGATTTGAGTGACAGCTGAGCAAAATCTGTCCTTTTCTGTTCTTAAAGATGCTGGAGAAATGACTGATTGTAGGTTGTTGCCTTTTAAGCTTTTTGTTGATTGCATTCTTAAGTGCTTGCTATGACAGAAGGTTTAATTTCAACAAGCTTTATGTAGAATTCAGGCCTTTAAATGTCTGCAATTTCAGACATTTAGTTGCTCTTTTTGGACTGAACTCCTGGAGAATGTTACTCAGTTTAAGTGTTGGTCGCACTAATAACAAGTAACTGAACAAGTGATAACTTGAAGGTTAGAATCAAACATTCAAGCTGCTGGAACTATAAACACAGGCTCACTGGAAAAACAGAATACTCCTGTCCTTTCCCAGTGCAGATTTCTCCACTTAAAGACCAACCATATACAGTGCTGGAAGAAATATCCCCATCTGAGAAGATTAAAATGAGGTCTGCCTCAAGGGTATTTTATTCTATTTAGCACACCTCAACAAACAAAGTGTTTACTTTTGCATTAAGTGCATCTAATGAGGTGAAAACTCGTGAGTAACAACAGCTGAGAGTGCCCTTAATGAGCAACACACTTAAGATGCTTTAATCACCACTTTTGAAATTGCCAAAACGGTTATTGCTTTTCACCAATATAAGCAAGAGTTCATTTTGTGCTGGAAATTCCAATTCCAATTCCTAATTCCAATTCCTGATCTTAAGTCCTGTGGTTCTGCTGATTTTATGTCCTATATGAATATTACCAAATGCAAATTTTATGTTTTGACCAGCCATTTATGAATTTAAAGTTGATGCATATACCTTTGAAGTGAAATTGCAAGGGTGCTATTTATTTATATATATTTTGCCATGAAGCCCTGATATATGCTATTATGTATACATTACAGGGGGAAGTGCAACATAACATAATAATCAAAACCTTGGGAGATTTTAAAGCTGTCTCTTTAACTTTATCCAACTCATAGCTAATTATTGCTAGGTAATATTTATTATTAGCCTTAAGTTGTTACAATGTAAATGTTAGGGGAGTTCTATTCTGAATTTTTCACATCTATTCCCATCCTTTTTTGAATTTTATTCTCTCTGACAGGGAGCAATATGTTTAATTATCCTGATTGTTTCATTTTTATAAAGCTCATTTCTCTCTGGAGCTTTGTGCCCTGATAACTTTACAAGTTGTCTTACTGTATTAAACCACGTTTACCATTTCATGTCATGCTATAAATGAGCATGTTTAAGACATTCTCCAGTGAATCTTCACTGTACATTCCCACATTCTAGTTGCCTCTCATTCTGAACTCAAGAACTGGTGTGCTGATATGATGAAATATCTGACACAAGCCATGATTAGACTTTCAAGTCATTTGTTTTCAGAGATCGTAAAGGAGCTTTGTCCACCAACAATGCCCACCACCTCCACCCGCCTCCCAACTCATTGTACTGGCCAGGCTATCAAATATGGTATTTTTACCCACACTCAACGATATGTGGGAGAAAGCTATCAATTTACTATTCTAACCTCTGCTTTTTTTTTTTGACTTTCACCAGAATGTATTGCGTTACTCGGTTGATATTAAGATGAATTGTGTTTAAATGATCTATTCTAATTAAACTAAAATGAATTTTTCCAAATCACTGATATTATTTTCCAATTTCTAGCTTAATCATAGTCATAAAGCATGGAAACAGACCCCTCAGTCCAACCAGTCCATGCTGACCATAATCCTACACTAAACCAGTCTCACCCACATGTATTTGGCCCATATCCCTTCAAACATTTCTTATTTGTGTACTTATCTAAATGTCTTTTAAGCATTATAACTGTACCTGCATCCACCATTTTCTCTAGCAGTTCATAACACACACACAGCCACTCCATCTTTTAAAAAAGTTGCCATTCTTGTCTTTTTAAAAATCTTTTTTCACCTGAAAAATATGCCCCCAGTCTTGAATTCCTCTGCCATTCACCTTTATCTAAATCCCTGACTTTATAAACCCCTGTAAGGTCACCCCTCAACCTCCAATGCACCAGTGAAAAAGGTATCCAATCTCTTATCACCTATCCAATGTCTCCTTATAACTGAAAGTCTCCATTCCTGGCAACATCCTGGTAAATCTCTTTTGAACCTTCTCCAGCTTAATAATATCCTGCCTATAACAGGACAACCATAACTTGACATAGTACTCTAGAAAAGGTCTCACCAACATCCTGTGCAACTTCAACAGGACATTCCAACTCCTATACACAAAGTTTGAGCAGTATAGGCAAGTGTGCTAAACATCATCTTAACCACCCTATCTATATATGATGCGAACTTCAAAGAATTATGTACCTGAACCCCTAGATGTCTCAATTCTACACAACCCAGGGCCCTGCTTTTTATTTGCCTAAGTCCTGCCCTTGTTTCATTTTACTGAATTGCAATACCTCACATTTATCAAAGTAACCGCATTGTCTCTCTTCAGCCCATTAAGCCATTTGATCAGATCTTTTTGTAATCTTGCATAACCTTCTTGACTATCCACTTTACCACCAGTTCTGGTGTCATCCACAAACTTACTTACCATACCTTTATATATTCTCATCTAAATCATTTACATAAATAACAAGCAAAAGTGGACCTAGCAGCAATTGGTGTGTAATGTTGCTAGTCACAGACCTCCAATCTGGAAAAACAACCCTCCACCATCTCTGTTTTCACGATTATTTCTTCTAATTCCTTTTTAACTCAAACACCATCCCGTATTATTTCGTAAGCACTGGAGAATTTTGACTACCTCGTACTATCTGTAATGGTGTGCAGTTTTTAGTCTATTCAGCACTATTTTGATTGCTCAGCTTAAGTTTAAGCTCTGTTAGTGGCCTTATTTGGTGGACAGTGGTCGTTACATATGACACACCCCATTCTGAGTGCCATTTCCACCTGGAGTGGAGATGATTAGTGAAAAAGAAATCCACCTTTATTTTGGAATGTTCATTCAGGGAAGTAGTTGCTAACTGCAATTTTTAAAACTTTGCACTGTTGTTTATGGAGCCTTGCTGTGCTTAAAACAGTTGCCACTTTATCTCTCAGAACTGCATCAGATAATTAATTGTATGTGAGGTGCTTTAAGACATTTGGAAGCCACAAGGGAGCGCTGAATAAATATAAATCTGTTCGGTCTCTTAATGGAGTTAGCAACAATGCAAATTGCCGGGGATTAATGGCCTTTTTCTTCGTACTTCTACTCTGCCAGCTGACTGCAAAGCCTGCAGAAGATCAAAACAACTGTCCCTTGGTGAAATGGTCTAAAACTACAATTTTAGAACTGTTATTTTTCAAAAAAATTCAACCTCCTTTATTACACGGCTTCCCAAAATGGGAATTTAGCCCCAAAGGGTCAGGACTTGAAATTTTGGGGTTGTGAGCTCCAAGGCAAAAATGGCTGACTCCCTTCCCTGCATTCAATGTCTTTCCCTCTTAGCCCAAACATTCACCAAAGGATTGCAACAATTTTCAAGTCTTGACTGGTTCCACAATGGACAATATTTTGGGAAATAATGGTCCATTGCAGCCACTAAAACTTTGAGAGCGGAATATGCGAGCCATGTGGGACATCTCTTTTGGCACCATTTTAAACCCACTGTTTCAACACTTGCACAGCTTTATTGCCTTTCTCTGCGTTTCTCTAGGGTAGCAAATGGGTCATTTCCAGGTTGGCATGCTGTGACTAATGGGATTCTTCAGGATTAATGTTTGGGTTCCAGTTAACAATCTGTGGCAATGATTTGCTTATGGTGAATAGTGGATTTTTTTTTCAAGTTTGCAATTATCACAAAAATCAAGTAGAAATGTGATTTGAGAAAAGTGCAGGTATCATTCAAAAGTGTATGAAGAGGCTAAGTGAATGGGCAAAAATTGTCAAATGGAGTGCCTTGTGGAGAAACTTGAGGTTCGCCGCTTTGGTAGTAAAAACAGAAATGCAAACTATTTCTTAAAAGATCAGAGTTTGGGAAGAGTTGAACTCCAAAGCAATTTGGGTGTCCTTGTTCATGAGCCATTGTTAATCGAAAGTGAGCAAACAGGCACAGTAAGCAATAAGAAGGTGAATGATGTGTTAGATTTTATTGCAAAGGAGTAACAAAGTCTTACTACAGTTAACAATAGACAATAGGTGCTGGAGTAGGCCATTCGGTCCTTCGAGCCAGCACCACCATTCATTATGATCATGGCTGATCATCCACAATCCGTATCCTGTTCCTGCCTCATTCCCATAAACCCTTGATTCCACTATCTTGAAGAGCTCTATCTATCTCTCTCTTGAAAGTATCCAGAGAGTTGGCCTCCACTGCCTTCTGGGGCAGAGCATTCCATATATCCACCACTTTCTGGGTGAAGAAGCTTTTCCTCAACTCTGTTCTAAATGGCCTACCCCTTATTTTTAAACTGTGTCCTCTGGTTCTGGACTCACCCATCAGCGGAAACAAGCTTTCTGCCTCCAGAGTGCCCAATCCCTTAATAATCTTACACACCTCAATCAGATCCCCTCTCATTCTTGTAAACTCAAGTGTATACAAGCCCAGTTGCTCCAATCTTTCAACATATGATAGTCCCACCATTCCGGGAATTGACCTCGTGAACCTACGCTGCACTCCCTCAATAGCAAGAATGTCTTTCCACAAGTTTGGAGACTAAAACTGCACACGATACTCCAGGTGCGGTCTCACCAGGGTCCTGTACAGCTGCAGAAGGACCTCTTTGCTCCTATACTCAATTCCTCTTGTTATGAAGGCCAGCATGCTATTAGCTTTCTTCACTACCTGCTGTACCTGCATGCTTGCTTTCATTGACTGATGTACATGACCGCCTCGATCTCGTTGTACTTCACCTTTACCTGACTTGACTCTATTGAGATAGTAATCTGCCTTCCTGTTCTTGCCACCAAAGTGGATAACCGCACATTTATCCACAATAAACTGCATCTGCCATGCATCCGTCCACTCACCTAGCCTGTCCAAGTCACCCTGTATTCTCGTTACATCCTCCTCACATTTCACACTGCCACCCAACTGTGTGTCATCAGCAAATTTGCTAATATTACTTTTAATGCCTTCCTCTATATCATTAATATATATCGTAAACAGCTGCTGTCCCAGCACTGAACCTTGTGGTACCCCACTGGTCACTGCCTGCCATTCCGAAAGGGACCCGTTTATCACTATTCTTTGCTTCCTGTCAGCCAGCCAGTTTTCAATCCAAGTCAGTATTTTGCCCCCCAATACCGTGTGCCCTAATTTTGTTCACCAATCTCCAATGAGGAACTTTATCAAAGGCTTTGTGAAAGTTCAGGTACACTACATCCACTGGTTCTCCCTTATCCATCTTCATAGATACACCCTCAAAAAATTCCAGAAGATTAGTCAAGCACAATTTCCCCTTTGTAAATCCATGCTGACTCTGACCTATTCTATTACTGCTATCCAAATGAGTCGTAATTTCATCTTTTATAATTGACTCCAGCATCTTTCCCACCACTGATATCAGGCTAACCGGTCTATAACATAGAACATAGAACAGTACAGCACAGAACAGGCCCTTCAGCCCACAATGTTGTGCCGACCATTGATCCTCATGTATGCACCCTCAAATTTCTGTGACCAAATGCATGTCCAGCAGTCTCTTAAATGACCCCAATGACCTTGCTTCCACAACTGCTGCTGGCAACACATTCCATGCTCTCACAACTCTCTGCGTAAAGAACCTGCCTCTGACATCCCCTCTATACTTTCCACCAACCAGCTTAAAACTATGACCCCTCGTGCTAGCCATTTCTGCCCTGGGAAATAGTCTCTGGCTATCAACTCTATCCATGCCTCTCATTATCTTGTATACCTCAATTAGGTCACCTCTCCTCCTCCTTTTCTCCAATGAAAAGAGACCGAGCTCAGTCAACCTCTCTTCATAAGATAAGCCCTCCAGTCCAGGCAGCATCCTGGTAAACCTCCTCTGAACCCTCTCCAAAGCATCCACATCTTTCCTATAATAGGGCGCCCAGTACTGGACGCAGTATTCCAAGTGCGGTCTAACCAAAGTTTTATAGAGCTGCAACAAGATCTCACGACTCTTAAACTCAATCCCCCTGTTAATGAAAGCCAAAACACCATATGCTTTCTTAACAACCCTGTCCACTTGGGTGGCCATTTTAAGGGATCTATGTATCTGCACACCAAGATCCCTCTGTTCCTCCACGCTGCCAAGAATCCTATCCTTAATCCTGTACTCAGCTTTCAAATTCGACCTTCCAAAATGCATCACCTCGCATTTATCCAGGTTGAACTCCATCTGCCACCTCTCAGCCCATCTCTGCATCCTGTCATCCTATAATTTCCTGTTTTCTCCCTCCCTCCTTTCTTGAAAAGTGGGACAACATTTGCCACCCTCAAATCCGCAGGAACTGATTCTGAATCTATAGAACTTTGGAAAATAATTACCAACGCGTCCACAATTTCTAGAGCAACATCCTTAAGTATCCTGGGATGCAGACCATCAGGTCCCATTTACTTATTGGCCTTCAGACCTAACAGTCTACCCAACACCATTTCCTGCCTAACACAAATACCCTTTAGTTCGTCCATTACCCTTGGTCCTTCAGCCACTACTGCATCTGGGAGATTGCTTGTGTCTTCCCTAGTGAAGACAGATCCAAAGTACTTATTCAACTCATCTGCGATTTCCTTGTTCCCCATAATAAATTCACCCGGTTCTGACTTCAAGGGCCCAATTTTAGTTGTAACCATTTTTTTTCTTTGCACATACCTAAAAAAGCTTTTACTATCCTCCTTTATATTTTTGGCCAGTTTTCCATCATAGCTCCTTTTTTCTCTGTGTATTGCCTTTTTAGTTATCCGCTGTTGCTCTTTTAAAAGCTTCCCAGTCCTCCGGCTTCCCACTCATCTTTGCTATGTTATACTTCTCTTTTATCTTTGTACAGTCCCTAACTTCCCTCGTCAGCCACGGCCGCCCCTGCCTCCCCTTAGGATCTTTCTTCCTCTTTGGAATGAACTGATCCTGCACCTTCTGCATTATATCCAGAAATACCTGCCATTTTTGTTCCACTGCCATCCCTGCTAGTGTATTGTACCATTGAACTTTGGCCAGCTCCTCCCTCATTGCTCCATAGTTCCCTTTGTTCAACTGCAATACTGACACTTCTGATTCGCCCATCTCCCTTTCAAACTGCAGATTAAAACTTATGGTCACTGCCTCCTAATGACTCCTTTTACTTTGAGGTCCCTGATCAAATCCAGTTCATTGCACAACACCAGATCCAGAATTGCCTCCTCCCTGGTAGGCTCCAGTACAAGCTGTTCTAAGAATCCATCTCGGATGCACTCTACAAACTCCCTTTCGTGGGGTCCAGTACCATTCTGATTCTCCCAGTCTACCCGCATGTTGAAATCTCCCATAACAACTGTAGTGATACCTTTGTGACAGGCCAATTTCAACTCTTGATTCAACTTGCACCCTACATCCTGACTACTGTTTGAGGGCCTGTAAATAACTCCCATTAGGGTCTTTTTACCCCTAGAATTTCTCAGCCCTATCCATACTGACTCTACATCTCCTGATTCTATGTCCCCCCTTGCAAGGGACTGAATATCATTCTTCACCAACAGGGCCACCCCACCCCCTCTACCCACCAGTCTGTCCTTTCGATAGCATGTATACCTTGAATATTCATTTCCCAGGCCCTGTCCACTTGAACTTTGAGACCACACTGAGAGTGTTATGCAGTAATGCCTAATTTTGGCCCCTTACCTTAAAAGTTATGCTTGCCATAAAGTGAATGTAGCAAACATTTACCAGATGAATTTGTGGGAAAGAGGTGTCATGAACCAGATCCCCCAGATTGTAACCTTTCTATTTTTATTTAAAACAACCTATGGAGAAATCAAAGCTGTTTACCAACTGCCTGTCTGAAGGAGGCCTTTTGAACCACTTTCACAACACCCCTCTGCAAGTGCAATGGGACAGAACACATCTCTTAAAGGCACAGTATCATCACAAAGGGATTGCCCTGTGAGGGCAGGGGTGGAAATATAGATTAGGCCTTTATTGTCTGCATTTGATTGGGATAAGAGGTGATCCCATTCATCTGTACAAAGTTCTTAACAGTGATTGAAAGATGTTTCCTCATGTTGGCTTTAGAATCAGAGGACACAGTGTCAGATCAAGGGATAGATCATTTAAGACTGAGCTGAGGCAGAATTCCTTTACTTGGTGATTAATCTTGGGAATTTTGTGCCTGAGAAGGCTGTTGATGATCATTTGTTAAGTATATTCAAGACTGAAATCAGCAGATGCCTACACACTACATATATGAATCGATATGTGGCCATTGCAACAAAATGTTCTGTCGAAGTAGAAGATCAGGGGACTTCTATTCAACATCATGTAGGAAAGAGTTGACTGACTGGTTCCCTCTCAGGATACTGTGTGTTTGAATAGTGTCCTTGTTGTGTAACATCAGAGTTTTATCCCCCTCAGAACTATACGAGTTTTCTATCTTCTGTTAAGGCAGAACTGTGTCCTTATTGAGAGAAATGTATCCCTCTCTCAGGCTTGCACTTGTTTTTCTGTCTTGATCAGTCCTGTTGTATCCCTGTGTCTGCTGCATGTTTTTCCCTTCCTGTCAACTCTCCTATGATTTTTGTCAGCTTGCCCTCAGTGCTGCTGTTACGTCCCTGTCACTGGGGATGTCTTTCTCTTTCTCTGGCAGGGAGTGGGGGGGTCCTCCAAAGGTTGAATAGTCTACTCTTTCTGTTTCTTATTTTCTTTTGTTCTTTACATTCTGTCAGTCCACTAGTCAGTGTTGTTTCTCCCAAATATTTTATCTTGATGCAGAGGAAGGTGCTGGAACTTTGTGTATTGATTTCCATGTCTTGTAAATAGCTTACTCTTGACTGTGTGTGAGGGTAGCCAGCCTCTGGTCTAATGACAGGTATTATCAAGTAAACAAGACGTGGTTTATTGCATATCTGCAACAACTTACAGGTTCGTGAGTACAAGCATTGTTGGCAGGATGTAGTTTTAATTCTGTCTCCTACCAGATCTTACTCATGACACGATCACCATAGATCGTACTCAGTTTATTGAATCAAGTTTTAATCCTTACACAACAGACTATAATTCTTGCTTTTAAGTAATATTCATTATACTCAAACTTCTGGATGTGAGTTTGCTCGCTGAGCAGGAAGGTTAGTTTTCAGACGTTTTGTCACCATTATAGGTAACATCATCAGTGAGCCTCCGAAGCGCTGGTGTTATGTCCTGCTTTCTATTTATCTGGTTAGGTTTCCTTGAGTTGGTGATGTCATTTCCTGCATTGGTGATGTCATTTCCTGTTCTTTTTCTCAGGGGATGGTAGATTGATTTGGAGTCTGTGTGTTTGTTGATGGAGTTCCGTTTGGAATGCCATGCTTCTAGGAATTCTCGTGCCTGTCTCTGTTTGGCTTGTCCTAGGATGGATGTGTTCTCCCAATCAAAGTGGTGTCCTTCCTCATCTGTATGTAAGGATACGAGTGATAGTGGGTCATGTCGTTTTGTGGCTAGTTGATGTTCATGTATCCTGGTGGCTAGCTTTCTGCCTGTTTGTCCAATGTAGTGTTTGTCACAGTTCTTGCAAGGTATTTGTAGATGACGTTTGTTTTGTTTGTTGTCTGTATAGGGTCTTTTAAGTTCATTACCTGCGGTTTTAGTGTGTTGGTGGGTTTGTGGGCTACCCTGATGCCAAGAGGTCCGAGTAGTCTGGCAGTCATTTCGGAAATGTCTTTGACGTAGGGGGAAGTGGTCATGGTTTCTGGGCCTGTTTTGTCTGTTTTTGTGTTTGTTGCTGAGAAATTGGCAGACTGTGTTCATTGGTCAACCCAAACAAACAGACAAAACGGGCAGTAAGCAAAACGAATGTCATCTACAAAGTACCTTGCAAGAACTGTGACAAATGCTACATTGGACAAACAGGCAGAAAGCTAGCCACCAGGATACATGAACATCAACTAGCCACAAAATGACATGACATGACCCACTATCACTTGTATCCTTACATACAGATGAGGAAGGACACCACTTTGATTGGGAGAACACACCCATCCTAGGACAAGCCAAACAGAGACACGCACGAGAATTTCTAGAAGCATGGCATTCCAACCGGAACTCCATCAAAACACACATTGATTTGGAGCCAATCTACCATCCTCTGAGAAAAAGAACAGGAAATGACATCACCAATGCAGGAAATGACATCAACCCAAGGAAACCTAAACAGATAAATAGAAAGCGGGACATATAACCAGCGCTTCATCGGAGGCTCACTGATGATGTTACCTAGAATGGTGACGATACTTCTGGGAACAAACCTTCCAGCTCAGTGAACCAGCTTAAATCCAGAACAAAATAAAGACCCACTGTTTTGTGGACCGAGAGGAGGAGAGCGTGACTGTGTTGGAGGTGGAAGGAAGACGTCAGGTTGGCTGTGCATCCTTGCAACCAGTGGATCTTAATGCTGGCTTCGGCCTACCGCTGGTTCAGGGGAACAGCCAACCTGCAACGATGGCTGCGGCAAGTGCTCGTGCCCCAGGTCAGGGGGTCTGGAACACCATCCGTGTTTCCGTGAAGAAGATGGATGAAGGTGCACCTGTGGACCGCACCTTCTTCATGAAGAGGGTCCTGTTGGACTGTTGTGGGTTTGCTGCTGCGGACATTACTGCCTGCAGGATTTCCCTGGAAGAGGTTTTTACGATGTAACCTTCAGGAGTGCCAAGCTTTGCGAGCGCTTCCTGGAGGTTTTCAAGGAGAAAGGAAGTGAGGGCCCCCTCTCTGTATTGACCGCTGTCCCGCTGTTCGTGATGCCAGCACAGAGGAGCCGTATGGTGACTGTACACATGTACAACCCGCATGTGCCAGCAGTTGATGTCCTTACCTTCCTTGCAAGGAACGTGAAGGTGGAAGGGGACCTAACTGAAATCATGGACCCCTTTGGCATCTGGACCAGTAAGAGGCAGGTCAAGGTGACACTGAGGATGGGTGCGGACGGGAACATTGTACACCCACCGTCCAGCTTCGCGATCGGCGGGACCAAGGGCTACCTGACCTACGCAGGGCAACCTAAAGTCTGCCATGCCTGTGGTAGGTCAGGTCATGTGGTGGCCGACCGCAAAGCCACCATCTGCAGAGAGGAGAGACACCTTGCAAAGGATTGCCCACAAGAGAAAAGCTGCAACCTTTGCGGGGAAGCAGGCCAGCTCTATAGGGCATGCCCGCGGCGGGGGACCACCTATGCCCAGGTTGCGGGCAGGGGTAATGTGGGGCCAGCCCCCCCAGAGGAGAGGAAAGCAACAGGGCCCTGCAAGGACCCCACTAATGTGCAGGAGGGCCAGGTCGTGCAGGAGCGCCCAGCCCCAAACGATGGACCCAAGGCCAGCAAAGCGCCCCTGCAGGCTCCGCTCCCCCCCCCGCCGACAACCCGGATTCGATGGAGGCCGCGACAGGTGACCCAGGGGAGTGGATGACGGTTTGGAAAGCGAGGAGGAAGGCGCGCCAGCAGGCCCAGGCACTGCAACCATCAGGCGGGAAGAGGCAACTACAGGGTGTCTATAAGAGCTCCTCTGACGAGGGAGATTTGGAGGAGGCCCGCCCAAAGCAGAAGCTAAAGATCTCGAGGGAGAAGGAAAGCAGCACCCCACTTCCACGTGACGGGAGGCATCCAGAGGCTCCCTCTAACACCCAGCCACGTGCTGCTGGGCCCTGGAGGGGCCCCCGGAACTTCCAGGCGGGAAGGAGGAAACAGCGCGTCCCCAGCCTGACCGAGAGCCGGACTCTCATGCCTCCGTACCCCCAACGGGGGGATGCCACCCGGAAGGCAGCACGGACAGTTTCCTGAGCCCGGAGAGCATCCAGCAGTTACCCCAGGCAATGGGCATGAAGGGACAGATGGAGGGGCTGGACCTTGGACTTGGGGAGGGTACTGCAGTCACTGACCACAATGTGGGTACGAGTTGCGAGCATTAATGTGCACAGTGCCAAGTCCACCGCAAGATGTGTGTCCACGTTGGCCTACCTGACCACCGTCAAGGCGGACCTCCTGTTTCCGCAGGAGTGCGGGATACCGCACCTCAGCAGGTACGGTAATTGGTCCGGCGCCTGGACCTGTGGGCCTTCAATCTGGTCGGGGGGGGTAACGACTGTTGCTCCTCGGGCCTGGCTGTGCTGCTGCGGGGGTGCGACTTCACCATCTCTCAAGTTCAGGATGTGGTGGGGGGGGCACCTCCTAGTGGCTGACATCACCTACAGGAACGCTCCCCTGAGGCTGATCAACGTGTACGCCCCAGTGGTACGGAGTGAGCGGTTGGCCGTCTTGCAGCGCCTTCCACCCCTGCTGGCTACATCCAGGCCGGTCATCCTAGGCGGAGACTTCAACTGCATCATCGATGCAGATGGAAGATCCGGCGTGGGGACAGCGGGTGGGGGGAGTCAACTGGACATGTCCAGATTCCTGATGGCCACGGTGAAGGACGCCAAGCTGTTCGTCTTCAGCACCCCTGCAGACGTAGTGCAGCGGAGATACACCTGGTTGCGGCCAGACGGGTCTATTCACTCAAGGATAGACTTCCTGTGTGTGTCACGGGCGTTCTCGGTCAGGTCCACCGGCGTCGAGCCAGCGTTCTTCTGACCACTGCCTCCTGCAGGCCAACTGTCACTTACAGGACGACCAGCCGGCTGGCAAGGGGACGTGGAAACTCAACACGACTCTGTTGACCCCAGAGAACGTCGAGGAGCTTAAGAGGGAGTACGCCGGTTGAAAAACCGTGAAACCCCTCTTTGAGTCTCCGGGTGACTGGTGGGAGACGGTGAATGAGAACATCAAGAGGTTCTTTGTCCTCAAGGGTGTTCGGAAGGCGAGAGAGGGGCGGGGAAAGCTGTCGCGACTCCAGAAAAGGGTGCAGAACCTGCTCCTTCTGCAGTTGATGGGGGTCGATGTCACGGAGGACCTCCGCGAGGTGAGGGGACAGCAAGCCTCACTCTTCACCGCGGAGGCCTCCAGGATAATCTTCCGGTCCAGGGTCCGCTCCGTGGAGCAGGACGAGATGTGCTTGCGTTTCTTCTTTCAGAAGGTGGACAAAGAGAGCTCTGTGCTTAGCCGGCTGAAGGAGGACAACGGCTCGGTGACATCGTCTCGGCCCGACATTTTGAGGATCAGCAGATCCTTCTATACCGGACTGTACGACGCAAAGCCCACGGACAGCATGGCCTCCGAGTCGTTTCTGTCGTGTCTCACGGAGGTCTTAGACGACGGCATGAGGGAGTGGCTGGACCGGCCGATATCCCTGGACGAGCTGACCAGAGCCCTCAAGTCCTTGGAGAGAAATAAGACTCCCGGGAGCAACGGCTTACTGGTCGACCTGTATTCCGCTCTGTGGGACCTGGTCGGCCAGGACCTGCTGGAGGTGTACGATAGTGCGCTTCGGGCAGGGGAAATGTGCAAGTCCATCAGGAAGGGCATCATCATCCTCGTTTACAAGAGGAAGGGGGAGAGGGAAGAAATTAAGAATTGGCGTCCCATTTCACTATTGAATTTGGACTACAAAATCCTGGCCAAGGTCATAGCCAACCGGGTCAGGTCTGTCCTGGAGTCGGTGATTCACCCTGACCAAACCTGTGCTGTGCCGGGCAGGAAGATCGCTGAGAGCCTCGTGCTCATCAGGGATACGATCGCCTACGTCCAGGACAGGCGGGTGGACACCTGCCTCGTCAGCCTGGACCAGGAGAAGGCCTTCGACAGGGTCTCTCATGCTTTCATGAGGGACGTCCTCTCCAAATTGGGGTTTGGGGAGGGCATCCGCAATTGGATCCGGCTGCTCTACGCTAACATCGTTAGCACAGTCTGGATCAATGGGTGGGAATCGGACAGTTTTCCCGTCAGATCTGGAGTCAGGCAGGGCTGCCCGCTCTCTCCTGCCTTGTTCAAGTGCTGTGTGGAGCCCTTCGCCGCATCCATCAGGAAGGATGTGAGCCTGAAGGGGGCGTGACAATCCCAGGCAGCGGAGGCCTTCAGGTCAAGACCTCCCTATACATGGACAACGTCGCCGCCTTCTGCACCGATCGTCGGTCGGTGAGTAGGCTGTTGGACATCTGCGGCCAGTTTGAACTGGCCTCGGGTGCCAAAGTCAATAGGGTTAAGAGCGAGGTCATGTTCTTCGGGAGCTGAGACGACTGCTCCTTCATCCCCTTCACCGTCAGGACAGACTACCTGAAGGTGCTGGGTGTTTGGTTCGGTGGAGCTGGGGCGTGCACTAAGACTTGGGAGGAGCATATCACCAAACTGAAGCAGAAGCCGGGCAGGTGGACGCTCCGGTCCCCCTCCATCGCGGGTAAGAACCTGGTTGTCAGGTGCGAGGGGCTTTCGGTACTGTTGTATGTGGCGCAGGCCTGGCCTATTCCCTGGACGTGCGCTGCTGCGGTCACCCGGGCCATCTTCCACTTCATTTGGGGGTCGAGGATGGACCGGACCTGCAGGGACACCATGTACAAAGACCTGGAAAATGGGGGGGAAAGGGCATACCGAATACCACCCTAGCCCTGACGGCTACCTTTGTGTGCGGCTGCATCAAGCTGTGCGTAGATCCTCGCTACGCAAACACCAAGTGTCACTAACTGAGGTTCTACCTGTCCCCGGTGTTGCGAAGGATGGGCCTGGCCTCTGCCACAGAACGCTCTGAGTAGTTGGACCGTCCCGTACCACCTGTCGTCCGTGGAGAAATTTTTGAAAGGAAACACCTTTGACCACAAGGCCATCAGGCAGTGGTCAGCCCGTAGTATCCTCGAGACCCTTCGGGAAAAGGAGAGGGTGGATCCCGTCGTGTGGTTCCCCATGCAGACTGCCGGATTTGTTTGGCAGAATGCCTCATCGCCAGAACTTTCAAACAAGCACAAGGACGTTGCTTGGCTGGCGGTGAGAGGGGCTCTGCCAGTGAGATCCTTTATGCATGCCTGGAATCTCTGCACCACCGCACGCTGCCCTCGAGGCGAGTGCGGGGGGGACGAGACTGTCGGTCACCTCCTTCTAGAGTGTGCCTATGCGCAGGAGGTCTGGAGGGGGATGCAGTGGTATTTGTCAAGGCTCGCCCCAAGCAGCTCCATGACGCGGGACTCCGTGCTTTGTGGGCTGTTTCCCGGGACGCACACCGAGACCAACATCACCTGCGCCTGGAGGACCATCAATGCGGTGAAAGACGCTCTTTGGTCTGCCCGCAACTTGCTGGTCTGCCAGCTGAAAGAACTGACCCCGACTGAGTGTTGCAGACTGGCGCACTCCAAGGTCCAGGACTACGTGCTGAGTGACGCGCTGAAGCTTGGGGCAGCCGCCGCCAAGGTGCGGTGGGGAAAGACCACCGTATGAAACCCCTCGTCCAGAATGGGAGAAAAGGGCCCTATCTGGTAACTGGGCCCAGCTGGTGCCTTCCCCAACTGGTCAGGGGGCCAACGGGGACTGTGTGGGGTGACGACTGCCGGGGTATTTTCTTTGCTTTGTTTTTTCTTCTTTTTTTTCCTTTACTTGGTGTACGTACCTCCTGGGTAACCCAGAGCGGCTTGCATGACTGGGTAGGTGTGTAAATATGTTTTTTTTGTACATCTTATGAATAAAGTATATTTTTTCAAATAAAAAAAAGTGACAATGTCTAAAAACTAACCTTCCAGCTCAGCGAGCAAACTCAAATCCAGAAACTCAATCTGAGCTACAAACCTTCTCAAAACTTGCAAATACTCAAACTTGTAAAATTTCCCTTAATTACGTGAATGAGCAATTGATATCGATTTCTCACCAGTTTCAATTTTAGAAATGATGCCAAGGCTTGGTTTATCCTGCATCAGAGACCAAAGTACTTTCAAATAGTTCGGAAGTAACTTTCATGTTGTCCTTCCCCAGTCTAGCACCCTATCTCAGAACCTAATATTTTACCTTGAATAAGTTAAGCTAAATCTTTGGCGCAAAAAAAGACTTGAATCCATGTGATTACCTTTTATTAGTTTAAAAAGAGTCTTGGCAAATATATTCTCTTGCACCAGTTCACAACTTTCACCTTTAGCAGAATGTAGTGTGAATGCGTCCTGACCATCACTCTTCAGTGCAGCCGTAGTTCCAAAATTGTGCAAAATGGAATGAGGATCCTTTGCCATACTGTCAATGAAAATTATGGCCTCCAATTTATATTAATTGCGGCTTTGCTCAAGTACCCCAAGGTGTTAAGTTTTCAGTTCATAATTCCCTTTTATTAAATTGTGGGAATAATCACAAGCTAAAAATTGTAAATTTAATAATGCTCAATATCTCACCAATTTAAATGTTTGTTCAGTGATGAATTGAAAGTATGTCAGCAGAAATGTTAAACTACTTTGCATTTTTATAGAATTGAGCAAGGCATCATTAGATGCAGACAATTGTATTATTTCACTGAAATATCACTAAAAAGCAGAAGTCCATTGGAACAGAATTCACCAGTAACACTTATTCTTGGCGCCCTCCTACTTCTCATCTACAACTGACATGGAAACTGGTGTATTTTTCAAATATATGCGTGCTAATGACATCCAGCCTTGTATCTCAACCATCACTGTCAAGCTTATCATGTCTCTGAATTGTCAAAGTGTTTGTCCAAAACCTGTACTGCATAAGTAGAGATTTCTTCCAATTAGTTGTCTGGAACACATTAAGATATTGATGTTAGTTCCAAAGACTATTCCCTCAGTTACTAATCCTTTGTAGCTGTGGCTGAGGCTGAACCAGATTGTTGGGAACATTGCTGCCAGATTTGGTGTTGAAATGTGCTTCCTATGAAGAAATGTTCACTGTCATTAAGATCATCTATTTCCACCCTGTATGCTTTTGCCCAACTTCACCCTTGTCTCAGCTCTCGACAAATACCAAGAGTATGTAGAATCTGACTAGAATTTAAATGAATGATGTTTCTCAGTGACCTTTTCTGTGCTTACTGAAAAGTTAAAATAACTGCCTGTAGCTAAAGTATTCCAAGAAAGAGAAGTCATTCAGTCCATTGCAACAGTCAACACGACTTAATTTGAAATCAGTAGAAGAGTTGAAATAGATGCAAGAGTGAGTCCTCAGATGTCAGAAATAGTTTAAACATTGGTCCAATATTTGTATCTTGGAGAAGAAAAAGGTAATTTCAGAGAAGGCACATGTTGAGTCATCCAGAATTCAGTTACAAATAAGCAACTTGAAGAGGAAGAAGGATGGAAAAACATTGAACTGAAATATTCACCTAGTGCCTAAATTGAGCAAGGAATACGTGAAATTATTTTGTCTTGTCTGAGTAAATTGTTTCAAAGTCACAATGGCTATTATAATTTGAATTATTTGATTAGAAAGAGTGTAGGCAAGAAAATCTTTGGCGGTTCTTGCTACCCGTTCAGATGTAGAGTCCACAGTGTTTGTTTTTAATTGACTCACGGGTGTGACTAGACCAGAATTTATTGTTCATTTCTAGTTGCCCAGAGGGCAGTTAGAAATCAGAAACATTGCTGTGGATCTGGTGATGCATATAGGCCAGGTAAGGATGGCAGCTTCCTTTTGAAATGACATTATTGAAAAATGAGCTGGGTTTTTCTGACAGTCGACAATAGATTTATGGTCAATAGACAATAGGTGCTGGAGTAGGCCATTCGGCCCGTTGAGCCAGCACCTCCATTCATTATGATCATGGCTGATCATCCACAATCACTATCCTGTTCCTGCCTTATTCTTATTTTTAGTGAATTCAAATTATACCATCTGTTGTGCAGGATTTAAACCCCAGTCCCCAAACATTACTTTTGGTCTTCAGATTGACAGTCCAGTGTTGCATTATGTCATCACCTCTCCTCTAAAATTCTGCCTAATGTACTTTCAACATCTGAGGTGGGGGAAAAACCATGATCGAATATTTATGGAATTTGCTGGAGTGCAAACAGGTTTGATTGATGGTTTAAAGCTCTGAAACTTGATTAGCATTTTCAAAAGATTAGTTCAGTATTATTGATATAAAACTTAGTGTCCCTTTAGGAATTCAGATCCTTTGAAATACTGAAAGATTGCTACACTGGAAATTTGGCCCATTTTACCCAGCAGTCTGTATCTGTTCCTTTTCCAACATGCCTGGTTTTGCAATGCAAATCCCAGAACATAAATGAGGAAATGGCTCCTGAAATGTTAAAGTTGACTGTAAAATTGATGCACTGTACATTAATACTATATATTTAACTTAGCATCTGAACTTCCCTTCAAATAATTCTCTTTTCCATGCTGTCTCGATGCATTTAGTTAGATTTGAAGGCTATCACTGTGATTCCTTCATTCTGTTTTCACTTTTCAGATGAAATTGATAGGCTGGCACAAAATAAATGTTGTGAAACTACCACAGAACTAGGTGTCTTTGTTCTCTAAACATGATAGAAGCTTCTCTTCCTTGTTAAACAAACTGGCTCATAATAAATCTCCACTTGTTATTTCCATGTTATCGATGAGCCTTTTACTTGGCTGTTGAATTACGTACACTATTGTAAATACTACAAATATCATTACAAACAGCATGACTTATGAATCAGAAGTGAAGAAAATTAATGTATTGAATTCTAGTATTTTGGCCTGGCACATCAAATTTGTCTTGGATTGCATGTAATAGTGTTTTTCCTTAGGGGATCACCATCTGTATTCTGCTGAAATTGTGGACATTGTGGATTGTGAGCACTGTTAGGATTATTTCATTGCTGCTGGTGTGTCTTTCTCTAGAAATTCCAATTCTAGAACTTTTTCACTGAGCAAAACTTAAAACTTCACTTCATCTGCTGTAACTGCTTCCAATTTCAATATCATACCTGGCCAACTCTTTATTTCCCATCTTAATCAGCGCTAAGCCTCATTTCTTAGCTCAATTACCAGTATTTCTTTGACCATGCTTTCTGTCTGTGTGGTTCTGTTTTACATAATTTTGCATGGTTGAACAAGAATGCCTTGATTGGCTGGTTAGTGAACACCTGATGTCATTTTTAATTTGTTTGGATTTTCTGAATAGAGCATAGGCGTAACTTATTGATACCAATTATCAGCATTCGCAACAGCCTGAAAAATAATCTATGGCTTAATTGGGCATATTTTTAATTCCTCCATAGGATATGGGCATCACTGGTGAGGCCAGAGTTTATTTCCTATTCCCAAAAAAGTGGTGGTAAACTGTGACATTGAACTGCTGGCTACCACCCTTTGGATATAGGGATTATGAAAATGCTGTTAGAAGTCTCAGTATTTTGCCTTCATGATTGTGAAGTAAAGACTATACAGTTTCAAACCTGGAATTGCCATTTTCCTTTCTGTGCATAGGTCGATGGGTGGCTTCATTACATTTTTTTTTGACTTGGTTGAATCAAAATTTTTAGTGGCTTTCTAGGCTATTTCAAGGTCAGTGAAGAGTTTTGTTGGTCTGGAGTTGCAAGTGGACCGGAAAAGGTAATGATGGCAGCTTTCTTTCCCAAATGAACATTATTGAGCTGTGCGGTCTTTGTGACAATCAGCTGTGGTTACGTGATCACAGAGTCACCAATTTAACTTCAGATTTTTATTGAATCCAGATTTCACTATATACTGTGGTAGGATTTGAACCTCTATTTACGGGACGTTAGCGTGCAGTTCTGGTTTGCTAACCTACTGACACTACTGACTACCACTACAGCACTGCCTACCCTGACATTGCATTGAGCGCAGTGTTGTAAATCATAGACCAGATGTCTGTGTGTGCCAGTCTTTACCTTGAGGTGCATTTGAAGTGGCTTGTTTATTATTTCTCTCACGCTGAGCTTCTCCCTGCTAGGAGAAGGTGGTTACACTTGACGTGTAATTTCCATATTCAGTGTCATAGAATTGCTCATCCTATGATTACCATGTTTATCAGAGGTGCCTTTTCTGAAAACTACTAAACATGGATGTTTATGACTGCAAACAGTATTGGGAAAATGTGAGAGGAAAATGCCATATTTTAATTGTCTGCTTAGGCTTTATTCTCAAAATTAAAAATGAAAACAAATGGAGCAAAAATTGACCAGAATTGCCAGAAGGTGGCGGAAAGACTGCTCTATGTCCAAACATGATCTGGTATTCGTTGATGTGTGGGTGGAGGGGGACAAAGGTGAGCCCCTTGCTTAGGACTGACCGTTTGGATGGAGGGTCTAGGCCTGAAACGTCAGATTTTAAGTTGAGATCTGGACCTCGTACTAGTGATGGATCTTGTAATCATTATCCATAATTGGATTTACTGCAGCAAGTTTTGATCATTGTGTTTTTAAAAACTTGCAGCCTGTGGTTCAGTAGTTAGCACTGCAGCCTCTCAGCCCCAGGGACCCGGGTTCAGTTCCCACCTCCGGGCGACTGTCTGTGTGGAGTTTGCACATTCTCCCTGTGTCTGTGTGGGTTTCCTTTGGGTGCTCCGGTTTCCCCCCAAAGTCTAAAGATGTGCAGGTTAGGTGGATTGGCCATGCTATAATTGCCCATAGTGTTCAGGGGTGTGTGGGTTATAGGGGTGTGGGTCTGGGAGGGATGCTTCAAGGGACGGTGTGGACTCGTTGGGCCAAAGGGCTTGTTTCCACACTGTAGGGAATCTAATCTAATCTAAAAAACTGACCTGAGTGTTTGAGATTTTTTGAGAGACAAAGCTGTTAATTGTGGCAGTAAAAGAACACACTATCTAGGTTGCAGTTTTAGTATTTTCAAACCCTTTCCATTATTACAACTCTGATTTAACTGAGTTTTGAGTTGCTGTGAATCTTTTCATTGTATCTTCAACTTTGACTTGTTTGTTTTTATTGCTGTTCGTGCATAGCACATGTGTTGTAGGGGGATCCACTATGCAAAATGCCTGAATCTTTCCTGTTTTTGAGTTAAGTGCAACATGTTCCAAAGCTAAATTTGAATTTGGTTCCGAATGAGCTAGTAATTCACAGAATCATTATCATGTCTTAAGTATAAAATGACAACGGCTTTTGCTGGTAGCAGTGATAGCTTAGTTTAGCTTAGCTTAGCTTAGCTCAGTGGTCAGCAACCTTTTTAAAGCAGGGTCACCTTTCGAATTGAAGTGCTGCTCAGGATCTACCCCAAAGAAAATGTAGAATAAACTGTTTAATTTTAGTGCTATGTAAATCTAAAACCAAATGTATATGATTTATTTATTTTGTGCTCAATATACCAAACCTGTATGATACCTATGACTGCACATTATCTGTCAGTGCCTTAAAGTCTGTGTTGTATTTTGAAATGCTAGTCACAGAAATATCAAATGGGTGTCTCTAAGAGTCATTATCCTGTTTATCTTGATTGAGGAGAATACTGCCTCAGAGGTAAGTGGAGTCAAAGTAAGTCTTCACTTTAAAAGTGCTGGATGATGGGAGTAATTTTCTCTGTTTACGAAGTCTCTCAAAATCTCTGTCCCTTAATCTGACTTTTAGCTTAATATCATTTTAGACAGTAACTATCTCCATATCTACTCCACCACTTAGCAAATCAAAAATCTGATGGAATCTGTATAGAAAACATAAGCGTTGGAAGTCCCATCTCGACTTGAAATGTTAGCATGCTGTGTCTGAGGATGCTGTCTGACCCACTGTGATTTCTAGCACTTTTTGTTTTCAGTACAGATTCCAGCATCTGCAGTCATTTGATCCTACCTGATAAAATTTGGTAGCTAATCCATCTGTATCTATTTGAAGAAATGGATTTGAGACAAACACGACAATTTGTTCCATCACATTGAATTCCTGAAATTGACTGTTGAATTACCCTGCTAGCTTTCTCAGGTTTTCAGGGTGGGACTGTTTTTCTTTGTCTTTCAGTTTGTCTCCAGCATTATCTCCAGATTCAGGAACTATTGTACTGTTTTTACTTTTTAAATGAGAGGATCACCGACTCCAGTTCCGATTGGAATATATTCATAGCACTGATCATATGTGCTAAATCTCAGATCTTTCACTTCACTTCACAGTTCAACGTGTTCTCTTGTAATGTTATGTATGTAAGGAGTTTATTTGACAATTCACAAATTGTCTGTTCACTGACTGCACAATTCATTCCTTGATTGAAGAGAAGTCTGAAATCACCCCATAGACTTTAAAATCTTTGCAAGACTTTCCCTTGAATTAACCACCTTGCATCAGCATGGAGGTTTAGTTCAGCATTGTTAGCATGGGTAACAAAGTGTAGAGCTGGATGAACATAGCATGCCAACCAGCATGTTAGGAGCAGAAAAGCTAATGTTTCGGGCTGAGCCCGTTCATCCCAAGTGGGGGAGGGGGAGAGGGTTCTGAAATAAATAGGGAGAGAGGGGGAGGCAGATCAAAGATGGATAGAGGGGAAGATAGGTGGAGAGGAGACGGACAAGTTAAAGATGTGGGGATGGAGCCAGTTGAGGTCAGTGTGGTGGGGGTGGGGGGGGGAAGAGTGGTGGGTGGTGCTAGGTCAGTCCAACGAGGACAGACACGTCAAGGGTGTGGGATTAGGTTAGTAGTTGGGAAATGGGGGTGGGGCTTGAGGGGAGAGGAAGAACAGGTCAGGGAGACGGGGACGAGCTGGGCTGGTTTTGGGATGCAGTAGTGGGAGCGGAGATTTTGAATCCACAAACCTCCCTGCCCTGGTCGACCCATTGTCTCCCCCTGCTCCTGCCCCACCGAACTCAACTCCACCAATCTGGATTCCATTTTCTCTCCCTTGGTCCAAGCATTCCCTACTTATGTCTGTGACACTACCCACGCCCTCCACGTCCTACAGAACTTCCAATTCCCCGGTTCCCACCACCTCATTTTCACCATCGACGTCCAGTCCCTGTACACCTGTATTCCCCATGCAGTTGGCCAAAAGGCTTCTTCCTGTCCCGGAGGCACAACCAGTCCCCTTCCACTGACACCCTTATCCGCCTAGCCGAACTTGTCCTCACCCTCAACAACTTCTCTTTCGATTCCTCCCACTTCCGACAGACAAAGGGAGTGGCCGTGGGTACCTGCATGGGCCCGAGCTATGGCTGCCTCCTTTGTAGGTTACGTGGAACAATCCCATTTCCGTAGCTCCACTGGCCCTAAACCTCTTCCTCCGTTACATCGATGACTGTGTCGGCGCCGCCTCGTGCTCCCATGAGGAGTTCGAACAGTTCATCCACTTCACCAACACCTTCCACCCCAACCTCAAGTTCACCTGGACTATCTCTAATACCTCCTTCACCTTCCTGGACCTCTGTCTCCATCTCAGGCAACCACCTAGAAACCAATATCCATTTCAAGCCCACCTATTCCCACAGCTACCTAGAATACACCTCCTCCCACCCACCTTACTGCAAAAATGCCATCGCCTATTCCTTCACCTCCGCCGCATCTGCTCCCATTCTACTCCTGTACAGATGTCCTCGTTTTTCAAGGACTGCACTTCCCTCCCACAGTGGTCAAGAATGCCATCAACTATGTCTCCCACATTTCCCGCAACTCATCCCTCACACCCCATCCCCGCGATAACCACCAAAAGAGAATCCCTCTGGTCCTTACGTACCACCCCACCAACCTCTGGATCCAACACATCATCCTCCGACACTTCCGCCATCTGCAATCCGACCCCCACCACCCAAACCATCCCCCCCCCCCCCCCCCCCCCCAAACCCTTGTGTGCTTTCTGGAGGGATCACTCTCTCCCTCGTCCACTCCACGCCACCACGCCCAGCACTTTCCCCTGCAACCGCAGGAATTGCTACACCTGCCCCCATACTTCCTCCCTCACCCCCATCCCAGGCCTCAAGAAGACTTCACACATCAAGCAGATGTTCACCTGCACATCTGCCAATGTGGTATACTATACTCGCTAGTATACTGTACCCACCTACAATCCCCTCTACTGGCTCCATCCCCGCCTCTTTAACTTGTCTACCTTCTCTCCACCTATCTTCCTCTATCTATCTTTGATCCACTTCCCCCTCACTCCGTATTTATTTCAGAACCCTCTCCCCTTCCCCAGTTTGTGATGAAGGATCTAGCCCCTAAAAGTCAACTTTTGTGCTCCTAAGATGCTGCTTGGCCCGCTGTGTTCATCCAGCTCCACGCTTTGTTATCTCAGATTCTCCAGCATCTGCAGTTCCTACTGTCTCTGATAGTTGACAAACTCCATGCTAACTAAGGATTTAAACAAACAGTGCTAAAGAACTCTTGCTTAAATTGGAGTTTATCATATTAACATTCATTACATGAGAAAATTCCATAACTTTACTCTTTAATGCTTGCTGGTGGATTACACAGTAGTAATTGACTAAAAAGAGGAAAAAACAGGATTATTTCTGGAAAATGCAACACAGCCTGCATTTGTGCCGAGTATGGCTGGTTTCCTCAGTTGTGATGGAAACCAGTTCTTGATTGAAATGTTTTTCTCAAACATGTACCTTTTGAATTTGTTGATATCTTCACCTCTTGCTGTCTCTTTAAGGAATAAAATAGTGACAAGATACTGTTCAGTTTTTGTGCTCATTTTTTTGGGATGTGGTAATCGGCTGTACGTCAATTATGTTAATACATTCTTGAAACTACAGTGAGAAACATGCACAGTCCTCCAGCAATTCCACATGGAAGTTGCACGTTTCTTGTTTTTTTTTTAAGATAGTGCAGGTGCACTCTAAGTCCCCTCGCTTAAAGTTAAGAATGAGTTCTGAAAATCACAACTTTAAGTGAAGCATTGATTCACATAGGGATCAATTTTAAAACTGAGCTTCGTTTCTTTCGGGCTTTTCTTAGCCGAGAAAAAATTTTATAATGTACCTGTATCCTCTGACTTCAATACAGTACTTACTGGAATTGAACTTGCTAAGTTCCTATATTTTTAACTTTAAAACAAAAGAAGAAAGGAATATTCTTCATCACTTTTAGATTGACTAACCTCCAGATATTGGCAGATGTTTATGAGCTCTGGGTTGGAGAAAATTGATGAAACAAGGCCAGGTGGAGTATGTTCGGGGATGAAACTGGGAAACAGTAACAGGAGAGAGGTAAGGCTTCTTCACATCTGGAACATAGGTATATGTCTGTGATGCAGGCATTGCAGTCCCGAACACTGATTTTTGATGGCAATGAACCCTGCCAAGACACACAAACGATGCAAAAAATGAAAATGGCAATACAGAACTGTATCAGACACAATAGTATAAGCTGGGCAACGTTAATTGGGACTCCATTTATTTGGCGATATTTATATGTTAGATCTGCCAAATAATATCCTGGCCCTTAGAAATAGTTGTGTTCTCTTTTTTGTACGGGATTTTTAAACGTAAGCTTATGAGTCATGGGTGTTGTCATCTGGGTCAACCTTTATTGCACTAACTGCCCATGAAAAGATGGTGAGCTGACTTCTTGAACTGCTGCAGTCCATTTGGTGTATGTACCCTCACTTTTGTGGAAGGAGTGCCAGAATTTTGACCCAGTGGCGTTGAAGAAACAGGATGGTGAGTGGCTTGGATAGGAACTTTAAGATGGTGGTATGGAAAGGGACGTGGGTGTAGAAGATACTATGTAAGGAGTCTTGAAAAGTTTCTGCAGTGCATCTTGTATACTCCTGGTGCGTATTACTGTGCGTTAGTTAGTAGAGGAAGTGAATGCTTATGTGTTTGGTGCCAATCATGCAGGCTGCTTTGTCCTAGATGATGGTGTCAAATTTCTTGACTGTTGGAGCTGCACTCATCCAGGCAAGCAGGGAATATTCCATCGCACTCCTGACTTGTACCTGTAGACAGTGAACTGACTTTGGGCTGTAAAGAGGTGAGCTTCTCTCTGCAGAATTCTGAGCCTTTGATCTGTTTTTGTAGCTGCTCTATTTATATGGGTTTTCCAGTTCAGTCCCTGGTAAAATCTAACTCCCCCTGGCATTGATAGTGGGGAATTCAATACTGGTAGTGCCATTTATTGTCAAAAGGGGGATGATTAGATTCTGTCTTTTTGGAAATGATCATTGCCTAACATTTGGGTGGTGCTGATGTTCACTGCTACTTGTCAGATCAAGACTGATCATCAGATCTTGCTGCACTTGAACATGGCCTGCTTCAGTTCACTCTGAAGATCTATCTAACTTATAAGGGTACTGTGTAAAGTAAATGCAGTTATAACGACTGGTGTTATTAAGTAACTCACTGTACTGTAGTTTTGCTGTCCGTTGAAAAAAACTGAGGGCATACTTCTTGCACAGATAAGGGTTTTTATGTAGACTACAGATGAATTAAACATTTTTGCTATCAATCATTAACTGCAGGTGCCAATTTGAAATCCATATTAGACATTTTTTGGATCCTGAAGAGACTTATTTTTGAACATGCCTCTCTTTATCAAATTCTGATTGGTTTATGCGAACTAATATTATTCTTGTGGCTGTCCTTCCTTTTGGAATCTGTGTGAATATCAATTCTTCTAATGTTATTGTCTTAAAAATGAAATATTATTATTTCTTCCTCCACTCTATGCCACATGACTGCCTCTCGCTCCCTCCCCTCTCTCTGTCTTTGTTCCCCCCTTTCCCCCCCCAACCACCACTCTGTCTGTGTCTTCCCTCTTCTCCCGCACAATGAAAGTTATACGTTCGACTCCATTCAGACAACGTCATTTCTGAAAGAACATTAAATCAAGATGCACACTGCCCTTTCAGGCAGATGTGAATATTCCACTAAGCTGTTGGAATAAGAAGGTGATGAAAGGAGAGTTTTCCCAGTGTACTGGCTCATACACCTCTCTAAATAACAGTGCTAAAAATATTACATTATCTTCTTGCTGTTTCTGGGACTTTGCTGCTGGCCAATAGGTTACCATGTTTCACTTATTTTAAACTGTCAACAAATCAAAAATACTTACTGTAAAGCTATTTTAGACATTCCAAAATCACGATTAGCTTTATTCCTGACTCCTGGTTGATGGTAGTTCTAGAAGAGTGCATTAGGTGTTGGACATGGATGAGACCTCCTGAGTGGTTGAATTGTGCTTTGTGCTATTTTAGCTTATGTTTATATATGAAATAGGTATAAATATAATAAAAGGGGTTCTAGAGGTGTTGAATTTTGCCCGCCTATCCAGGTATATATGGCAAAGCAGATGAAGTGGTGCGAACAGTAAGATGTTACAGCAGCTTCAGTTGCTGGTCCATTTTTTTTTGTTTTGATCCTCTTGGAAAGAGGTGTAAGCAGACTACGGAAAGGAGAACAAGGTAGACAGTTTGATAGTCAATCTTGTGTGAAAAATACAATGTTAAAGGAAAAACTTCTAAAAGGAAATTGTATAAGTCAAAATGTCTTTCTCCCCATTCTCCTCCACACTTCATCTGTCTCTCCTTCCTGAGCTGCTGTGGCTGCAGCTGTAACAGCAGGAGAAGCTAATAATAGCATGTTTACAGCATTGTGATTTAATTGGGCTGTGTGTGATATTTGGTGTCTTGTATTCAGGTAAGGTATTTTAATAAGTCTTGCAATTGGAAACAATCAGTTCACTACTGCATATCCGATATGGGCCACCAGTGAAAAGAATAGATAGAGGAGCAAGTTTGGAAGAGAATTAGAGAGATAAACAATTTGGAGTGCAAATGTTGGGTTGCTAATACAGGAATTGGACATTCCAAACAGAGAATTTTCAAAGCTTTTTGCGTCACATTCATCAGGGCTGATGGAAGAAAACTAATTTTCTTGGGGAACAACAATTTGTACTGTATGAGAAACAATGCTGATTGATCGCCAAGTGGGATTCTGGCCCAACCATCATCAATAAGCAGTTACTCCTTTTCTTTAAATTCAGAAAAGGAAAGTTAATTTTTTGTTGGGGCATGCCATGAGGAATGCATCAGAGAAGGGTCCCTGAGGTATTCATCACGAGTCATACAGGATCCTGAACTTTATATAGAGAGACAGATTCCAAAAGCAAGCAAGCGGTGATGAATCTTTCTAAAACTTCAGTTCGTCAACTGCATTATTGTGCCCAGTTCAGGTTACTTTAGAAATTGATATGAAAGCATTGGGAATGATGTAGGAAACATGAATGAGAATGTTTGCAAGAATGACTAATTTCAGCAACAAGGCTAGATTGGTCAACCTCAATTTTTTATTAAGCTGAAGAGAAGATTAGAAGAGTTTTCACAGGTGCTCCAAATCTGAGGGGATTGAACAAAGCTGAAAGGGCTAACTGTTTCCTTTGACAGATGGGTTGAGAACCAGAGGACACTGATTTAAGGTGATTGATTGCTTTTGTTTCTTTTGTCAATGTCAGGAAACCTTTTGGGACCTGAAATACACTGCATGAGAGGGTGATACAGACAGATTTAATCATAGTTTCCAAAACACAGTTGGATAATTGGTGCAAAGGCAAGGGATTGGGTCTAGCTGAGCTGTTCTAGCAGAGAGGTAGTACGTACACCATGGGTGGAATGGCTTTCTTTTGTGCTGTAAACATGCTTGCGTTTCTACTAAGAGCAGGCTGTCCAGCCTTTTGAGCTGCTGTGCTGATCCCGATCATGTCTGATTGTATACCTCAATGCCGTATTTCTGTACTATGCCCATGTTCCTCGGTGTCAGCAGTAACTACAAGACGGAGATTGAGATCATGTACAACACTGCAAAGTTGATTCACTTAAAGTGTGTTCTTGATGCGCTGTGAATCTTTATTTTCAGTCGGAGCAACCCTCCCTCAATATCAAGAAGTGCAGATAAAGATGAGGACCCTGCTGCTCTAGCAGAGAGTTGTTTTAGAGAACTACTGGGACGTGCAGCCTATGGTAACATGAACAATGCCATCAGACCTGTTCTAATGTAAGTCAAAAATAACAGATACATATTGAATATTTTTTCTCAAGAAAAATTTAGAATCAAAATAGTAGCATTGGAAATCACTTTGTTTTTAATAACACTGCAATTGTTTTTAAAACTGCTCCACTCATCTTCCTTAATTCTACCCTCTCTTGCTGTTCTTTGCATCTTTATTCATTTCTCCCCTGCAAAAGCAGAAAGCTGCTTTCTGGTGGAGCATGTAGCTGCAGAAAGTGATGAGCAGAAAAGTGGCAAAATAATTGAAAATTTGTGTTGTAATATCATATTGTTAGGTTCCAGTCCTCTTCAGCTCATATGATTATAGACTTTACTTGTGTGCTTCAATGTATGACCTAAACAATGTATCTGCTGCAAGCTACTTGATTGTGGTATATTTCATTAAAATAATTTGTATTATAGTTTAAATTATGCACATCTCATTGCTATTTCAACATTTTACTTTTAATTTCTGAATTGTTAATGTCATTCCTACCTAATCTAGCTTGTCTACTTTTTTGTTTGAAACCCTGATATTTAATGCAAAGTAATTATGATTTATTTTGTAACGCTATAATGATCTCTACCTATTAAAATTACATGACAGCACTGTCTCAACTTGTTTGAGATCTGCATAAATATGAACTTGACAATTCAAACAGTAATACCCTGTTCCCAAAATTGACTACTACTCTGAAATGAGTCACCAGACCAGGGATACGCAACCAGTCAAAGGGATCTATCTGCCTTTAAGAAAATATGATGTCCTGGGCTGTAAGATCTCAAAGTGAATTGCTACAGTAAATGTAACTATTGCTAATAATGAACATATAACTTGTATGACAATTGCATTACGGTAATGCTGCAGTACATATAATAACACAAGTAATTGTGCCCACTCTTTCAGGTCATTCTGTCTTATTGTGAAAGATGCAGTTGGTTGTCTGACTTTGACAAAGACATCAAATTCCATTCTCAGATTTTCTTTGTGGGGGTGCTGCAGATGCTTGACCAGCTGAGTACTTGCAGCATTTTGTGGGGTTTTTTTTCTTCCAGATTTTCAACAGTTGCAGTTAACTTTCTTCCTGTCAATATAAATGCTTTACAGTGGTCCACATTATGGTGCTGCATGGTCCTCCGAGAGGAATACAGCAAAGAAAATGTAGGGAGATCAGTAGATAATGTGAGGCCATCAACAGATTTTGTGGGGAGTAGGGTGATCTTGCATATCTGAATTAATGGATTAAAAGCCCATGTAGGCCATTCAGCCTTCAACCATGCTCTATTATTTGGTAACACGATGGCAGATCTGATTGTGATCTCAATTCTACTTGCCTTCTCTATTATTAATAACCTTTTGACTCCCTCATGAATCAGGAATTTATTTAATGCAACCGTTGCAAATATTCAGTAACCCAACCCTCATTGCTATCTGAGGAAGAGAATTTCACAGGTCACCTACTTGGGAGGGAGCGCTGGGGAAGCTTGCTGTTATCTTCGTCTTAAATTGAAGACCCCTAAATTTTAAGCTGATACTTGCATTCTCACCTATCCTAAAAGGAAAAACTTCCAGCATCTATCAAGCTACGCACTCTCCTCCCCACCTCCACTCTCCCACCCCGAGTATCAGTATGCATCAATAAGATCAACAAATAGGTGCAAGAGTAAGTCATTTAACCTATCTTGTCTGATTTGCAATTCAGTACGATCATATCCTTTATCTCAATGCTATAATCCCACTTTCTCCCTATGTTCTTTGATGTCTTTCATGTTAATAAGCCAATTTTTTCTTAAATATTTTCAGTGACTTGGCCTCTCCTGCCTTTGTGGTACAGAACTTCACAGGGCCACCACCCGCTAATAGAAGAAATTATTTGTGTCAGTCCCAAATAGCCAATCCTGTATCTGAAATGTTGACTCTTTATACCAGACCATCCCCTTCCCTACTAAGAAAAAAGCTAGGAACGTAGCCCCTGTTTGTAGCCTGTCCAGCTCTGTCAGAATTGTATATGTTTCAATAAAAGAGCCACTCATTCTTGTAATCTGCAGTGGATACAAGTATAATTGACCTAAGTTTTTATGAAAAATTCTTCTTTCCCCTGAAAAATGTCTGGTGAGCCTTCACTGCTCTTTTTCTGTGGAAAATATATCTTTCCTGGAGTTAAGAGACTTGCCAAAGCTGCCTTGAAGCCTCTTTACTTCCTCCTCACCACTCTCATATCCTCCTAGATTTGTCATCAGCAAACTTGGAAATGTTATAGTTAATCATCTTATTCAAATTATTGGTACATAATGTGAATAGCTGGCCACCCTAGCACCAATCAAGTTGTATCCTACTCGTCCACGCCAAAAAGGACACATTTATTCCAACTGTTTCATGCCAACTAACCAGTTCTCAATACATGCCAGTATATTTCCACTAATCCTCTGTGCTTTAATGTTGCACATAACCTCTTACGTGAAATTTTATCAAAAGCTTTCTGGAAATCTAAATGCACCACATCTACTGACTTTGACTTTGTTATCAATTCTATGCATTACATTCTCAAACCAAGATTTGTCAAATATAATATCCTTTTGTAAATTGTTGTCAACTTTGACTAAGCCTGTTGTTTTATTTTTCTGTGTCCTGTTATTGCATCCTTTATATTAGACTCTAGTAATTTATTTACTACTGATGTTAGACTATCTGGTCTCTAATTCTCCGTTTTCTCCCTCTATTGTTTACAAAACAAAAATTGCAGAGTTACGTTTGCTACCATCCAGTCTGCTGCACTACTCCAAAATTCTATAGATTGTGGAATGTCTGACCAAAGGACCCATTATTTCCACAGCCACATCCTTTAGTACTCTGACATATGGATGATCAAGCCCTGGAGATTTATCAGCTTTCAGTCCTATTTAATTTCTCCAACTCTTTCCCCCCCCGCAGGCTTTTTTAGTTGCTTCTTCCCAATAGACCCTTGTTTCTGTAGGATTTCTGAGAAGTTGTGTGTGTCATCTTCTGTGAATGCAGAACAGAGTAGTTACTTAATAAATAAACTTGTCATTTCTTTTTCTCCATTATCAGTTCTCCAGTTCTAGACTGAAAGGGACTGATATTTGTCTTCAGAAATCATTTTCTTTGACATATTTACAGAAATGTTTATAGTCTGCTTTTAATTGTACCAGTTCTTTAACTTTTCCCTCTTTAATCTACTAGTCCTCTTTTGTTGAATCCTACTCTGCTCTAAAGTTTCAACCTTGCTATTTTTCTCGCAACTTTATATGACTCCTCTTTGGGTCTAACACTAACCTTGATTTCAAGATAACAAAGTGTGGGGCTGGATGAACACAGCAGGCCAAACAGTATCTTAGGAGCACAAAAGCTGACATTTCGGGCCTAGACCCTTCATCAGACGAGTTTTCTCATGAAGGATCAAGGCCTGAAACGTCAGCTTTTGTGCTCCTAAGATGCTGCTTGGCCTGCTGTGTTCATCCAGCCCCACACTTTGTTATCTTGGATTCTCCAGCATCTGCAGTTCCCATTATCACTAATCTTGATTTCCTTTGCCAACCTTGGTAGAACCACTTCTTCTGTTATGTTTTGCATGAGAAATAAATTTATAACATTGGAATTCATGTATTTATTGCTTAAAAATTAGCCATTATTCTGTTGTCACAGCTTTCAGTGAAGTTACCCAATCTATCACAGCCAATGTATCTCTCATACCTTTGTTTCCTTTGTTTAGGACCATAGTGTCAGTTTGGTCCACTTCACTTTCTATCTCAAAGAAGAAGAATGCTATCATGTTATGGCCACTCTTCCTTTAAAGGGCCTCACAAGACAAGATGATTACCAAATCCAGAATAGCCTGTTCCCTAGTTGATTCCTTTACTGGTCTAAAAACTCACCTTGCACACACTCCAAGAATTTATTCACCACCACACTATTGAACATGTTCTTTGCCTTGACTATTTGTAGATGATAATCACCTTTGTTACATGCATTTCTGACATCCTTTTTATTGCTGTCCCTACCTTACCACCACTGTCTGGAGGTTGAATAATAATGTTGTAGATTGAGTTTTGCCTTGAGTTTACACTTCTTCAATCCTCAGCATCTTTTTCAATTACCTTAAATATGTGTCACTAGTTACTGACACTTGAGTCAATACCCTTTTGTGATTTTGAACACCTGTAATAAATCTGCCCTTAACTTTCTCTGCTCTAAAGGGAACAATCCAACCTTCTCTCATCTTTACACTTTACCAGACGTGTGGAATGTCAGTATCAATATAATTGTGGCTGACTGTATAATGTGGTATGTTGACAAGATGTATGCGCAAAAAATTTCAATATTTTAGAGATTCTTTAAAAGGTAAGTATTTTTTGTACTCTTCTGTGCATTACAATGCCATTGCAGACTCAGGTTCAAACCTTGAACTGTCAGCATTCTTGACACCAACAATAACAGCAATCAGCCCCTTAATTGAGAGAAAAATTGAAAGGCTACACAAGGCTTGACTTTCCATGAAGGCAGTTAAAACTTAAGTGTGAAATAAAATGAAGTTTTGAAATTAGAGTATATATACTTGTAAAACCAAAGAGCAGATAGAAACTGAAGCAATCTAAATAATCTTAAATGTACACTGACCTTGTGCTATTCTCACTGCGACTCCACTTGTGCTTGTCCATTTAACATGACAGCTGCACCTTCTGAGCAGAACTTGCCTGCTGCATCCAAACATTGGCTAAAACATCTTCCCTGGAAGTACTCCACTTAGCTTCGAAGTGCTTCCATTAAAGCTCTCCTGATCTGTGGTTTACTTTCACAACTCTCAATACCAATCAGCCAGATGCCAGAACAGTTGTTTATGCTCATTCAGCACATTCTACATGCGCCATTTCATCTTGCAAACTTTCCCTGCTGTAAGTATAGGCCAGTTTTAGAAGCACCCAAGGGCCGTTTGTGGCCTTCGTGGATGTAAATTGCCCAACTTTGTACTGAATGGTAATGCGGCAGGGTTTTGCTTTTTCTTGAATGTGGTTACCACCTGAAACCTTCCTAATTAATTAATTGAGCTCGTGTTCAGCATGTGAAGAATTATAAATGTAATTTTGTTTTTACTCTAGTTTCATGTTCAATGACAGTGAATCACGAAGGACTTCGTGAAGGGTGGAGTTACGGTTAGTTATGGGACTTGTGGTGAGATGAACCTGCCCAAGCAACGATAGAAATATTTAAGGAAAGAAATATCTTTCGGTGGCCTTAGTGTTTAACAAACCTGTTTGTAGTTGGAATTTATTTAACTAACTAGTGACATAATCTGCATAAGCACATTGAGTTTTCAGTGTCATTGTTTAATAGCATCAATGCATCACACAGGCCCTTCAGCCCGACTCATCCATGCCAATTAGGTTTCCTAAACTGACAAATCCTATTTGACTGCATTTGGCCCATACCCCTCTAAACCTTCCTATTCATGTACCCGTCCAAATGTCTTTTAAATGTTGTAACTGTACCCACGTCTACCACTTTCTTTTGCAGCTTATTCCATACATGCACTACCCTCTGTGTCGAAAATGTTGCCCCTCAGATTCCTTTTAAGGCTTTCCCCTCTCACCTTTAGACTTATTCCCTCTAGTTTTGGACTCCCCTGTACCGAACTAGCTATTTAACTATGAACATCTCTAATTTCCTTTAAGTTTAATTTTATTAGCTTATTATTCAATTTTAATCGGTTATTATTTTTCAGTGAGTGAACTTCTGACATTTAAGTTTTTAAAAATCTGGCCAAATTATTCAAGCTGCAAGACAAGATTGATAGGAATTCTGCTTTAATCTGCAAAATGTTTGTTCGTATCACAACAAAGATAAAGCTAGATGAAAGTGTTTTATTAGTATGTTCTATATCCTAATACAGTGCTAGCACTGCTATGAAGTGCTAATTTTTCTATTCAAAATCTGCAATCAGTGTTGTGGCACCCAGTGTAGTGCTGTTTATGAATCAGACCTTTTCATAGTTAAATTTGTGAAAATATATGTGCCATGTTTTATTCAGCTTCTTGAATTGTAAAATTACTTAATGGATGCGTTTTTTGCGCATTTTATTGATGTTGACTACATGGAAGCATGGCAGCTATGGAAACATACCAGTTCTGAAATATTTATTCTGCATTATTTCTGGTGCTGGCTGTGCGTATGCCATTGTTAAATGTCAGAATGTGCACGGGGAGAAATTTGCTGAATCAAACAAATTAGACGGGTTGAGCAGTCATTCTGAAATAATAACTAAGTACTGGAAAAATTGAACAGATTTGACAACATCTGTGGAGACAGAAACTGATTATTGTTTTGAGTTCAAAAAAAATTCAAATTTGGACTCAAAATCTTAACTCTGTTTCTCTGTCCTCCGATGTTGTTAGACCTGCTGGGTTTCTCCAATTCTACCTGTTTTTATTTCAGATTTTCAGAATCCATTGTGCATTGTTGCACAAGGGCAGTCACTAACTGTGTATTCCACAACAGTTGAGTACATTTCATTTCCTTTTGGCAGAGAGAGTAAAGTAGAACGTAAACATGGTTCATAGGATTACTGTCTTCCATTCTCTGCACAAATGGCAGATTGTAGGTGTAGCATATCAACTAAGATCCAGCTGGGATGTGACTTTGTATCATGTAGGTCCAGTCCCAATGTCATGGCAATTACTGGTTTGTCTTTTATCTGTAATTGTGTGGCATGCCAGCTGCATTTGTGTTTCTGAAACAAACCGGAGAGTAAACACTGGTTGCTGAGTGCTGATGGTGTGGGGTCTAGACTGTCATACACAATCCACCCTACAATGGGCAGCATGACATATGCCCTGTTGCCACAGAAAATGCGTCCAGGTGCGCACATTTGGTGCTTAAACCACTGTTTTGTCAGCTAAACTGCCTTGGGTGGGCTCTATGCTGTGTGTTGAAGGACAAGCTATTGGGCGACTCTAACATCCTGCATGCCCCTTTGAACACTGATAGCACACTGCCATCATGGCTATGGGTGAGCTCACATAACTAGAATCTGAGCTTTCCAGTGCCTTGTTCAGATGTTGGCTGATCTCTGTTGGTGTTGCAGTGGAAAATGAGACATTGACTGTTGAAAATTGCATTTTGGTTAGATGCAAAATGTTTTCAGAAAGTTGACCAAAACTAGCACAGACAGTGATGAGGTTGAAACGCTGCAAAGCCCTGTGCTGAGCATTGCTGTACTGTTTGATCTTGAACATCGACCTGCTAGTACACCAAGTGTTTCAGTGGGTGAGCATTAGCCTTCTGAGGGTTTATCTTTTGATAAGCTTATGTCTGTACTAATATGCTACCCTGCAGGTGCATTATGATGTCTCACTACATGCAAATCTCAATAAGCTGTCTTCCCAAAATCGTGCCAGTTTTTGATCTGGTGGGTGACTGTGTGAGCAAATGATGCTATTGTTTCTCCATTGTCTTCATGTATCTTCTACAACTGTCTAAGTTTCAGCTTTGAGGTGAAAGGGTGAAGGAAGGGTCTAAAAAGGAAATTTAAAAGGAATACACACCTAATTAAATTGTATATTTAATTACAACCAAGAAACTGGAAGTAAAAACTGCTATGAATGCATTGGAGGTGAATGAGTTAGATGAGAGATATTTATCAAAAAATGAAGTTGGTTTTTCACCAAATGATACAGCTAAACCCATAAATGTATTAAGAGGCACAGGAGCTATTCAAACTTTTGCTGGAGAACGATCTGGTTTTTCTCCTTCCCAACAGAATAAAATGAAAGCAGAAATGTTATTAAACAGGATAAGTGAAGAGTATATCGCAATACCATTATTAATAGTGAAGCTAGAGTGTGACTTGTTTTCTGGAGCTGTGAAAAGTAGAAGTAGTAAACAGTCATGTATGCTCCAGGAAACGATTTGGCTGGAACAAAAGTTAAAACTTCACCTTACTTTGCGCACGCTTCTTTAACCGTGAGCCTAGCCCTCCCTCAACTGACCCCTTCTCCTGCCTCCAACACAAGCCCTCCTCTTAGACATCACCCCAAGGCCTCCTACCCTCCCTCGACCTCTTCATCTCCAACTGTCATCATGACATAAATCGCCTCAACCTCTACACCCCTCCGCACCCACTCCAGCCTCTTCCCCCACAGAACCTGCAGCCATCTACTCCCTTTGCTCCAACCCCAACCTCACCATAAAACCCGCAGATAAGGGAGTTGCAGATGTACGGCGCACTGACCTCCACATCAAGGCCAGGCACCAACACATCTCCTACCACCCTCTTGATCATGACCCCACACCTGACCACAAAACCATCATCTCCTCCTAGACCATGTAAAACCTCATCACCTCAGGTGACCTCCCACCAACAGCCTCCAACCTAATCGTTCCCCAACCCCACACTGCCTGCTTCTATCTCCTTCCCAAAACCCACAAACCCAACTGCCCAAGTTGACCCATTGTCTCCGCCTGCTCCTGCCCAGCTAACATATCTCCACTTATGTCGACTCCATTTTCTCCCCCTTGGTCCAGGAACTCCCTACCTATGTCCATGACACCACCCACGCCCTCCACCTCCTCCAAAACTTCCAATTCCCCGGTCCCCAACACCTCATTTTCACCATGAATGTCTAGTCCCTATACACCTGCATTCCCCACGTACATAGCATAAAGGCCCTCTGCTTCTTCTTGTTGCACAGGCCCGACCAGTCCACCTCCACTGACACCTTCATCTGCTTAGCCGAACCTGTCCTCATCATCAACAGCTTCTCTTTCAATTCCTACCACTTCCTCCAGACAAAGCGGGTGGCCATGGCAATGCTTGCCTCTTTGTAGGTTACGTGGAACAGCCCCTCTTCTGGCGAGTTTTGAGAAGATTTGTAGCTCAGGTTGACGTTCTGGATGTGATTTGCTTGCTGAGCTGGAAGGCTAGTTTTCAGACGTTTCGTCACCATTCTAGGTAACATCATCAGTGAGCCTCCGACGAAGCACTGGTGTTATGTCCCGCTTTCTATTTATCTGGTTAGGTTTCCTTGGGTTGATGTCATTTTCTGTTCTTTTTCTCAGGGGATGGTAGATTGGCTCCAAGAAAAAGAACAGGAAATGACATCACCAACCCAAGGAAACCTAACCAGATAATTAGAAAGCGGGACATAACACCAGCGCTTCGTCGGAGGCTCACTGGTGATGTTACCTAGAATGGTGACGAAACGTCTGGGAACAAACCGGCAAGCTCAGTGAACTAGCTTACATCTCGAACACAATAAAGACCTCTCTTGTGGACCGAGAGGACGAGAGTGCTATCTTGGAGGTGAAAGGAGGACGTCGGGTTGGCTGTGCACCCTTGCGACCAGTGGATCTTAATGCTGGCTTCGGCCTAACGCTGGTTCAGGGGAGCAGCCAACCTGCAACGATGGCTGGGGCAAGTGCTCGTGCCCCAGGTCAGGGGGTCCGGAACACCATCCGTCTTTCTGTAAAGAAGGTGGATGAAGGTGCACCTGTGGACCGCACCACCTTCGTGAAGAGGGTCCTGTTGGACTGTTGTGGGTTCGCTGCTGCGGAAATTTACTGCCTGCAGGATTTCCCCGGAGGAGGTTTTTACGACGTGACCTTCCGGAGTGCCAAGCTTTGCGAGCGCTTACCGGAGGTTTTCAAGGAGAAAGGAAGTGAGGGCCCCCTCTCTGTATTGACCGCTATCCCACTGTTTGTGATGCCAGCGCAGAGGAGCCGTATGGTGACTGTACACATGTACAACCCGCATGTGCCAGCAGTTGATGTCCTGACCTTCCGAGGAAGGTGTGTGAAGGTGGAAGGGGACCTAACTGACATCGTGGACCCCTTTGGCATCTGGACGAGTAAGAGGCAGGTCAAGGTGACGCTGAGGATGGGCGCAGACGGGAATGTCGCACACCCACCGTCCAGCTTCGCGATCGGCAGGAGCAGGGGCTACCTGACCTATGCAGGGCAACCTAAAGTCTGCCATGCCTGTGGTAGGTCAGGTCACATGGCGGCCGACTGCAAAGCCACCATCTGCAGGGAGGAGGGACACCTTGCAAAGGATTGCCCACGAGAGAGAAGCTGCAACCTTTGCGGGGAAGCGGGCCACTTCTATAGGGCATGCCCGCAGCGGGGTGCCACCTACGCCCAGGTCGCCGGCAGGGGAAATGCGGGGCCAGCCCCCCCGGAGGAGAGGAAGGCACCAGGGCCCAGCAAGGACCCCACTAATGTGCAGGAGGGCCAGGCCGTGCAGGATGGGCCCGAGGCCAGCAAAGCACCCCTGCAGGCTCCGATCTCCCCCCCCCCCCCACCCCCCCCCCCCCGATAACCCGGAGCCAATGGAGGCGGCGACAGGCGACCCAGGGGAGTGGACAACAGTCCGGAAAGCGAGGGGGAAGGTGTGTCGACGGGCCCAGGAACCGCAACAATCAGGCGGGAAGAGGCAGCTACAGGGGGGCTATAAGAGCTCCTCTGACGAGGAGGATTCGGAGAGGGCCCACCCGAAGCAGAAGTTAAAGGTCTCGAGGGGGAAGGAAAGCAGCACCCCGCTTCCAGGTGATGGGAGGCGTCCTGAGGCTCACTCCGACACCGAGTCAAGTACCGCTGGAGCACTGGAGGGCCCCCCGGAACTTCCAGGCGGGAAGGAGGAAACAGCGCGTCCCCAGCCTGACCCGGAGCCGGACCGTCCTGCCTCCGCACCCCTGACGGGGGGATGCCACCCGGAAGGCAGCATGGATGGTTTCCTGAGCCCGGAGAGCGTCCAGCAGTTAGCCCAGGCAATGGGCATGAAGGGACAGATGGAGGGGCTGGACCTTGGACTAGGGGAGGGTACTGCGGTCACTGCCCACAATGGGGGTACGAGTTGCGAGCATTAATGTGCACAGCGTCAAGTCAACCGCGAGATGTGTGTCCACGTTGGCCTACCTGACCACCATCGAGGCGGACCTCCTGTTTCTGCAGGAGTGCGGGATACCGCACCTCGGCAGGTACGGGAAATGGTCCGGCGCCTGGACCTGTGGGCCTTCGATCTGGTCGGGGGTAACGACTGTCGCTCCTCGGGCCTGGCTATTCTGCTGCGGGGGCGCGACTTCACCATCTCAAGTTCAGGAGGTGTTGGGGGGGCGCCTCCTAGTGGCTGACATCACCTACAGGAATGCTCCCCTGAGGCTGATCAACGTGTACGCCCCAGCGGTACGGAGTGAGCGGTTGGCCGTCCTGCAGCGGCTTCCACCCCTTCTGGCCACATCCAGGCCGGTCATCCTAGGCGGAGACTTCAACTGCATCATTGATGCAGATGGAAGATCCGGCGTGGGGACAGCGGGTGGGGCGATTCAACTGGACGTCACGTCCAGATTCCTGATGGGCACGGTGAAGGACGCCAAGCTGCTCGACGTCTTCAGCACCCCTGCAGACGGAGCGCAGCAGAGGTACACCTGGTCGCGGCCAGACGGGTCTATCTGCTCAAGGATAGACTTCCTGTTTGTGTCACGGACGTTCTCGGTCAGGTCCACCGGTGTTCTTCTCTGACCACTGCCTCCTGTTGGTCGACTGTCACTTACAGGACGACCAGCCGGCCGGCAAGGGGACGTGGAAGCTCAGCACGACTCTGTTGACCCCAGAGAACGTCGAGGAGCTTAAGAGGGAGTACGCCGGTTGGAGAACCGTGAAACCCCTCTTTGAGTCTCCAGGCCACTGGTGGGAGACAGTGAAGGAGAACATCAAGAGGTTCTTTGTCCTCAAGTGTGTTCAGAAGGCAAGAGAGAGGCGGGGAAAGCTGTCGCGACTCCAGAAAAGGGTGCAGAACCTGCTCCTTCTGCAGTTGATGGGGTCAATGTCACGGAGGACCTCCGCGAGGTGAGGGGCCAGCAAGCCACGCTCTTCGCCGCGGAGGCCTCCAGGATAATCTTCCGGTCCAGGGTCCGCTCTGTGGAACAGGACGAGACGTGCTTGCGTTTCTTCTTTCAGAAGGTGCACAAAGAGAGCTCTGTGCTTAGCCGGCTGAAGGAGGACGACGGCTCGGTGACGTCGTCTCAGCCCGACGTTTTGAGGATCAGCAGATCCTTCTATGCCGGACTGTACGACACGAAGCCCACGGACAGCATGGCCTCCGAGTCGTTCCTGTCGTCTATCACGGAGGTCTTAGACGACGGCACGAGGGAGTGGCTGGACCGGCCGATATCCCTGGACGAGCTGGCCAGAGCCCTCAAGTCCTTGCAGAGGAATAGGACTCCCGGAAGCGACGGCTTACCGGTCGAGCTATATTCCGCTCTGTGGGGCCTGGTCGGCATCATCACCCTCATTTACAAGAGGAAGAGGGAGAGGGAAGAAATTAAGAATTGGCGTCCCATTTCACTTTTGAACGTGGACTACAAAATCCTGGCCAAGGTCATCGCCAACCGGGTCAGGTCTGTCCTGGAGTCAGTGATTCACCCTGACCAAACCTGTGCTGTGCCGGGCAGGAAGATCGCTGAGAGCCTCGTGCTCATCAGGGATACGATCGCCTACGTACAGGACAGGTGGGTGGACACCTGCCTCGTCAGCCTGGACCAGGAGAAGGCCTTCGACAGGGTCTCTCATGCTTTCATGAGGGACGTCCTCTCCAAATTGGGGTTTGGGGAGGGCATCCGCAATTGGATCCGGCTGCTCTACGCTAACATCGTTAGCGCAGTCTCAATCAACGGATGGGAATCAGACAGTTTTCCTGTTAGATCTGGAGTCAGGCAGGGCTGCCCGCTCTCTCCTGCCTTGTTCGTGTGCTGTGTGGAGCCCTTCGCCGCCTCCATCAGGAAGGACGTGAGCCTGAAGGGCGTGACTATCCCAGGCAGCAGAGGCCTTCAGGTCAAGACCTCCCTGTACATGGACGATGTCGCCATCTTCTGCACCGATCGTCGGTCGGTGACTAGGCTGTTGGACATCTGCGGCCAGTTTGAACTGGCCTCGGGTGCCAAAGTCAATCGGGGTAAGAGCGAGGTCATGTTCTTCGGGAACTGGGACGACCGCTCCTTCATCCCCTTCACCGTCAGGACAGACTACCTGAAGGTGCTGGGTGTTTGGTTTGGTGGAGCTGGGGCATGCACTAAGACTTGGGAGGAGCGTGTTGCCAAACTGAAGCAGAAGCCGGGCAGGTGGACGCTCCGGTCCCCCTCCATCGCGGGTAAGAACCTGGTTGTCAGGTGCGAGGGGCTTTTGGTACTGTTGTATGTGGCGCAGGCCTGGCCTATTACCTGGACATGCGCCGCTGCGGTCACCCGGGCCATCTTCCACTTCATTTGGGGGTCGAGTATGGACCGGGTCCGCAGAGACACCATGTACAAAGACATGGGAAATGGGGGAAAGGGCGTACCGAACGCCACCCTCGCCCTGACGGCTACCTTTGTGTGTGGCTGCATCAAGCTGTGCGTAGATCCTCAGTATGCAAACACCAAGTGTCACTACTTACTGAGGTTCTACCTGTCCCCGGTGTTGCGAAGGATGGGCCTGGCCTCGTTGCCGCGGAACGCTCCGAGTAGTTGGACCGTTCCGTACCACCTGTCCTTCGTGGAAAAATTTTTGAAAGGAAACACCTTTGACCACAAGGCCGTCAGGCAGTGGTCAGCACGTAGTATCCTCAGGACCCTTCGGGAAAAGAAGAGGGTGGATCCCGTCGTGTGGTTCCCCACGCAGACTGCCAAAGTCGTTTGGCAGAATGCCTCATCGCCAGAACTTTCAAACAAGCACAAGGACATTGCTTGGCTGGCGGTGAGAGGGGCTCTGCCAGTGAGATCCTTTATGCATGCCCGGAATCTCTGCACCACTGCACGCTGCCCTCGAGGTGGCTGCAGGGGGGACGAGACTGTTGATCACCTCCTTCTGGAGTGTGCCTACGCGTAGGAGGTCTGGAGGGGGATGCAGTGGTATTTGTCGAGGTTCGTCCGGAGCAGCTCCGTGACGCGGGACTCCGTGCTCTACGGGCTGTTTCCGGGGACGCACACCGAGACCAACATCAACTGCGCCTGGAGGACCATCAATGCGGTGAAAGACGCTCTTTGGTCTGCCCGCAACTTGCTGGTCTGCCAGCTGAAAGAACTGACCCCGACCGAGTGTTGCAGACTGGCGCCCTCCAAAGTCCAGGGCTACGTGCTGAGGGACGCGCTAAAGCTTGGGGCAGCCGCCGCCAAGGCGCGGTGGGGAAAGACCACCGTATGAGCCCCCTCGTCCAGAAAAGGGAAAAGAATCCTATCTGGTAACTGGGCCCAGCTGGCGCCTTCCCCAACTGGTCAGGGGGCCAACTGGGACTGTGCGGGGTGACGACTGCCGGGGTGTTTTCTTTGCTTTGTTTTTTTGTCTGTTTTATTTTTTTCCTTTAGTTGGTGTACGTACCCCCGGGTAACCCGGAGTGCCTTGCATGACTGGGTAGGTGTATAAATGTTTTATTTTTTTGTACATTCTATGAATAAAGTATATTTTTTCAAATAAAAAAAAGTGACGAAACGTCTGAAAACTAACCTTCCAGCTCAGCGAGCAAACTCAAATCCAGAGCCCCTCTTCTGTAGCTACACTGGCCCTAAATCCCACCTCTTCCTCCACCACATTGATGACTGTATCAACGCCGCCTTGCGCTCCCACAAGGAGCTTGAACAGTTCTGCACTTCACCAACACCTTCCACCCCAACCTCAAGTTCACCTAGACCATCTCTGATACCTCTCTCTCCTTCCTGGACCTTCTATTTCCACCTCTGGCAGCCACCTGGAAACCTATATCCATTTCAAGCCCACCGACTCCCACAGCTACCTAGAATACACCTCCTCCCACCCATCCTCCTGCATCTGCTCCCAAGATGAGGCATTCCACTCCCGTATATCTCAGATGTCCTCATTTTTCAAGGACTGCAACTCCCCCGTGCTCTTCTTCCCCCCCCCCCCCCCCCCCACACCCCACCTCAGTGGTCGAGAACGCCCTCGACTGTGTCTCCCGCATTTCCCGCAATTCATCCCTCACACCCCCTCCCCACTATAACCACCAAAACAGAATCCTCCTCGTCCTCATGCACCACCCACCAATTTCCAGATCCAACGCATCATCCTCCGACACTTCCGCCATCTGCAATCCAACCCCACCACCAAAGACATTTTTCCCTCCCAACCCTTGTTTGCTTTCCGGAGGGACAACTCACTCCGGGACTTTCCTGTCTGCTGCACACTCCCCTCCAGCCCTACCACACCCGGCACTTTTCACTGCAACCGCAGGAAGTGCTACAGCTGCTCCCTCACCCCCATCCCAAGCCCCAAGATGACATTCCACATCAAGCAGATGTTCACCTGCACATCCGCCAATGTGGTACACTGCATCCGCCGTACATGGTGTGGCTTCCTCTACATTGGGGAAACCAAGGGGAGGCTGGGCACCGCTTTGCAGAACACCTACGCTCGGTTTGCAGTAAACAACTGCACCTCCCAGTTGCGAACCATTTCAACTCCCCCTTCCATTCCTCAGACGACATGTCCATCCTGGGCTTCCTGCAGTGCCACAATGATGCCGTGTGAAGGTTGCAGGAACAGCAACTCATATTCTGCTTGGGAACCCTGCAGCCCAATGGCATCAATGTGGACTTCAGAATCTTCAACATCTCCCTTCCCCCAACTGCACCCCAAAACCAGCTTGTCCCTGCCTTCTTAACCTGTCCTTCCTCCCACCCCCACCCTACCAACCTCATCCCAGCCCCTGCTCCCCCTGGACTGACCTATCTCCTCCCTTACTCCCCACCTACACTCACCTCACCTTTACTGACTCTATCCCCACCTCTCTGACTTGTTTGTCTCCTCTCCCACTTATCTTCTCTATCCATCTTCTATCCGCCTCCCCCCCCTCCCTATTTATTTCAGAATCCTCTTCCTCACCCCCATTTCTGAAGAAGGGTTAAACCCAAATGTCAACCTTCCTGCTCCTCTGATGCTGCTTGGCCTTCTGTGTTCATCTAGCTCTACACCTTGTTATCTAAGAATTCGTAGTTACTATTCTAAGCACACTGACACACAGCACAACTGAACCTGAAAGAAAAACCTTTCAATAGACAATTGCTAGGCAAAAGTTACCTTAACACACCCATGGAATTCTATCTGCAAATTTTCAATTGAAAGGAGATAGTGAAAGGCGGAAATTCTCAACCAGCGAATGAAAGACAGGATCAGTGTGTAAACAACATTGTCTTATCAGCAAAGAACTGAAAGAGACTTGACAGCGTGGATGATGAGAGGATGCTCTTATGGCTGCCTAGAACCATGGGCACAATTTTAAAAAATTGTCTCTCCAATTTGAGGTCGAGATTTGTTTGTTTCTTCTGTGGGTTACAAACAAGAATAGGACATTTGAACCTTCAAGCCTGGTCTGCCAATTAGTAAGGAGACAAAGAAAGGAAAATAAGCTGGTCTAGTCCTGTTAATACAGAATGGATAAGTACAACAGTGAGTAACGACCTAGGTTTGGAAGAATCCAAAATTTAAACCAGTTGATTTGGAGATTTATATTTTTTAAAAAAAAGGGACAGTAACAAGTGGATGTAGTTTGCAGACTTTGTAACAGTAGCTACATTAGAACGGAATATAAATCAAATAATAGTGGGAACTTGCAGGAAAGGTACTGCAGAAATCAACTTTAATCTTAACATCGAATAGACAAATTAAATTGCCAAAGGTAGTCTGGAGAATGAGTCATGTGTTTGGAACAGTTTCTCAGAAAAGTATGTACTAAAACCTACAGGGAGCAAGCTACGCTAGACATGTCAATGTGTAATGAAACAGGAATAATTAAAGATCTCATTGTAAACCTATCAAAGGATCCTTAGGCAAAAGTGATCATTGCATGATAGAATGTCGTTCATGCATGAACAATGTAGGTCTGTAAATTGTTTCTTCAACTTAAGTTATTTGTAAGGCGAAAAAACACCGGTTGAGGATTGGGTAAATTAGCTACAAGGAAAGATAGAGAATCAGTGGCAGATATTTTAAGGAAATATTTCATAAATCTCAAAAATTATGCAGCAGTCAAGGTTAACTATGGAAATTAAGTGGTATCAAATGAAGAAAGAAGCTTAAAATATTGTGAAGATTTATGGTAAATTAAAAGATTAGGCAAATTGTAGAAACTAGTAAAGGATTGCATTAAATGAAAGGGTGAAATGAAAGTCTGAGAGAAAACTTGGAAGAAATAAACTGCAAGCAGTAAATGCTTTTAGAAGTATTTCAAATGGAAAATAGCTAAAGTAAGCATTGGCATCCGATGTGAAACAAGTAAATGGTAGAGACTTTGAACAAGCACTTTCCATCCATCTTCACAGTTGAAAGAAATCCTAAAAGTAGTAGAAAATCTAGAAACACAAAGGAGGAAAGAAGCTGTGGGAAACTAATGGAGCCTAAGGCTAACAGGTTTGCTCAATCTTGATGGCCTTTACCCTTAGTCTTTAAAATAACTGACAGCAGAGATAAGTGAGTGGGTTGGTTACAATCTTCCAAAATTCACTAGATTCTGGAAGGGTCCCAGCAGATTGCAAAGCTGCAAGTGTAACACCTCTGTTTAAAAAAAATAATGGAAGGTGGAAGCTTGTAGACAACTTTGGCTAATGTCTGTTATTGGAAAATGCTGCAGTGAATTTTAAAGTGCTGGTAACAGGACATTTCAGGCAGAGTTGGTATGATTCTGTGAAAGACGAGTTATTTTCAGCACATTTATTTGAGGATGTAACAAGCAGATGGATAAAGGAGAGACAGTGTATCCAGTGTATGTGGATTTACAAAAGATGTTTGATAAAGTGCCACATGTAAGATACCTACACAAGAAAGGGATGATGTTGGGGTAGAGATAAAGAACTGACTAACAGGAAAGAGGGTCTGAATAAATGGGCTAGTTTTGGTTCGGAAAACTAAAATTAATGCAGTAACGCACATATTTGTGAACCGCAGCCTATCATAGTGTATATTAATGGCTTGAATGAAGCACTGACACCTCTGAGATTGGAGGCTTGGGTTCAAGTTCTGTGTGTGCCAGAGATTATTTAATAGTGTCTCTGAACACATTAATAAAGAAAATGTGTACAAACATCTGCAGTAGGACAAGTGATGCAGAGTCTGCAGTGAAACCTAGGTAAGTTGTGTAAAGGCCAAAAAAAATTTGTAGGTGCGGTAAAATATGGGAAAATGTGATGTTGTATACTTAGGAAGAACAGAAAGGTGGGAATTTATTTAAATAGTGAGTGTTTTAGCTTTTATTAATAGAGGGATTGAGTTCCGGAACCAAGAGGTTATGCTGCAGCTGTACAAAACTCTGGTGCGGCTGCACTTGGAGTATTGCGTACAGTTCTGATCACTGCATTATAAGAAGGATGTGGAAGCTTTGGAAAGGGTGCAGACGAGATTTACTAGGATGTTGCCTGGTATGGAGGGAAGGTCTTATGAGGAAAGGCTGAGGGACTTGAGGCTGTTTTCGTTAGAGAGAAGAAGGTTGAGAGGCGACTTAATTAAGACATATCAAATAATCAGAGGGTTAGATAGGGTGGATGGGGAGAGCCTTTTTCCTAGGATGGTGACGGCGAACACGAGGGGGCATAGCTTTAAATTGAAGGGTGAAAGATATAGGACAGATGTCAGAGGTAGTTTCTTTACTCAGAGTAGTAAGGGAATGGAACGCTTTGCCTGCAACGGTAGTAGATTCGCCAGCTTTAAGTACATTTAAGTCATCGTTGGACAAGCATATGGATGTACATGGAATCGTGTAGGTTAGATTGTCTTCAGATCGGTGTGACAGGTCGGCACAACGTTGAGGGCCGAAGGGCCTGTACTGTGCTGTAATGTTTTATTCTATTCTATTCTAAACTGCAGAATGCTGCAGTATTGAAGCATTTAGGTAACCATGATTCTCAAAACTTCAGCATGCATCTACAGCAAGTATTTAGGCAGTTAAGTTGGATGTTGGCCTTTATTGCAAAGGGAAATAGAATAAAAGTAAGGTAGTCTTCGTAAAAAAATAAGTGGCATTATCCAGGTAATACTTGTAGCACTATGTACAGTTTTGGTCATGCTTAAGGAAGGGACATAGTTTCTTTGGAAACAGTTCAGAGAAAACTCATGAGGCTAATCCCTTTGCCTTTTGAGGAAACATTGAACAGGTTGGACCTTTACTCATTTAGAGGTGATCTTGTTAGAACACCAGATTTGGGGGGCTTGACAGTAGATGCTGAGAGGATGCCTGTTCTTGTGGAGAAATCTAGAATGAGGGGCATAGTTTAAAAAATTGCCAATTATTTTGAATTGGTCTTCTCTTTCCACCAATAGGAAAGTCTCTCCTCAGTTCAGATCCCTCATAATTTTTGAACTCTTGAATCAAGTTTCCTAAATATTTCTCTGCTGTAAGGAGATGGGTTTTATTTTCCCCTTTGGCGTATCCATGTAACTGGAGTCATTCATCCTTTAAACCTTTCTGGGATCTCTTCAGTGCTTTCACACCCTTCTGAAGTTGAGCTAGAAATTGAGGATCAACCAATTTACTACAACTTGTTTGCTTTTGTACGCTGTTTAGCAAAAACAAAACACAAGATGCTGTATGCTTTTTAAGTTAAGATAGTGTATGGAATACCTCTTCCATTAAGGTACAGGTTGTAAAAACATTATGTAGTAATGGTTAGGCCACAACAGAAGTACTGTCTATGATTTCAGCATTGCAAGAAAGAGGATCAAACTAGGCAGGGTGCCAAGGAGAATTCACAACAATGTTGGTAGAAATTAAACTTTTAATAATGAGGTAGCACATTGAATAGATTGACTTTTTAAAAATATTTTTGGAACAAAGGAGATTGAGCAAAAATTTAGTTGATGTGTTACGATGCGAACTGTGGTATTATTTGTATAACTTTTGTTTGTGGCTTTTGAGTTAGTAAGCAGTGTGTCTGAAGCTAAGTATTTCAGTATCCATGGTGATATCACCATAAACAGTTTTTGAGGCATAGTTTCAGAACAACTAAACTTGTATGCACTTCTGATAGACATGTTTATTTTAGATTGTTAGAACCTGTTGTTGTAAATAAGACCTTGAAGAGTGTTAGTGTGTTCTGGAACTTTTTAAGTTTAAGGGAAAAACACAAATCGGAGTGAGAGAGAGATTCCTACTTTATTTTTTGATTTTGATTGGGACAATCCTGTAAAGCCCTTAGAATAGGATAGCTTTGTAGAAAAGTGCTCCCGAGAAGAGAGAGGCATGTAGGAACTAGGTTATCTGAGTGAAGACTTCGTGTTCGTGTCAGACCAGATGTGTTGGGATAAAATCCTGAAGAGATTACTTAAAGCTAAGTACATTTAAGCAGGTGTATTATCACTCCAGGAAGAATTTATCTGAAGTTCCAATCTAAACATTGTCCCAAGTGACTTAAACCTGCTGAGGTGTTGGATACCTAGAGATACTGATGTTTGTATTGTACGAGTGTTTTTTGCATACCAGTGGTGTGTTTTGGGATTAATAGTGTTATAGTTTACAGCACGTTTAAAATAAATCTGAATTTTTATTAGGTAAAGTCACCACAGCCTTGCTAGACCAGAGAGCTGCTGTGTCATAGAGAGAGATGGATGTTGGTGATTTAACCTGAGGGTCATCACATCTCAGGCAAGGGGAAAGGTTGAGAAGAAGAATCCTGATGGTAATGTCAGTCAGTGTGGGATTTGCACCCAGATTGTTGACGTTACTGTGCATTGTAAACCAGCTGTCCTGCCAACTGGGCTAATCAACTCTATTTGTATTATAAGTGGATAGTTTGGATGATTTTTGGTTTGTTTCATTGAAGCAAAATTTTCCCTATTACATGCTTGTATTTCAGTGAGACACCACTTTTTGTTAAAAACAAAAACAAAAGATCTGTAAGGCCATTTTTCTGTGAAACCTGTCATGTTTAGTAGCAACATCAGCTGTGATCATAAAAGTATTCCAAATAATAGGGGCCTGGATAGAACGATTAGAATTGACTTGTTTTCCTTAGAAAAGAGGTCCTTAAACAGGTGCTATATCTAAAATAATTGGCAGAAGGATTGAGAGGACATCTTGTTTTCTTCAAGAGCATCAAGGTTTGCAACTCCCAAGCTGAAAGACTAATGAAGGTTTGAAAAAAAAACAAAAGATATAAGAAGTGTAAATGAAGTGTCATAGGCTAAAGGTCTGCAGATCAAAAGGTAGAAAATTTAATCCCCTATTCCCAATTCCTCCGCCTCCGCCGCATCTGCTCCCACGATAAGACATTCCACTCCCGCACATCCCAGATGTCCAAGTTCTTTAAGGACCGCAACTTCCCCCCCACGGTGATTGAGAACGCCCTTGACCGCGTCTCCCGCATTTCCCGCGACACATCCCTCACACCCCGCCCCCGCCACAACCGCCCCAAGAGGATCCCCCTCGTTCTCACACACCACCCTACCAACCTCCGGATACAACGCATTATCCTCCGACACTTCCGCCATTTACAATCCAACCCCACCACCCAAGACATTTTTCCATCCCCACCCCTGTCTGCTTTCCGGAGAGACCACTCTCTCCGTGACTCCCTTGTTCGCTCCACACTGCCCTCCAACCCCACCACACCCGGCACCTTCCCCTGCAACCGCAGGAAATGCTACACTTGTCCCCACACCTCCTCCCTCACCCCCATCCCAGGCCCCAAGATGACATTCCACATTAAGCAGAGGTTCACCTGCACATCTGCCAATGTGGTATACTGCATCCACTGTACCCGGTGCGGCTTTCTCTACATTGGGGAAACCAAGCGGAGGCTTGGGGACCGCTTTGCAGAACACCTCCGCTCAGTTCGCAACAAACAACTGCACCTCCCAGTCGCAAACCATTTCCACTCCCCCTCCCATTCTCTTGATGACATGTCCATCATGGGCCTCCTGCACTGCCACAATGATGCCACCCGAAGGTTGCAGGAACAGCAACTCATATTCCGCCTGGGAACCCTGCAGCCATATGGTATCAATGTGGACTTCACCAGTTTCAAAATCTCCCCTTCCCCCACTGCATCCCTAAACCAGCCCAGTTCATCCCCTCCCCCCACTGCACCACACAACCAGCCCAGCTCTTCCCCCCCACCCACTGCATCCCAAAACCAGTCCAACCTGTCTCTGCCTCCCTAACCGGTTCTTCCTCTCACCCATCCCTTCCTCCCACCCCCAGCCGCACCCCCAGCTACCTACTAACCTCATCCCACCTCCTTGACCTGTCCGTCTTCCCTGGACTGACCTATCCCCTCCCTACCTCCCCACCTACACCCTCTCCACCTATCTTCTTTGCTCTCCATCTTCGGTCTGCCTCCCCCTCTCTCCCTATTTATTCCAGTTCCCTCCCCCCATCCCCCTCTCTGATGAAGGGTCTAGGCCCGAAACGTCAGCTTTTGTGCTCCTGAGATGCTGCTTGGCCTGCTGTGTTCATCCAGCCTCACATTTTATTATCTTGGAATCTCCAGCATCTGCAGTTCCCATTATCTCTGAAAATTTAATTGCACTGGTTAGCTTCTTTTAAGCTGGCAAAGACATGATGGGCCAACTGGTCTCCTGCTGGGCCTTCAGTTTTCTGTGTATGAGCAGCAGGTATAAAGTGTGTGTGTGTGTGTGTCTGGTCGGAAAGGGGTAACCTCTACTCTGCCTACCACTGAGATCCCTGCCATCATACATATTAACACTGAACCAAGTTTGTTCATTTTACATCCCCTGAAGTGAACAATTAGACATACCAGATCCAGCAAAGACGATGAGTTTGAAGTATTAAAGATCTGTATACCTGACCTAGCATCTCTGGTCCAGTTATTCCAGTTCCAACAGTGTCATTTATCATGCGAATAAGAGAGTGAATTTAACCTGACTGTTGAAAACAAGATAATAGGCTACGATCAGAAATTTAATGTTCTGGTTTTTATTTATTATTGTGAATTGACTTTGTTAATTTTATTACCAAGTGAGAGTCACCTAAAGTATTATCAGTAAATTCAGTGATGAGGTTATCTCAAATTCCAAAAAATTGAGCGACTAGAAGTTAAAAAGCAAAAGGAGAGCAGTAGATTGATTAAACACTCCTGTTGCATCTTGAAAAATTATACACACACACACAGAGGAATCTGTTGAACTGCTACAGTCTCCTAATGTCAGAACCCCATCCCAGTTGCATTTTTTGCAATAAGTGTGTATTACTCTGTAATGAAGTAATCAGTCTATCCAATTTCAAACAAAAATAATTTTGGGCGTATTAAGTAAGCATATTTTTTTCTGGCAATGGAAAAATGAGGTTTTTTTAAAAAACAACTTTTTGAAAGGTAATTGGATTTGTGACTGCAAAGCAGCATAATTTACTGGTTTCTGTATTCTTTCAACAGCATTGACATTAAGTCAATGGTATTTACGCAAAAATGGTATTTACTAAATTATTGTCTTAATGAAACTATGGTTAATTCAGGGTACCAACAGACTCATTACAGAACTGTTTCTAATCTAAAAGAATGGTTAAAATATACTTTCCTTTATTTATTGCATTGTGATCTTTGTTTTGCATTCAGTATGCTTTCCTCTTAATAAGTAAACATGGAGTTATTAAAGGATATGGTGCAAGTAGCATAAATACTCTGGTAAATTATCTAAATTAAATGGTGATCTTCTAATTTGTTCCTAATTGTTGTAAATGTACTGTGTTCATGATATTGCCCAGTAGATTTTTTTTGCTAGAGTCTGCAATACATCTCAACTGACTGCAAATTGAGTTTTTTTTGTTATTACGTTTGTAGTCATTTAGACAACCATCAGCTCTGGGACCCAAATGCTTTTGCTGTTTCCTGTTTCAAAATTACAATGTATTCTATACAGGTGAGTATATAAGATTCTTCATTTTGCAAGAAAGAAAATGCTTGGAGCTATATAATAATGCATTGTCTTCCTCTCCACTCAATCAAAGTTTTTTTAATATAATGATCAACTTTAATGTTACAAAAGCTTAATTGCATTTTGATTTTACTTCCACATTCTATTTTGTGACCAAACTGTATATGGCTGAAGAGGTTTCAAATTTACATTAGAAAATCTTTTGAATACAAGCGTGAGATTTGCACTTCAGAGATGGTATTTTAACTTTTTACTAACGTCTAATGTGTTGCTGCATTCTCAAAGAGATGGATATGACATTTATCCATTAGGGTTAATGTTACTTGCTTGCATTTCTGATGGGAAGATGTTCCCTGCCAGGACCTTAAATCAAGGGTTAAGACATACGTATCCAAATTGCTAATGGGCCCTAATTGTTGGTAAAGGTCCCTGTAGGACGTAATTGTATAAAAATTATTCCCCTTTGAAGTAAGATATTCATCCCATCATCATGTTTGAAGGTGGCAAAGGTTGAATTCTAATTCCGGTTTTGGTCGATCAGAACCCCTAGGCTCTTGATAGCGGGAGATTCTGTAATGTTAATGCCAGTGAATGTGAAAGGGTGATGGTTCAATTATTTTTCACGGAAGATGCCATTGCTGGTACTTGTAAGTAAGAATATTACTTGCCATTTATTAGCCAAAGCCTCAATGTTGAAAGGTCTTTCTGGATGTGGGCACAGACTGCTTCATGTCTGAGGAGCAAAAAGTGGTATTGAACACTTCACTTACTAAACTTCTCCACTTCTGATCTGGTGATGGAAAGAACATTATTGGTCAAGCAGTTGTAGATGGTTATGTCCTGAGAAACTCCTGCAGTGATGCCCTGAGGCTAAGATGATTGATTTTTGACAACCAAAACCATTTTCCTTTTGTGCTTGGTATAATTTCTAATGAGTAAGGAGTTTTCCCCAATTCTAGTTGACTTCAATTTTGCTGGGACTGATTGATCCTGCACTTGGCGTAAATGTCTTTGATGTCAAGGACAGTTACTCTTGCCTCACTTCTTGAAATTAGCTCTTTCATTTATGTTTGTGCTAAGGCTGTCATGAAATCAGGAACCAAGTGGGTTTAGCAGAGCTCAAACTGAGTGACTGTGAGCAGCTTATTGACAAAGTGCTGCTTGATAGAATGGTCGATAATTCCTTCCATCACTTTGATGTGTGTGTTTTTGGTTTCTCCAAAGTGCTTTGTTCAATGAACCATACTGTAGCTTGCATTTTAAACCGGATTGTTGCTTTCATTTTAGATACTTTTCTAATCAGCCTGTTCATTTGCTTGTATAAAAATGTTTTCACTTTTGCTTCTATTTCATATAAAAAATGTTTGTCTAAATTTTTTTTCAATAATTCCAACATTGCAGGCTCAGCATTCCCATCACGTCATTCAGCAGATTCTTCGACATCTGGACACTCACAACAAGGATTCTCCAAGGGTCCGAGCAGGCATTGTACAGGTCCTTTTAGAGACTGTAGTTATCGCGGCAAAAGGTTCTATTGGTAAGCAATACTGACATTTAGGAAAAAAATTCATAGACTTGGACTGCTTCCATTTGGTGCAGAGGATTAATTTTCCCTGTTTATTTCTTCACCACACATACACAGGTCACATTTGTTTTTAATTGTCCTACTATTTTTATGAACATAACACTTCCAGATTTCAGTTGTAGTCTTGCGTAGAGTATAGGCTACCTGACACTAATGAATGGAAAGTTGAACAAATCACCCAGCAATTAAACTTCCTTTCAGACGTGTCCAATAGAACATTTAAAAACAAATTGTACTACCTGCGTTGTTTCCAATACAAGTTTGTCGGCTTTTCTATGTGTGTACCATTGCCTGTGTCTGCTGGTGATCGGAAATGTTCAGCATCTTCTGAGCAGTCGCAATGATGAGTGGTTTACCATGGCTGTCCAAGATTCCTCCAACCTGATGTTGCTGCATATTTATGGTCTTCCGGTCCTGGCTGTTAAAGAAAAATAGCACAGAATCCTCAGGAAATTCTGTCAGAGCAGAGTTGAGTTGGGACAAGATAGCAAAAACCCTTTTTTCTTCACGAGTCTGGGTACCTGTGAGTTTAAAAGTGCAGACTTTGAATATTAGTTATTAGATGGTTGAATGCATAGGTGGGTAGATCAATGGGTGAGGGTCAGATCATCAGTTGGCAAGAAGGCATCAGCAGGGTTAGTGTGGGGAAGGCAGGACGTGATAAGGAGATTTGGAGAGAGGATTGTGGTATTATTTTGTGCAGTTGGCCAGGTGTTAGACCCATTTTTAATGTATCTGATTTTTTTGGGTAACGATCCATCAAAGTACCATGGAACTGTCCAAACTTTATGGCTCTAGGACAAAGTCTAAGACATTTGCACAGGATTTAGGGAGTAAGAACTTGCCAATGAGAAGTTTAAAATTCCTGAGCATTTTCCCATTGATCTTCCACAGGATCCCAAAACTCAATTTCATTTGTAGATAACAAAGTATGAAGCTGGATGGTCCAGCCTCTGAAGTATTGTCCAAGATTTAGAATTTACCTTTTCTCCCCATTTTTCTGAAACTGGAAGAAATCAGATAATTACCTACTCCAAAGTTCAATAAAGTGAGGAAAATAGCTCTGCCAGTTTTCTTCTTAGTTCCCTTGGAGTTTTCCCAGACAAAGGAAGCAGAAGTTATTGTACAAGCCTTGTAAACTACTTTTCAGTCTGTTGGCTCGATTTCCTTTTTTAGTAATGCTTATTGAAATATAATTTTATTGTTTTTGGTATTGCGTGTGTTTTTAGTCAGACTGTGAGGAAGACAGATTTCTGGCTTTGCATGTGATCAGGATTGAATAATTTTGAATATTTTTATTTCTCTGTTCCTTCTTTCCCTAAAAATAAGTTACCCAGTCAATACCAATGTTTAAATGAATACTAATTTGATCTTTTATTGAAATAGGTCCAACTGTTTTGGAGGTGTTTAACACATTATTGAAACACTTGCGCCTGAGCGTTGATTTTGAGTTATCCAGTGAATGTAGATCTCCAGGTGGTTTTTCAACAAGCAATGATGAGAAATTAGTTCAGGATACAATTATCCAGACCATTGGTGAGTACAGGAATCAGCAATGTGAAATTTCCATGTCATTTCTGATTACATTAAGTTGAACCATGATTCTCATTGTGCGTACTATCTATATAAATTTTGGTGGGATAGAGCACTAAATCTCAAATCCCTGTCATGTCATGAGCTTATGCTAAAACTGTCTTGATAGTTTATGTAGATTGTGAACGTGCAGTTATATTTAACAACCAGCTATCTCAAGTTTCGAATTAAATCGCCTTAATTTAAGTACAACTACATTTGCAAACATTCTAATAAGCAATTAGGAAGATGTTTTTCTGTTTTGTGGAAACAAGATTCTTTTTAGATTCTGAATGTTTACATTGTTAAGCTATATCTTCAAAAATAATTTGACAGGCCTATTAGCTAATTTCATTTCAACAGAAGTTGTGTTTCCTAATTATAGCCACAATGGCAGTGTTTCTAATTGTTGCCCGCATTTCATTGTCTTTTACTAGGACTAATGCCTACGTGACGTCACTCAACATATGTTCAACCTGCTGACTTGTACTGTCAGCTAGATGATGATTGAATGTTCCAGTACTTGTGAATTAAATTATAAGTATAAGAGGGCAGCACAATTGTTATGATGCGTTGATGGGTTCAGCAAGCTCAGTTGGCTAGATAGCTGGTTGCAATGCAGAGTAATACCAACAGCGCCAGATTACTTCCCATAGTAGCTGAGGCCACCAGGAGGGCTCTTTCTTTTCAACCTCACCCCTCACCTGAGGCATGATGACCCTTAGATTAAACTCACTACTGTAATGAGGGAGCAGTCTCTGATCCTTCGGGATCATGGTAACATTCACTTTCATGATTCTGAAGGATGCTAATATTATTATGAAGTTAGTTCCCATTGGATTCAAATGTATTTTCGCCAACAAACATTGGAGTAACTACACAGTCTTAACAGATTTACAATATTAATGGTAGAGTGCAATAGGAAATAAAATGCATGAAATGAAATGTATTTCAGCACTGTCCCAAACCTGTCACTTGCAGTGTGGCAATAGTGACAGTAGCTTCTTACCTGATGCTTTTATTTCTTCATCTTAAACTATTTGCACCACTACTGTGAATAGTTCTCGTGGTGGACTTACAACCACTTTTGATTTATGCCAGCATCGTATATCCAGAATTAACAAGATGCTCAAAACCATATGAGGGTGAGTTCTATTCCTAATGTCTTAGTAAACTAGATATTAGATGTCCCTGCTGGTTGTGTTTCAACAGCAGTTGGCCATGTAATATTCAGCAAACTTAATAGCCTGCCTTCTGTATGAAAAAAAAAATCAAATAACCATGTTAAAAGCTCATTAAACCCCAATATTACACTATCCACACCATAATACAGTTTAATTGGACAGATAGGTAAGAATAGGCAGACGTGTTATATTTCCAAAGTGATTAAAACTGGAATGTATTGAAATGCTAAAATTGCTGAATACCCTTGCCCACTGTTCTGATCCTGCTGCAGTCCACTAAACATCAAACATGATTTCCCATTTGCAAATCCATGCTGACTATGCCAGTCAGAGGATTATCAACCACTTGTTTCTTTATCCTATCAGTTATAACAGATTCTAGTATATTCTTACTACTGTTGGAAGACTGAACAGGTCTACAGTTCCCTGTTTCCTTTCCCATTCTCCTCTTAAATAGTGAGGTGACATTTTCTACCGTCAGGTCCATAGGAATTATTCTATAGAATTTTGGAAGATTATCACCAGTGTAATGATCTCTTGCTTCAATGCTGTGTGATTTATCAACTTTCACACCAACAATATGTTCAGTACAATCTTTTTAGTAATGCTAATTTCATTCAGCTCATCATTCTCTTTGGACATTTGGATCTCTACTTCTGAGAAATCTTTCCTCCGTGGAAACCACTGCAAAGTAATCATTTAGCTTCTCTGTCATTTCTCTCTTCCCATTATAATTTCTGCTGATTGTACTTTGAATAGACTCCCATTTGTTTTTAGTTCAATGTTTTCCTTTTCCTACCTCTCAAAGCTTTTGCATTCCAGTTTTATGATTTTTGCTAGGTTGCATATTCTGTTCTTCATTTTGTTTTCAGTTGCTTGGTATTTCCTTATTATATGAACCTTACAATCCTCAGAATTAGTTATTTCTTGCAACTTTATCAGCACTTTTTTAAAAAAAACTTATGCACTGAAAAGTGATAGCCACAGTTGACTGTAATTTTTTGAGATTTTTGCATCTTGAAGAACATACTCTTTCTGATCACCGCACAGGATGTGAAATAGTTCTTCAAAGACTGCACATTACCTATATGCCTTTTAATTTATTTTCACCATCCACCTCAGCTGAATTGTGCTTTGTTCTTTCATTATTTCCTATATTCAAACTTAATACTGTTGCTACAAAACCTCACTTTCGAGCTTAACAGAAAATTCTATCAAATTATGCTTGCTCATATCTAAAGGTTCTTTTACAAGAAGATTGCTGATCAGCCCTTTTTATTATTACCTTTAGCACTAGATCTAGAAAGCCCATATGCTGCTCTGGAAAACCATTTCTAATATAACAGAAATTCATCCACCCCAGCTTGAGCGCGAAGTTGATTGACCCAGTGTCTATATTGCAAGTTAAAGCCACCGATGAAAACTGTGTTGCCTATCCTTTATGCTTCTCTCATTTCCTGATTAATGCCACACCCAACACTACCATGACTATTTTGTGACCTATAATTAACTATAACCAATAGCTGCTGTCCCTTGCTGTTTCTTAGCGCCAAACAAATGGGACATAATTGTTATGATCTGACGTCCTCAGTTGTTATCAGTGCAACTCCATTAATTTTTCTTTCTCCTCTGTCGTTCCTAAACATTTAACATCCTTAAATAAAAACAGAAAGAACTGTGAATGCTGTAAATCAGGAACAAAACCAGAAGTTGCTGGAAAAGCTCAGCAGGTCTGGCAGCATCTGTGGAGAAAGAATCAGAATTAATGTTTGGATCCTTCTGAGGAAGGATCACCAGACCCGAAACATTAACTTTGATTTTTCTTCTTCACAGATGCTGCCAGACCTGCCGAGCGCTTCCAGCAACTTCTGGTTTTGTTCCTAATGACCTTGAATGTTTAATTCTCAGTCCTGGTCACCATACAGCCATGTTTCTGTAATGACAATTAGATCATATCCATGTATTTCCATTTGAGCCTTCAGATCATCTACCTTGTTGCAAATACTGTGTAGTGCTCTTAACTTTGTTTCACAAAATCCTTAGTGTGGAAATAGGCCTTTTCAGCCCAACAAGTCCACACTGACCCTTGGAGCATCCCACACAGACCTACATCTCCATAACCCACCTAATCTACACATCCCTGAACACTTTGGACAATTTAACATTGCTAATCCACCTAACCTGCACATCTTTGGACTGTGGGAGGAAACCAGAGTTTTTCTGACACATTTCTGCGTTTGAAGCATACCCAATGCTCACTTTTTTGTTTCTCCTACCTTTTAGTCCTCCTGACATTTTGTTCGACTTCCTATTGCTAACTTTACTTTCTTCCACTTTGGGTTACTCCTCAGGTCCCCACTCTCCAGACAGGCTGGTTTAAATCCACCCCAGCAACACACTCAAATCTCTCTGGGAGGATGTCAGTCCCAGCCCTGTTGAGGGGTGACCTGCCCAGCTTGAACAGGACCTACCTGCCCCAGAACCATCTGAATCCCTTAAATTTCTGATGTCTTCCTTTCAACACCAATCCTCCACCTACATGTTTAAATGATCACTCTTCTCATTCTTACACTCTATAGCTTATCGTACCTGAAGTAATCCTGGAACCACTGTTGCCCAGGTTTTGCTTTTTCATTTCTTTCCTAACTCCCTGAAATCTTCCTTCTGGACTTCATCCCTCTTCTTACGTATGTTGTTGGTACTAATGTGGACCATAACTTAATGCTGATCATTTCTCCCAGAAGAATATCCTCCAACCAATCCCTGACATCCTTGACCCATTGGAGAGACAGCACACCATCCTGGTGTCATACTAACTAGCACAGAGGTGCTTATCAGATCTCTCATGATTACTACATTGTTTCTTCTTCCTCTTCCCACATACAGCTGTGTCACTTATATTGCAACAAGCTTAGTTCTGACTGCATTATTCTTAAAAATTAGTACCTTCACGAGTTTCCAAAATGGATCAGCAAACATGATGGACAGGACCTATGTTCACCTGTGGGTAGTAGCCATTTTCCTTCTGTGTGCTTCTAATCTGAGGTGTTTGTGTTCTACCTTTTGCGAATGCACAACAGTGACTCTGGACACTGCTCAAGTCCTGAGATTCAGACCTCAGGTTTGAGCAGTTGGAAATACCTCCTGCGGATATGTTTCTTGAGGACATGTGGCACATCCATAATATCTCTCATTCCACATGGTATGCACTCCATTTGGCCTTTCTGATCTGCCATTCCATAACACACTAAAATCTATTTGTAACGCTTAGAATAAATGTAGACATACTTAAGCTGACAGAAAAAGAGAGAAAGAAATCTAGAGATTTAAACAAACTCTAAATATCCAATTTTAAAGATTGGCTAGTAGGTTCGGCAAGTATTTCTAATCAACTGGTTTCCTGCACACATGACGTCACATAGCTATTGATTTCAATGCAGATAGGCCTCTCAATCCACACCTTGTTTTCTTTCCCACTCATCTCTTGCTGTGGAGACTTTATTTCTTTCATTAAACCTTAATTAAAGCACCTCTTTTTCTTCCTCCTACCCCAAAGTCTGTCTTTGATCCATATTTTCAGTTACTCAATGTGTCTCTGTCTCGGTCTCTGACAAACGTCCCCCTCGTTCTGACCATGTGACCTACAGTCTTATTGATAATGTTTGCCTTGTAAGCTGTTGAAACTGCAAGGTGGAAAGGATGTAGCCAAGTAAATTGGGTTCTGGGATCTGAGCCAATAGGTCAGGTAATTCTGACAATCGGGTTACAGCATTATGAAATTAGCAGTACACATATTAAGAACGAATTGTAGTAAGAATGTTGAATTCACGGGATCACTTTTAAACTTGCTGCTTCTCTTCAAAACAGAGGAGGAAAAACTTTTCTCAGAGGGTACTAAATCTTTTAAAATCTTCAATATCTATTGAAACCTGGAAAAAAATGTGACTTCAAATGTGTAACAGTTAACTTTAGTGCCGGAGAGTTTGACTGCCAGTGCAGGAAGTTCACGTGGCTTGAAGTCTGTGAATAGAGAGCCAGGCAGTGAGATGTCACTTTGCTTCTTGAAGCTGTTGTGGCATTTATGCAATGTGTTATTTTAACTCCAAATTTTGACCCCGTGTGGTATTTAGATTTATACAGTACCAGTTTGATAGTTTGGTAAAGGCCTTTTGATCCTCAGAACACTTCTTTGATTATGATGCAGGAGGAGGCTGTTTGGCCAAACTTGCCTGCAAAGGCCCATCAAATGAGCATTATTACCTAGTGCCAATCTCCTACATTTTCCCTATACCTTTGCACGTTATTTTTATCCAATAATCGACGAATGCCCTTTTGACTGCCTTAAGTGAGTCTGCCTGCGCCACTTCCAGGCATTTGCCTTCCATATCCTAAACACCTCGCTTCACCCTTGCTTCTTTTGCAAATTACTTTAAATGTACTTGTTTATATTATGAATGGGAATAGTTTTTCGTTGTCCACTGTATGCTGCCTGCTCATGATTTTGAAAACCTCTATCGGATTTCCTCTTAGTTGTCTTCTCGCCAAGAAGAATAGTCCCAAGTCCTCCTGTCTGTCCTCATAACTGAAGTTCCTCATCCCTGGAATCATTCTTGGAAACAGTTTCTGAGCTTTCTTCAATACTTCCATATTATTCTTAAAATGTGGCACCCAAAACTGTACTGAGCACCACAGCTGAGGTCTAGCAAGTGCCTTGTACAACTTGACATCACCTAGTTCATGTACTCTATGCCCTTTATTAATAAGGCTAAGGTTACTGTTTGCTTACTGCTCTCTCGATCTGTCCTGCCACTTTCAATGATCTGTGTACCTATACTTCCAGGTCCCTTTGCTCCTGCACCACCTTACAATTGTACCCCCTGTTTTATATTGTTTTTCAATGTTCTTCCTATTAAAAGTGCCACTGCGTTGAATCTCATCTGTCACTTAACTGCCTACTCCACCAGCTTGTCTATGTTCATCTGGAGTTGTATACTGTCTTCCACCATTTACAGCTTTTTCAAGTTTTGGGTCATCTGCAAACTTTGAAATTGTCACCTGCAACCAAGATCTAGATGTTTAGTATATGTTAGGAAATGCAATCCATTGCTGGGTAACTCTAATACAAACTTCCCTGCAGTCTGAAGAACATCTATTAGCCACTACTGGTAACACACTATGGAGCTGGAGGAACGTAGCAGGCCAGGAAGCATCAGAAGAGCAGGAAAGTTGACATTTTTGGTCAGGACCCTTCTGAAGCTGTTCCTCCAGCTCCATACTATGTTATCTCTGACTGCAGCTTCAGCAGTTCTTGTTAGCTCTCATTAACTATTACTGTACTTTTTTTCCCCCCCCTTATCACCTCAGCCAATTTTGGATCCATGTTGTTTTGGTGTGTTTTATTCCATCACTTATAACTTGCCTCACAAATCTGTTGTATAGCACAGTATCAGAAGTTTTTTTAGAAGTTCATGTTATACGACATCAACAGCATTACCCTCCAAGCCTTTCTGTTACATCTTTAAATAAAATTCTAGCAAGTTGTGTATTCCCCTTTAAAAATCTGTGCTGGTTTTCTTTATCACCCATCTTTTTTCGTGTGACTGCTAACTCTGTCCAGATAATTGTGTTCAGAAGCCCAAGGTTAAGTTGACTGGCCTGTAATTGCTAGGGGTATCCTTGCAATCTTTCTTGAACAAAATAATTTTTCAGTTTTCTGGCACCTCCCTCAAGTCAAGGGAAGACTGAAAGATTATGGCCAGTGCCCCTGCAATTTCCACTTGCACCTCCTTCAGTATCCTTGGATGTATCTCATCCAATGTCAGTGCCTTGTCAACCTCCAAGTCTATCCAGTACTACTTTGTTATCAATTTTGAATCCTTCCACTCCCTTCTTACCCCTGAAGTTGTTCTCTTTTGATCTATAAAAGATAGAACCTGAGAAATGTCTTTTTTCAGTGAACAATAAACAGAAAACTTTGTAGTCTTAGCAGCATAAATTATCTTTTCAAAAGATACTCAACCTTCCCTCTACCATTAGAAATGCAAGGCGGCATTTGCAAGTGTGCATTTTTTTAAACATGATCCTGCTGGTTATAAATTTCATGAATAATGTTTCAGCCTTGTGTCCCTGAGCCTATAGAATCAAAGGCATGTATGTTGCTTAAAATGCTGAGATGACAGCATTAACTATTCTTAGGCCAGCAATTAAATATTGACGTGAAATTTCTAAAAGTAGCATATGCAAACATATTGAGCTAGCTTTAAGGTCAGTAATTACTGTGAACCTAGCAGTAGTCTACAATCATAGAACAATATAGTACAGGAACAGGCCTACCATGCCTGTGCTGACCATGAAACCATTTGAAACTAATCCCATCTACCTGCACGTGGTCCATATCTGCCTATTTCCTGCCTGTTTGCGTGGGTGTCTAAATACCTCCTGCCAGAAAATGGTGTTAAAATATTCTCAACAATTCAGTTGTTTCCATAGTGATACCAAGTATTAAACACTTCTGAAGTTGTTATTTCACCACTTTAATTGAGTTTAATTTGCATGTATTTGGGTGCATGTAGAGGGAAGAAAATCCCTGCATGAAACAACAGCTGTTAAAGTTCTCAGTAAGGACTTGCAGTGAAAATACTTAATTGCTAGTCTTTAATTTAATTGATGAAAAGATTTAATTGCTAACTAATGATAATCTCAGACAAGTATGCTATGTGATACTGACCTTATAGCCAGGCGGTTATTCTGCCAATTGTAGTGGGCTGCATGGCAAAGAGCATTGTACATTGGATATGTGTACATCACCTAAATGGTGGACTGTTTATGTTTAATGCTATGAAGTTGAAACTAAAAGAGATAACAAGGTGCAGAGCTGGATGAACACAGCAGGCCAAGCAGCTTTGGAGGAGTAGGAAACCTGATGTTTCGAGTCTAGACCTTTCTTCAGATTTTTTGTTTTTGAAGAGTCCAGACCCAAAACGTCAGCTTTCCTGCTCCTCTGGTGCTGCTTGACCTGCTGTGTTCACCCAGCTGTACACCTTGTTATCTCAGATTCTCCAGCATTGGCAATTCCTACTATCTCTCAACTAAAAGGGAATAGTTATTCTGTCGATAAATCTACTTCTGATGGTTTTTAAAGATCCTGGGAGGTCCAAATGGTGCGAAAGTAATTAGTAAATCTCATTTTAGTACACCTTAAGACTGATTACTCACCCGACTTTCTAAATGTCTATGACTATTAATGTTGAGTCGGTAGAAGGTGATTATCTTTGGTATAAATGGTTGATGTGTTCCCGGTTCCATTTTCTTAGACTGCTTTGTCAAAATCAAATTGACAGGCTGGTGGTGCAGAATGTATTCCTTATAGTTATAAAACTAACAGGTTTTTACTGGACAACTCCGATCCCAAACAGGAACCTGGCTTGTTGATCATAGTTTCAAATAATTGGTTTGGTTTTGACAAATCAATCTGACACTGAACCATAAGCAAGTAATGTTTTAACAACAAAAGAAATTTCAGCTATCTACTTGTAATACATATTCAAATAATTTAAGCATATTAAGAGTATAATCCCATTAATCCCAAAACACTGCTTTATAAATTGACAAGTAGCCAAACAGGTTTTGTATGATATCTAAAACACTGGTACAGTTCGCAAAGCACCATCACTAGAACTGTGATAGCTTGTTCCTGGAGCTATCATACACTTGACCTTCACTCTCACAGTTTAAATAGCCACTTGTCAAGTTTTATTTGATTTGAAAGTAACATTAGCACTTTAGTATGTAGATACAAAGAATCATATCTATCTAGTCTCAGGAGCACAGCTGTATGTAGCCATCTTGTTGCAAGGCTTTAGCAGGACTAACACTACCCAATGTTAAAAGTGAAACTAAAAGTCTTTCTGTCTCATCCAAAGGTGCCGTCCCCAAACTTAGAGGGGGGAGAAAAAAAGAGGAATTTCTAACAAATCTTTGAGACCCCATTATTTGCCATGCTTGGTCACAAGCTAGCTAAAATGAACAGGAGTCGATGAATGCACCAAAACCCATCCATTGTTTAGCCAGATTTCAGAAACTATTTGTAAAAACAATCACCCTGGCTTCAAAAATATTATTCGTTAATAATTAACTACAGACACACTGCTTAACCCACCAATTATGGCGACACAGTGGTTAGCACTGCTGCCTCACAGTGCCAGGGACCTGGGTTCGATTCCCAACATTAATGACTGTCTGTGTGGAGTTTGCACATTCTCCCCCTGTCTGCGTTGGTTTCCTCCAGGTGCTCTGGTTTCCTACCACAGCCCAAAGATGTGCAGGTTAGGTGCATTGGCCATGCTAAATTGCCCATAGTACCTAGGGATGTATTGGTTAGCGGAGTTCGCCAGGGGAAATGTAGAGTTATCGGGTAGGAAGGTGAGTCTGTCTGATGCTGTTTGGTGAGTGGAGTGGACTTGTTGGGTTGAATAACCTGTTGCCACACTGTAGGGATTATATGCTCCCACTCTAATTGTTGGTTCAAACCCTGAAATTCAAGTCTGTAACAACTAAAATAAAAATTATAAAAATAAATCCCATAGTTTACATCACACTGTTGAAAAGTCCATTTAAAGACAGGGCAGGAAATTAAGAGGGGTGGATGCAAAACTGATGAGAACTTCCAGAATGTGCACCTTCAATCATTCTTGCACTTCAACCAGCAACCATCAGCACCTTGCATGCGAAGATTGAGAGTTTAGAGAAGTGTACACTGGCTGATTTATCAATCATAAAAAAAGTATAATTTGTCCAGAAAGTGCACAGACATAATCCGCATTCTACCTCTGTCAAGAAGAGATGCAGACTTCAGGGCTAAACCTTCAAGCAAATCATGTTTTCTTTTCACTAACATACACTGTGTTCAATTCAATATAAGACATAATAGACAACAAATGACCATTTAATTCACTTCATCTGCTGATAGTTATGATAAGACAATACTAGATTAACTGACTAATTATTACAATTAATTAGAACTACAAAAGCCTGCCACATTTTCAAGGGCACCTCGGCAACTGTTCACCCCTTGAAATGATGTGTTTCTCTCCATGACATAGCTCTTGAATGTATGTGGCCTTAAGCTAGATATTCCAAATTCAAGAGATTATTTGTCTCAGTGCTTTATTTTTCCTGTCTGATAGTTAACCGCACATTCTTTGTTGGTAGGTTTAAAATTACTATATTTTCTTGGCAGCCTCCCTCTGCTGCAAGAAAGCCAGTCTGAGGTTGGAGGAATAACTCCTTGGAGACACTACCAATTCCACTGATGGGGCAATCTTTCCTTAAGTCATCCCCATGATTGAATTTTCCCAGCTGTTTTGGGAATTAGCCACTTTAACCACCATGTTATTGCTGCATTTCACCCATGTTTCCTGCATTACTCCAGAAGTTTAAAACTGAATAGAGTTCCAGCAATGATCAACCCACTTATCAACAGATTTCTGATATAACAATCCACACCTGCCTCCTGGAGTAATTTGTTTGTTTTTTTTGGATAGTGGATGATATTTAAAAAGCCATATGCTTATAGTGCTCCAGCAGTTGTATTAGGTAGGATTATCCAGAATTTTGACTCCTCAAAAGCAAAGGAATGGTAACCTATATGTTAGTCCAAATATGTGCCTTTGTTTGAATGTTGGAGGTGATGGCATTCCCCTGACGTTATGACCTTCACTGATCAGACAAAGAGAAACAGAGGAGACAGGTGCTGTCAAAAACACCTGCAATAAATTTCATCTATTAACCTCCTGAAATATCTTTATCCTATTCATAGTTAACTACATCTCTGTTGCTTTTTTGTCAATTGCAGATTAGGTATTAGACTTTATATTCCAAGTCCCAAACAGTTTATATTTTGTTCTTAATTGACTAAACTTTAATTTGAGGTATTGTTCTGGTATAACTTTTACTATACAACCTGATAACTCTGTGCAATATTGAAAACGAAGTAGCTCAGTGCTGTGTTTTTTTTATTTTAGGCTTTTTTGGGAGTAGTCTTCCAGATTATCAAAGATCAGAAATCATTATGTTTATTATGGGCAAGGTACCCATTTTTGATGCTGGATCGCATTCACTGGATGCCAGCCACTGTGGGTAAGTAATCAGTAAGATAGCAGAAGGTCTTTCATTAAAGGAAGAGAAAAATGCTGTACATTTGTGTCACTATTTTGACATTGAGCACTTTTTCAGCCATAATTGATCATGCCTTGTAATCTTGCTGAGAGAATCTACGAATTTGGCTGAGTACAGAAATATGGAAACTTATGGTATAGGAGGGCTCAGGTTAAGTTGAAGCTAGAATAATTAGGATAGTTTTAGGAACCTCTCCATTCTGTCTGGGGTCTGAAATGCATGACCTGATGGTGCTTGGTGCTCATGGTGAAACCCACCCTGATACTCACCCCACAGTGGGAGAGTGATCTATCTCTAAAACAGATGTTATCTCCTTCAGAGCTTCAGTACGAGACTGAGAGTGCTCCATGAGTGACCACTTTTACCTAAATATTACGGAACAAAAGCTATTTTAGGGTAAAGAAAGTGTGCATACATCATGCATGCAGACGCAGTAATAAAGTTTGACAAGTGAAAATGTGAAGAGACTAGGAGTGAAGTAAAAAAAAATCAGGCCGTTAGAGGAGCATGAAATTATATTAAGGAGATTAATGCAAACCTCCTACAGTTGACCGAAAATGAAAACATTTCAGGATGAGAATAGGATTTTATCCCCGTCCATCCCTAAATGATGAAATATCAGAAATATTTAGTTTTCTTGTAGTATATGTCAGGGATACAGATTGGGTGGATTTGGCATTGTGAAATAAGATTAGAAATAATGTAACCACATTTGAGATAGAAGGGAGGTCTTAAATAAGCCAAGTAAACTCGAGAGAGAGCGAGGGAGAGAGAGCTCTTCAGGTCCAGATTAATTCCATTTTTGAAATTTATAAGAATCTAGAGAAAAGATGATAGAAGCATTCCGATTCATAAGTAATAATTAGTTAGAGAAAGGTGCACAGGAAAATCACCAAAGGTAACATCATTATTCCTGTATTTAAGGAAATTGAACATGTGTGGTGGAGTTGTAGACTTGTCTGCTTCAGGTAGTAGGCAATAAAATGGGGGGGAAGAAAACAGATGAGTGTCTAGATGCCAATAACATTATATTGATTAGTCAACATAGAACTCAAAAAGGAATGTCTTGCTTGCCAACCCTCATACAGTTTTTGAAGAGACAATAGAATAAGTGATGGATTGAAATAAATGTTAAAATACCACATTTCCAAAAGCCTTTTTATCAGGTTCCACATGATACACTAAAATTAGCATGTGCCATAGTCAGATAATAACTATCAGAATGGATAGCAAATTGCACGATAATGTTTAGCTTTGATATAAGGTAGTTATTCAAAGAGGAAGAAGATGAAAAGTGAGGCCTCACCTCAAGTGAGATATTTGCACTACTATTGACAACTTGTATAAATGGTCTAACCTTTGAAATCAAAAACCACAGCGTGGAATTCACCATTTTAAAAGGAATCAGAGTCCTAGATTTCTTCAGCATGGAAATACACCCTTCAGTCCAACTTGTCCATGCCGACTAAATATCCCAAATTAATCTAGCCCCATTTGCTAGCATTCGGCCTGTATCCCTGTAAACCCTTCTTATTCATGTACCCGTCCAGATGGCTTTTTAAATGTTGTAATTTTACCAGCCTGTACTTCCTCTGGTAGCTGATTCCATGCAAATACCACCCACTTTGTGAAAAAGATGCCCTTAGGACCCTTTTCTATCTTTTCCACTCTCACCTTAAACCTGAGCCCTCTAGTTTTGGGCTCCCCTACCCTAGGGAAAAGACCTTGGCTATTCACCATATCCATGTCCCATATGATTTTGTAAACCTCTATAAGGTCACCCCTCAGCCTTCAATGCTTCAAAATCATGGCACAAATTCAGGATCAAATTAGAGTGCTGTGGAAACATCAGTTGGTAGGTGGGTCAGTTTTTCTCTGCAAAGAAACAAAGGGAGAGATTGAGTGTGATGGAAGTGGATAGAAGAGCACTTGGTATGGATGCAGAAGCAGAAAAGGTGATTAGGTGTCTCCAACGAGTGAGTGGGGAATACAGAGGTCAGGAAGGGTATTAGTTTGGGAAGATGTGGCGGGGAGCTGCTGAGTGGACATGGCGCATGCTTCAATGAGAGTTTTAACAATTGAGTCTTCATTGGAGGTGCTCGCATTGGGAGTGTTTTGTGAGTAATTGATCTGCGAGAGTAGGGTGACAGACATTACACTTGCCCTTGCAATGCACAGAGAATCATTGAACTTGTGAATGTTGCATTTCACTCTGTGTTCTATGCTAACCTAGACCTGCTCAGTCAGACCAGTTAAGGGCAGTTCCTGGTTTGCAGCATCTGAAGTACTGTAGAGTCAATATTTAAATATGGCACCAATTGCATGAGCATCACAAAGTCCTGGCAGAGTGAGCACTTTTTTTCCTCCTCTCTGTTTTGTGATTCAATAAAATGAGCTTTTGTAGAGGCTGAGTGGTAGAAGAGTGAGATGAAGAGTAGAAGATTATGTGAGAAAAGTACCCTTCAAACATGATGGGCTGGGCAACTAAATCTCACTTGAAAAAGCTCTGCCTATAAATAGGAAAACTCAGCCCACAATTTTTAAATTCATAAAACTCAACATTTCTGCAGCTGTATCTTTTATGCAATACCAGATTTTCCTGTCTATTTAATGCATTAAGGTTGAAATGTGGAACCCTGCTGAACACACGGATTTAATTTACACCTGGATTATTAGACAACTTGTCAGGTACTAAAAGCTTTCCTGCCCCAAATTGTACCACAAAACAAAGTATGGAAAATTGTTTCCATTTTCTTAACTTTGACTGCAATTTGCATTTCAATTTTGTTGTTAAGATTTCTGGAAAATATATCTTTGCCTCTTTAGTCAGTATTTATACTTGACTCATCCGCCAATTTAAATTAAAGAATGTTTTACAAATGTTATCTGACCTTCAGTAGATGAATAATGATGACTAGGTTGTATTTATTGGCCTGACAAGATGGTGATTGACTTCTTTTATGGATCATCAAGGATATTGTAGTGATAATGTCAGGAGTTTAATGACATGAATTTTTTTAATTTAAAATTAATTAGCTGGCCTATTTATCTATGATCCTTTTTGAATAAATTTCAGGATATTGAATAGATTTGTATCGTCTGTAAGTATAAAATGTAATCCTTCGAACAAGATGGAAAAAACTTTAAAATGCATTGTCTTTCAGGGAGTGCAAAATTTGATTTGATTTATTGTCACATATCCCTAAGTACAGTGAAAAGCTTTGTTTGCGAGCAGATCATAGGATGATAAAAATTGGATAGAATGAGGCATATATGTTACATGCACAGAACGTGCACAAGGCAAGATCAACATTATTTGAAGTAAAGAGTCCATTCATCAATCTAATAACAACAGGGAAGAAGCAGTTCTTGAACCGGCTGGTGCATGTGTTCAATCTTCTGTATCCTCTGCCTGACAGAGGAGTTGTAGGAGAGTAGTACAGAGGTGAGATGGGCCTTTGATGATGTTGGCAGCCTTCCATGACAAAGAGAGGTGTAAATGGAGTCCATGAATAGATGGTTGGCTTCTGTGGTTGTCTGGTCTGTGCACACAATCTTCTGCAGTTTGTTATGGTCCTAGGCAAAGCCCTACCAGGCTGTTATTCACCCGGACAGTATGCCGCCTTTGGTGCTTCTGTAAAAGTTGATGAGGGTCCTTTATTCACATACCACATTTCTTTAGCTGCCTGAGGAAGAAGGTGTTGTTGGTTGGTTGAGAGAGTAATGCTGGGATCATACAACTATGCCATTAGGGAAAATTAGGACTCAAGTTGTGGAACGTATGGATTAAATCGCAATGCAATTAAATAGTTACTGTCTGAATGAGATGTGATATAGATCCACTGCCTATTGCCATGTGCTTTTGTGAGCATTTTTAAACTTTTGATTAGAAAGGTAACCGTATTCTAAACTGGACATATCTTGTCCCTTAATTTTCCTCTTTAAATTCAATTTCTGAGTTATAACTAGTCCTAGCTACGTATCTTCAGTGCATTCTGGGATCTTTCCTGATCTCTCAAAAAGCTGAACTGTATTTTAACAAGCAAAACAAGTTGCTGTGTATAAATGTTTACATCCTTTTATCCTTTTCAGAGATCGGGGAACAAGAGCCATTCAAGTCATGCTTCTCAGATCTCTACTTATGGTAAGTGTTAAACAAAAAAATGAAAATTAACTTTGAGGATGACTGTTAATTTAATCTGAACTTGAATTGTTAGGATAATAATTCTCTAATCAATAATGCAAATAGATCCCAGTTTTGATTCTGTGTTTAATGCCATTTCAATTACTAATAGAACAGGTTGACGAAGACACTACTGATAGATAACAACTTCACCTTTTTGAGGAGTAATAACATTTTTGAAGATCTTTTTCATTTTTTTTGTTCCCATCTTTAGTTCTGCATCATATGTAGAACCTTACGGGTAATTTCTCTGTGTCTGTCTGTACAGTAGGAATAATTTCTATATTCTTTAAAGTTTATATGATTTTAGCAAAAAGGAGTCATGCAACATATATTTTAGAATGCAGTTGTAGTGAGCACTTTATAGCAATATATCCAACTGTCTGCTTAATGCCGTGGAAAGATTTCAAAATGTTAGCACAACGGTATGAATTTCTAGGTGATGTTACATAGGTTTCTTTGTGCCTGACTATTTCCGTCATTTTGACCAAAATGTTGACTTCAATTCACATTGGTTTGTTTATTGATGGCTTTATGAAATGTGGAAATAAACTGTGAGACTTGTGGCTGATTCTACCTGGTTTACTTTGAAAGCCAGTAGCAAGTAGAAGAGGATATTAAATAATTGTATCTCTTTGCTCTGTCTATTACTACTAGGTGACTTCAGGATATAAGGCCAAAAGTGTAGCAGCTGCCCTTCCATCTCCATTTTTAGATCCAATATTATCTGTTTCACTAATGGAAGATAGTGAGCTAAGGCAACTTGTATTGCAAATTCTACATAGTCTCATTGATCGTCATGAGAACAAGGCAAAAATCAGAGGAATGAGGTAAATGCTTTTTCATTGGAATATCTTACCATGTATGGATGCTTATTGCTTTTGTTCAGGCATGTTTGCTCCACTTGAATGAGAAATACAGACTTTAATGTTAATTATTTCCTAGCAAGGATCTCTTAAATGCGACTCCATTCATTTTAAAAGTACACAGTAAGAAAGGGACGTAACAGAACAATTCTAGTTGGATCCTTCTCCGGAGATACAAATAATTATAGAACTTCAGCAAACTTAAACTCTCAAACAGCACCTCCTAATGAGAATAGGCTTGTGCATGCAAAGTCACTTCTGTGGATTGAATTACTTTGGAATTAAATCCATGCTAGCACTTATGGATGCTATAAAATCAATAGTTTGTTCTTGTGTCATAGATTTCCCTAAATATAATGTATAATTTCCTCATATACATTGTAAATTATGCTGGCCATTTAAGGTGAAGTAAATTTTGTAGTGTGTGGTAGCACATTTTTCAGAAAAATTCTTGCAGTATAAATAGGTTTATTGGAGTTGGAGCTAGAGTTATATGTAACACTAAAGCCGAATTGTATGGTACGCCAGTGTGAAATGTCAAATTTAATACCCAGCAAAGGTATTTTCATTGGAAGCACTGCGGTATTTTCAAAGTTATGCAATTGAAATGTAATTGGTGCACTCTTATGGATATACGTTTCTGTTTCCATTTTGGCAATGCATGCAAACATACGACCATATTAAAAGGGAGCAGAAGTAAACCATTCAACCCCTTGAGTAACTTTGCCATTTACTAAGATCATGGCTGATCTTTTTATGTTTCGAATTTCCATATTTACATCTACTACCCCTTGGCCCTGATAACCTATGATTTCCTTGTCTAACAAGACTGTATCTACCTCTGTCTTTTAAAATATTTAATGACCCAGCCTCCAATACTTTGTGGCAGAGTTCCTAAGCCTCTTAACACCAATTGAAAAAAGGTCTGCTCATCTCCTAAAAAGTGATCCCTAATTTTAAAATAGTGCCGTGTAGTTTTGGGCTGACCCAAGAGAGCAAATATACTTTCCACCATTGCCTTGTCAAGACCATTCAGGATCTTAAATGCTTTACTGAAGTCACCCTCACCATAGTTATCAGACTATTGAATAGATTGTAGTCTCAAATAATGTAACCTGTATGCCTCTAAGTCTTTTTGATCAGTACATCCTTTGCTTGCTGTGATCTGCCTGGACCACTTGTAAACAAAGCTTTTATCTGTATTTTGGTACACATGATGATATCCAAATCAAAAGTGGAAACAATCCCAGCCTGTGCCAACTATCCTCATAAGACACTATTGCGAAATGAGGGAGTGCAACAAATGTTCACACAACTTGTCCTGGGGTGGCAGGATGGCCCAGTGAAGCAAAATTGGGAAAATTGGTCCATGTTCACTAAATGTCAAAGAATGAGAAGTGATCTTATTGAAAATAGCAATTAATGCAGGTAAGAAGTTTCCCTTAGTTGAGGAATCTGGACTCAGGGAGGACATTTTAAAAATAAGACGGACGCTACTTAGATCTGAGATGAAACAGTATTTTAATTAGTGGGTGAACATTGGCATTTTCATCCACAGAGGTCTGTGGAAGATCTGTCTTTGAACATGTATAAGGTAAAAATTGATTTCTGATTACCAGTGGCATGTACGGCAATGGGGAAGATGTGTTTAAAGAGCTTTGAAGTGTTCAGTCAGCTACAATTGTATTAAATGATGGCAAAGGTTCAATGGGCTGAAAGACTTACTCATGCTCTTGTATTCCTAACCTGTTTGTTCCAGTATCAGTCTAGTAAATTTACTCTGAAATGCCTCCAATGTACTTGCATCTTTTCTTAAATAAGGAGATCAAAACTACACCATATTTGAGATGTTTTCACCAAAATCTGAATTACAACATCCTTATGTTTATGTTAAATTTCTCCTTGTGAGAAAGGATAGCATCCTATTACCTTTCTTGATTACATGCTGTACTTGCATACTAGCCTTGTGTTCCTCATGTACTAGAGCACCTAAATTCCACTGCACCTGGAAATTCTGCAGTTGTTTAAGTAATAATCTGCTTTTTAATTTTTTCTATCGAAGTGAACAAAATCACATTTTCCTACATTATATTCCATGTGCCAGGTTCTTGCTCACTCATTTGGCCTATCTATCAGTCTGGATCCACATTGTCTTGCTCGCAGTGTACTTTTCTACCTATCTTGATGTCATCTGTAAATTTAGCTAGCAGTCCTTTTTTCCTCTAATTTAAGCCATTGCCATCATTGTAAGAAGCTGAGGCCTCAGCGCAGGAGTCTTGCAGGATTCTGGTCATCATATCCTACCAATCAGAAATGGCCCATTTATATATCCTATAAAGATCATACCTTTTATTTCCTTTATTTTTGACTGTGAACTAAAAGAAGATACTGCTGTGAACTGAGGACTCTATACAAAGAATGGCTGCAATATCTAAAAAAAGTTACTCAAGCTCATTGTGAGTTACGTTCAGTGTTGCAATACGTTAGTTACATGTGGTTTTTCCTTTGATTGCATCATTCTGGATTCTCTCTAGTTACCTTGAGTTTTTCTAAATGCATAGTTATAATCTCCTATATTGACTTCAACACCTTCCCTACAACAGCCCTATAGTTTCCTGTTTTACATCCCCCTGCCCCCTTTTCAAATCGTGGAGTATTATTTACTACTTGCCACTCTGATGGAACCTTTCCTGAATCAAGGGCATGTTGGGAAATGAAGATCAACGCATGAAATCCATGTGGACCAGAGACTTGAGGCCCTCCCTTATCATTGCAATTTCACTAAGTTGTTATTTCCTTTCCACCTGCTGATATACCGCTATTACTGGAATGTTTTTGCTTCCTCTAAAGCGAAGGAATAAACAAAGTATTTGTTCATTTTATCTGCCATTCCTTATTATCTAATTTTGAACTCCCATTCTCTCTCTGCCAGTGTGGCAATCACTTTACCAGTTTTGTCTACAGATGCTGGAAACTGAAACATCAGAAACTTTTGCCGAACCAGCTGGGTTTTTTCAGCATCTTTTGAGAAGAAAGCAGAATTAACGTTTCACGTCCAATGACCCTCCTTTGGGTCAGTTCTGAAGAAGGGTCACTGGAGTCAATATTAGCTCCATTTTCCCTTCATAGACGCTGCCAGAGCTGCTGAGTTTTTGCAGCAGTTTGTTTTCTGTTTCCTTTTTAAATACATCCAGAAACTCTTGCTGTCTCATTTTCACATTGCTAATTAGCTTTCTCTCAAGCTCTGATTTCTACCTCGTGATTAACTGTTCGCCATTATCTCCATTTCTTTATCTTCTTGCCAATCACATGACTTGTCATTCATCATCATGGAGTCATATGCTTTTTCCTTGAGTTTGACGCTTTCCCTAACATTGAGGATGGCAAGTTCTCCCTTTTAGAATGTAAACCAAAAAAAAGTGCTCAAGAAATGCAGCAGGTCTGGCAGCATCTATGGAGAGAGAAAATGAGTTCAGGTTTTGAGTTCAATGACTCTTCCCTGGATCTGAAGGTGTCTTAATGCTGTTGTGAAAGATCGAAGGGGAACAGGTAGAACAGAGTGCAAAACAAATGGAGGTGCTTTTGGAAGTAAAAGTGAAACTGGACAACAAATAATAAAGGATAGATGTAAATAGTTGAAAATACATGATCCGTGCTGACACGAAACGAGTCATAACAAGACACTTAGAGAGTGGCTTGTAATTGAAATGGAGAGCCATGTTCATCCTCTGAAGTTGTTGAGTTCTGAAGGCTGTAAAGTACTTGAGTGGAAAATGGCGGGGCTGTTGCTCTAGCTTGAATTGGGCTTCGTAGGAACACTGAAGCATGCCTAGGATGGAAATGTTTCACGGTAGGGATTGTATGATTCTGTGATCTGACATGGGCATGCACAGCAAGGTCCTTCTGATCGCCAGAGTTCTGCCATTCATAACGTGATGTCTTGTGTTGTTGGCTGTCCAAGTGCATTACTTCAACTTCTCTGGTTTGAATTCCATTTGCCACTGCTCTATACACCTGGTTAGTTTTACTAAATCTTATATCACCTTCTGGCTGGTTGTTTCCAAAATGTACTCTAGAATCTACTTCAAAAGTATTCAATGAACTTCTCTGTCTGGCTATTCCTGCCAATTTTTCAATTTACATGTAGATTAAAGTCATCCATGATTATTGTAATCGCTTTATTACAATTGCCATGACCGTGGATCATTACCTCAGATCAACTATAGAGTCTTCCTTTTCTCCTGTTTCTTTGACTGGCATTTGGTTTGTACCAATCATAGCAAGAGAGTTATTTACCTATCTCTGAGGGATGATTAATGCATGAACTCTAAATTCCATCATGTGTCTTTTAACCGAGGACTGCTCCAGCTAAACAAATGACTGTCGACATGAGTTCATTGGCTGTTGGCAGAAGAACCCTGTAATATCATACCTGTTGAGCCATGAAAGATGCTTGGAAGAGATGGACTTAAAAAGGGGGAAATGCAGTATGAACTGAACTGTAATCTCCTGGGAGTTATCTTGGACTGAATGTGATGGGAGAAGAGGCTGAAACCTGTGTCCTGGCTTTTTTAAGCATCATTGTGCTGTGAAAATCACAATTAAAGAACCACACTTTAATCACCCCTCAGTCTTAGGTAAAGAACCCTCTTGCTATGAGTGCACAAACAATCATGCTGGTCAAAAAAACACCTTTTCTCTGGTGGCAGCCACCCTAAAAAGGATTTCAACTAAACCGAAATCAAAAAGCAAAATCAATTCAACCAAGTCCATAAAAACTGATTTCTATGTTTTTATCTTTTCTGGGATTCACTTCTCATTTTTAGTCTCTTTTTTGTTTGTGTGTGTGTGTGTGTGTGTGTGTGTGTGTGTGTGTGTGTTTTATTTATTCGCATTCTTAGTAATGAATAAACTCTCTTGATAATCAATGGGAGCCGAGATAAATCAGCAACTTTTAAAACACAAATTCATTTGGTCTGGGAGAAACCTGCTCAAGAGAGGGGATCCTTGGTAAGTTAACTTTGAAATCAGTGGAGGGAGTTGGTGATTAAAGGAGGACAGTTTGTTCCTACTCGTGCAGGAGTTTGACAGTTTGGGGTAGAACCTCTGAACTGTAATAACTTGTGTAACTTCATTTGGTTCTGGCACCCAATGTTTCCTCGTATACATTTAATTCCATTCCAAAAGGCACAAATAAAAAGGGTGCAGATATAAAGGAATATGCAAAAGATGCAAAGGGTAATGTGAGGAAGAAAATCTATTCTACTCAGCAAGTAGCTCGGGTATGGAGTAAAGTGCCTGAAAATGTGGTAGAAGTGGTTTTAGCTCAGGTTTTCAAAAGGATATTGGATGATTATTTGGATAGATACAGTGTGCAAGGCAGGAGATTGGCCTCCTTCTGCACCATAATTGCATATTTCTGTGATATTAAGTTTGCTATTAGAGGGACTGTAGACTACTTCCAGAAGTGATGTTCCCGTCATGTTCCTTAGGTCTACCCAAACCAATTCTCTGTCCTGACATTCTGAGGCAAGGTGTTCTCTAACTATTGCACAAATGCCATCCTTAATTAACAGTGCTACCTTGAGTCTTTACCTAGTTTCCTTATGTGCCCTGACCCAATATTTGCCATACTGCAGCCACATTTCTGTAGCAGCTTATTTACTTCAAAGTAAACAAACTGTTATGAATACTACATGCATTCAGATGCAGAGCTTTTAAGTTTTGTCTTCTTGTTATCCTTATAATATGTAGTCCTGGTCATTGTTGTAATCCTAGATTTCTCTAACCCTTATTTCCTATATTTCTATTTTCACCTCCTACCTTGTCTCCACTCTTCCCTATACCACAGCTGCCTACATTTGATCCCTTTACTCCATTTTTGTTTGTTTATGATGTTATGGTTGTATAGGAATGATTTAGCAACAAATTAACTTTTGTTTTCTTTAATTTCATACAAAGCATGTGTACTTACTAGCATTGCATCACTAACCTGTGTCCCTACTTAAATCCAATACTGTAAAATTATTTCAAAAACATGTTTGAAGTCTAGCATGTTGTTTCTGGTGTTGCTTTTCTTTGCAGTAATATGCACTATTATTACCGTGCTTTTCTTCTCAGAATCATCCCAGATGTTTCAGCATTGAAAATAAAAAGAGACAAGAGCTCAAAGCAAGACATTAGTTTCATGAAAAAGGTAATTAAAGATGCAATTAAGTAACCTCATTAAGTTTAACTGAACCGCTAATTTAAAATATTGAAGGAATGGTTGGTGTTTTCATTAGTTTTTCAATCCAAAAAACTGATGCGTTCTTATGGTTCCTCAATTTGTTTAAGACTAGACACTTACTACAGTTTCTCAGGTTAGTACTCAAATTCATTTGAGTTCTTGAAAAGTATTTTTTTTTGCAAAACATTTTTTCTGCTCTTTTCTGCTTTAGTGTGTCTTCTGGATTGAGTGTAGTTACATGAACGTTTGACAGTGCTGACCATTATTTTTAATTTTACAACATGGACTATTTTATCAACAGATGTTTGAGCTGGTGTTTATACTCTACGGGAGCCTTGTTACATCTTACTACATCCCATCCTATTATCCACTTATTCCTATCTTACACATGTACTTATCTTGTATATGCTCTCAGTTGTTCTGAAATAGCAAATTTTGCATCGTAATCACTGAGGGAAACAATATATCCTGAATTGATGATTATATTTATTAATAACTACCTCTTTTACTTATGGGCACACTAAAGGGAACATCTTTGCTGCATCTACTTTGTCAATGCTCCTCATAGTATTAAAGCTGTCTTAGCAGGTTATTTCTCAGTTTGTTTTCTTTTTGTGATAAAATCTCAGACAGAGCTATCTAGGCTCTTGGTTGGCCTTTGAATCGTTCTGTTGCTTTCATTGTCTTGAATTTCAGAAATGGCTTAACTTTTCAGAGTCCTTGCATGAGGTTCAAGCTAGCTGGTTCTATTATCTACCTTGTTATGAAATAGTATGCCAATTCCAGTGATCAAAATCGACTGTCCTTTCTGAGAACAAATTGCTACAGGTAGTTCTATGGCCTCCGTGACAGACAGACAGACAGTTGGTGATATTTATTAGTGAGGAATCTGACAACAATTTTGCCAGGAGTCAGTATTGGCAGGCTCCACTTTGCTTTATGTTTGAAAAATCACTTTCAGATATGCAATTAGACTCTGGCTTTGTAACAGTTTATAAGTACAATGTGCTAAACTGGTAGTAAATACAGCTTTTAGCGGTCTGGCTGGTAAAGGGGAATATCTATCCCCGCTTCCTGACCTTACTAATGCAGATGAATTGACTATCTACATTGTGGGGAGATATTATCAGCTTCTCAATCATCTAAGGTTGAAGTTAATGGCCCACAAATGAATCTTTGTTTCCAGGGCAATAAAATTCTGACATGGACAAAGATGCATGCTGTTTTCCTGTCAGGTGAAATGTACGTATGGTCTCGAAGTTTGGTTGTAACATTGTTGAAATTTGAATTATTCGTTACCACCCCAATACTGTTTTGCCAGATCTTTTGTATTGCTGGCTGTAATGGAAATTCTATTTTGATTACTTTTACCTCTGGCACTACCTAACTGCCTTTAAATAAAAACTTGGAATATTTCTGTTTCCCACTATTGCATTTATAGGTCAAATTTTATAAGTCCATGCAATTCCCAGGGTGACCTCAGTCCAGCTGTGGTCCATAAATGGCTTCCACTGTGTCTTTTTACTCCACTGTAGTCTACCCAGATCTCTCCTCATTGCCATGGGACAACCCTGCTTGCTCCTGGACTCCAGGACTTTGGGATCATGTGATACCCTGGCCCTGTTCCAATGGCTGTTATGGTATTTGTTGGTAGCTCCTGAGGCAGGATCTTCACTTCCCTTGAAGCTTTGAGGATCTATGAGGGTGCAGTGGTCGACAAGGATGTGTTCCTTTCCACCTCTTAAAGTGGCAAGGCTGGACACTCTGGCATACAAGAAATCTTGTCCGTGGAAAATGAATCTTTCTTCTTGTATTGACTGTGCTTTAAATATTGAGAAAGTATAATAAAAGGAAAAGCTCTGCTTTTTCTTAAAACAAGATGCAGAACTGGAAATATTTCTGGGGCCTCATTTTGAGTGGACATACTATGGTAGGCTTCTTCATCACTAATTATTTTATGATCAACTGAATATTTGTTAGACTTTTGCTAATATAACTACAAGGCTGAATCTTGAGTTGCTAATAAAGAATAGTCTATGTTTAATAATGCAGGAATTGGTAGGAATCTGTTAGTAATGGTAAGAAATGTTAATCTGTCACACTTAGAATTTTTCAGTTTAAAAAGTTGACATGATAAGATCCAAGTGTTTAAAAGCTCTATTTTAACAGCATTGGATGCATTTTACTTTGAAAAATGAAATTCAGGGAAGCCGTTCTCCCCATGGATATCAGTGTCACTGTCAAGGTCAGCTTTTGTTGCCCATCTTGATTTGCTCTTGAACTTTTCTTCGCTGTTTGGGGGCACAGTTAAGGATCCGTCTCATTATCATAAGACTGGAATCACATGAAGGTCAGAATGAGTAAAGATGGCAGATTTCTTGCCCTAAAGAGGCATTTGTGAATCAGATGGATTTTTCCAGCAATCGATACTAGTTCCATGGTCACCGTTCCTGAGACTAGCTTCCAATTCCAGATTTTTTTTGGAAGTTAATACATTGATATATTCTGCTGTTTGGTAGTAATTCTCTGAAAAGTGCTTCGCATTTAATACTGCAGTAAGACCTTAATTTCCTCAGATTTCATGTCTTTTCATCTGCAGCCCTCCTTTTTATCATTTGCAGTGACTTAAACAAAACTCAAAGAAGATAATTTGCTTGTGGCTTTCATTGTGTAAAAGGTCAAGGCATAATTGCTAGGTTGCTCAGCATAATAAGAAAATAAATTAATTCAGATTTCTAACAAAAATAGACTCTCATTTTCAAAATAATTAGAAGGCAACTGCCCAAAGTGATAAACAGTACAGGCTGTAGGAAGTGCAAATAATTTTCATCACCTTGTTTGGTCTTTCCCCTCAGTATTCTCAAATGAGCTTTACCTGTTATTCCTTAATAACTGAGTGCTAATTAAGACCTTTATTTATCTCGACATTAAAGCTTGTTCTGAAAAAGAGAAAAAGCACTGGTAGCCACAACTGCCATGAGCTGTATTCATGAATGTTCTCGAAGTATAAACACAAATGATCAAGGTTGTATTTGTTCTTATCACCACGTTGAAACATGTTGACTTATCATACTTCAAGAGTCTTCAGAGGATCAAATGCTCAAATCCAAACAATGCAGAGGTGTACCAGTTAATTGTTGGTGGAAGAAATTATTTAGCAGTTGAAGTTTATATTTAGTGTACTTTTCAGGATAAATAAACTTTTGAATGATCAGAAATACAAGCGTGTCTCTTCTTGGATGATTATTAATTGTTGTCAAGCACATATGATTAAAGCCTGTTTAATTTTTTTTCTGCTCAAACTGACCTTGAACTTTATTCTTATTTGTTTTCAGCAAGGACAGCAGTTGTACAGACACATTTATATGGGTTGTAAAGAAGATGATAATGAACAGAAAAACTTTGAATCTCTTTTTGTTGCTCTTCTGCTCATCACCATTGAACTGGCAACTGATGAGGTCATCATAGACTTGATTCGGCTTGCCCTTGGTATACAGGTACTGTAAGCTGGGAAAATGCCTCATTTTAATGTCTGGAAATGGTCACTTAGTAATTTATGATCTTTTAATATGTTGATGTTTACGCAGACTAGCTTGTCAGGCATAACTACACTGTAAGTTGAAATGAGGCAATGCCAATGCTACACAATCCTGTAAACCATCCGAAACCTGATTGTCAGCTATGAATTAACTTCTAAACAGAGGTGTACTCCCATTTTAAAATATGTATTATAAGCTTCCATTAAGTAGCTGTTATATTAGGAATACAGGCCAAGATTATCCTCCAAAGACACAATTGGCAATTCCATTGTAAATTGCATTCACAGTAAGCTTTGCAAAGTCAAGCTTTGCCTCAGTTTCCATTCAAACCCAGTTGCACATTGTTAAACGTGAAATCTTGCTGGACTGTCCCAATGCAGCAAATGTTTTTAGAAAACTTGTTTTTAAATTTGTGTTTAAGTAAATTGTATTTTCCTGTCTGAGTGGTAACCTAGTTTTATCATTACCAAGAAGTGGGTTTATCACAAAAGATGAACATCTTTCAACAACGTCAGCATCTATGGATTAGCTGATTTTTTTTTTTTAAACAACAAAAAAAGGATTTTTTAAAATTAGGCAAACCCATCCCAATTCTCAGATTTCAAGTAAAATCAAATTTCTAACTTTAGGTGCATTTGCCACTTAAGGAGCTTAATTATAAAAGTCTTTTTGAAAGCCTGCAAGTAAATGCAGTTGGCAGAAATGTCTAATAATGATTAATTCAATTTGGGCAGTGGACGCAGGCAGCTTCCATCATGATACCACTTCAAACTGGAACAAAAATTGCAAAATATCAATTTACATTGGATATAATTTTCACATGGAACTCCTCAATGTTTTGCATAGGTTTGGCTGATTTTGGTAAATCAATGCAACCTACAGGTCCCAAAGGCACAGTTCCTATGAATTTTGAAAAGGCAATTTCATTGGTCTTCAATATTATTTGAAGTTACGTGTTTAGGTTAAAGTGTTTGCAATAACTTTTGATGAATGCTTTAGTAATATGTTTGAAAGTACCCTCATGAGGAAATTATGAAGATAACTGTTTCTAGCTATCCTTTACATTGTTTGCTAATGTACATAACAGGAATCATTCCAGCAACAGCAATACATCACTGAGTTAATTTTATTCATAAGGACCTTCATATTTCACATGTACCTGTCATTGTAAGACATGCTTTTCACATTAAAATTCAGCAGGGTATTACCATACATCAGAAGTAAAACATTTTAACTTGCTGTATTTTTCTGATTTGCTAAAGGTCAAAACTTTTAGAAGCACATTCTAAAAAGATGTAGTAATTGCTTTACCTCTAATGTCATCTTTGTTTCACTGTAGGACTTAGCTGTTAGTAATGAAGATAACTTACCCGTGTACAATCGTTGTGCCATACTGGCTCTGGTGGCTGCATACTTGAACTTCCTGAGTCAGATGATTGCAGTACCAGCTTTCTGTCAACATGTTAACAAGGTTAGTAGCTTAATTTTAATAGCTTCATTCTAGACTTGCATAAAGCAGTCATTTTGCTACAATATCAGATAATTTCTGGTTCCCATGGGACAGTACTTCAAATTAATATTAGGAAAGTATTTTATAATTGACAAGGTTTTATTTCTGATTTTATACCTGATTTTTCTTTACTGATATATTGACGTTTTTTTAATGTAGACAATGATGCTATATGGGCATTTTATTGTTAAAGAGGACTTGCTGTGTAACATATGCGGGTGAGGGAGAAATTGCCATTATATCCTCAAAACCGCACCCTTGATGGGAATGGAACACAGTGGCTGCCAAATTCCTGCAGAACTTGGGTGGGAATTTGCTGTACCTTGTGGAAATTTAGACACATTAACTGGACCTTGGGTATCCTTAACCTGAGTACCAATTACTGCAGCACCCAGCATTAATCCATTTACTTAAGCAGACTGTGTGCGCCGGAAGACACTTAGGAGACTGTGAAAGATCTAAAAGAGCAACTGTGAATATTGAGCCTGATAGCTAGGCAGTCTTCATCACTTTGTTGTGTTCTACAGTTTTGATTTCCATGTTAAACTTTATATTTCACAGCACATCAAAACCTCATTACAGCATGAGGTAAAAGATTAATCTTACTTGGTAAACACAGTCTATAGAGCTGGAACAGTATCTTCATAGCCTGGAAATTATTTACATATTTGTAGATGAAAACTAAACTGTCACATGACTATCATCTTACTTGGGTTCAAGTTTCATTTGATAATGTTAGAGATTTAGTTTTGAAGTTTTTGGGTGATGTTCAGAATTATCCCACTTTAATTAACCACAACTCCTCCTGCTTTTCCAAGGTGATTGAAGTGAGAAGCAAAGAAACATCATATCTTTTGCCTGAATACATCTGCAGAGAAAAGTATGGGTAAATACGTCACTTTATAAAATTATTAGTTTTTGATCAATGGAAGATGTGTTTTGTGGAGCCTCATTTAACCTGTCCAAATCTTGATTTTAATTCTCAATTCAAATAGAAAATCGATAATGGTAGAACTGTATTCAATAGTCAGGGAATTAACTGTGCAGTGTCGTGAAAATAAGGCAAGAAATTGTGCTTGCTTTTTGGCTTTGAGCAAATAAGGTAATATTGTATGAAATTATTCATGTACTTCAATAATAGAACTAATCCTGACATTCAGAACTTCATTGAAATAGCTATAATTGGATTAATTCCATATATATGTATGCATGTTTTGTTTAATTGACCTAATGACCAAATGTATTTGTCAAGGCTTACAAACGTACAAAACTGCTGGGCTTGGTCGAATGATCAGCTTGTATTTTGCTGTACCATACAGTTGCATTATAATTCAGCATCCTGAGGCTTCCACCTACCAGAAAGAGCGCTCTCTCATGGGGGAGTTCTTAATACAAAAAAAATCCTGAGCCACTTCGAGGAAAAGAATTTTGAGAAATTCTAATCTCACCATGAAAGGTGATCAGAAAAAGTTCCGAGTGAGGATAATGACCAAGATAAATCATCCAGTGATCCATCTATTTTTTATTTGAAGTGTCCCTGGTCCTTATGAAAGATTTTCCCATCTATGAATTTGCAGAAAATTTGCAATTGTGGCAAGGCCGAGCATTTTGCAGAAGATAAATTGATCTGAGGAACAACAAAAAAGACCATCTCACATCTAACTTAATTCTGTGTTTGTGTATCTTGTATGCCACATCACATCAATTCTCTGGCTTTTTTTCTTTATTCTTTCATGGGAAATGACTGCTAGCGAGGTCAACATTTGTTGCCTGTCCCCAATTGCTCTTGCACTGACTAGCTAGTTAGGGCATTTCAGAGGGTGGTTAAGAGCCAACCACATTAGGCCAGATCAGGTAAAGCCAGCAGGTTTCCTCCCACAAAGAACATTAGTGAATATTTAGCAATTATTTCTTAGTCACTATGACCAAGACTAGCTGTCAATTACGCATTTATTCATTAAATTCAAATTCCACCCTTTTCCATGGTGGGATTTGAGCCAGTATCCTTGGAACATTTCTGAAGAAGGGTCTAGGCCTGAAACGTCAGCCTTCCTGCTCCTCTGATGCTGCTTGGCCTGCTGTGTTCATCCAGCTGCACACCTTGTTATCTCTGTTTCCTCGGAACATTAGCCTGGGCCTCTGACCTAGTGGACATATGATGTTATCAGTTTGCCGCTGTCTTTCCAAACCATAACAGTGGTGCACGTGGTTAAAGCCATTTAAAATAAGTGACGAGGTTTTAAATGGACTGGATTGCCATCAAATTTGAACCTGGAAAAGAGATGGAAAGTGCTTGAGAATGCATTTTTGTCTGGACCTGAAGACTGGTTTTGATCTTCTCGGTACTTGGGTAGAATTTCTGTTTGGTCCATTACTGGATATTGGATAATCAGCATGACAAATAAACCAGAAGAGGGATTAAGCGGGCAGCTATCTATTGCAGGTTACTGTTGATGTCAGAGGAATATAGGACATTAATAAGTATTACAAATCATCAAAGATTCTTCTACACTTTATTTTCCTGAAGCAACAACAGAGAACCTGCAATATCCTTAGGCCTCTAAGGAGGATATAACCTACCTAGTCAATTCCATGAATACTTTATAATTTGAAAGGAGTGCCGTTGATGCTAATAACGAAATGTTGCTTCTTGGATATTTAGTTGCAGAAAACAAAAAAAACAGTTTTCGGTGTTTCAGATTTTGTCATATGCCTTTGCTTTAGTATTCAAGATGTAGGTGTCAATTATGATTGATACGTCTGATTTTTGCTTTTGGACATTTTACTTGCAAGAAAAACATTGATCATTCTTAATTGCCTGTATAGATTCATGCAAAATTAAAACTTAATTTAGTGTCAGTGCCAGGATTTGCATGTCACCACTCAAACAACACATGATCTTTTGATTATCGTAGTTCATCATTGTTGGCAGTAATGAGATTGCCATTCCTCAATTTATCATGTTGGAATCTAGCCTGATCAATTTGATTGTGTTCATGAATTATTTTGTGAATATATTTCATCTAAATGTTGCTGACAGCATTTTTTCCTGTATTACTTTATCCCAAACTTTACCACTTATTAGGCTTTCTGAAATTTGTTTTTGTAACCATGATTTTGATGGAAAATAACATCATTAATGATTCTGATGGCTTTGTTTTGTTATTATCAGTTCAGCTGGTGAATCACAGGATCAACACTGAAAACTATTGATCATACATAGGAACAGGAGTAAACCATTTTGGCTGTTCAAACCCGCATCACCATTTAGTTAGATCAGGGCTGATCTTGCATCTTAAAATATACCAATGTTCCTTCACTGCTGTTGGTTAAAATCCTGGAACTCCTTCCCTCAACAGCATTGTGGGTGTACTGACAGCAAATGGACCACAAGAATGTAGCTCATTACCACCACCTTGGGACGGGCAATAAATGTTGGCTCGGCTAGTGATAGCCAATATCAATGAATTAAATTTTAAAAATCTAGCTGTGGTCTCCACTTTCCTCTCGGCATCCCGTGACCCTTGAGTTAGTAGTGTTTGAATAATCTATCTATATCAGCCTTGGATACAAGTAAAAACCCAGGTTCCATTATCCTCTGAAGAAACATTTTCCTCATTTGCCTTAAAGGGAGACTTCTTATTCTTCAACTCTGATCCATAGTTTTCATTTCCTCCACTGGAGGGAATGTCCTCTTGGTATCCTTCCTCTCCAGTCTGCTCAAGCTCAGCTTCCGACAAGACCACCGTTTGTCTTTCGCTGAAATGCTAATGCAGGCCATTTACAAGATTCTGGAAATATAATGATATCATCAATCTCAGGCTTTTTTTGAGTCCAGCCAGGATGTCTATTTTTAAAAGAAATAAATTAAGCAAAAAATTATGTAAGTGAATACAGTTTCTGAGATTTCTCTCCATTCCCTCTAGCCATGACAATGTGTTAGCACTACAGTGATACAGTACTTTGAGTACTCTCATCCTCTATAGAAACTTTATTTTTTGCCCTGTATTTGATGTTCAATTAGTTATAAATTTTGCAGAGGCATACTTATGCAGTTGTTTGAGTTTAAACCTTCATTCAGTTAGTAAAAAGTTAGATCATATTCATATTTACAAATTCTGAGGATGTTTATGACTTTGTTACTTAGTAAACAATGTAAATTTACTTTGAAAAATGTTAAGTTACAGGAGTTTTTATCATTTCTGCAATATATGTAGTATTAAAATTTCTATTAATAGGTTGCCCAAAACCCTGGATATACAAGACAAAAGCTGTCTTTTCTTACAAAACAAGATTGCAGATGCACTGGCTGGCAGTGGCTACAGTGTGGATAGACTGTCGGTGCCTTACGTACCCCAACCTACAGGTAGGAGTGCAATTGTTTCAAAACTGTAGAAAATGCAAACGTAAGTGGTAGTGATAAAAGCATTATGACAATATCATGAAGCTTGCTTCTAATGAATCATTCATTTACAGCTACTTTTACTTGATTTTCTGATATAAATGCAATAAAACATCTTTTCTATTTTTTTGCAACAGATGAAACGAATTCCAGATATTTTCCAAGTCATAAGCTCCCAATAATGAATCATATTTTCAATCAGGTTGCACAGAATAGTTGGAAAAGCCACATTTTTCCCCTCACAATGGATTATTTTGTTTGTGGGATGTGAGCACTGCTAACAAGACCACCATTTGTTTCCCACATGTAATTGCCCTTGAAACAAGTGGTTCGCTCTGGCCATTTCAGAGCACAGTTAACAGTCAGCCACATTGCTTTGGATCTGGAATCACATGTAAGCCAATTTCCTTCCCTATGGAAATTGGGGACAGTCAATTATGGTTTCATGCCCACCATAACTGGGACTAAATCTAGAACTGAAAACTAGTCAATTGAATTTAAATTCCACCAGCTACCTCGATGGGATGTGAACCAATAACACCACTTCATTTGCTTGGGCCTCTACTACTGTACCACCATCTCCACTTAGTGAGTGGCTGGTAGAAATGCAGAATTCTAATACTAAGTCAGTAAATTTATTTTATTTAGCAATTTGTGCCATGATGATGTGAAAGGGTGCTCACTATGTTGCAGATTTGACACTTAAGGGACATACAATCTAATTCAGAATTAGAATTCGGTTCATTGTCACAAAGTACCTGGGTACAAATCTTACGTACAAAAATAGAGAAATAAAGAGTAAAGCTGGAAGTTCTACATTACATTTCTTCCTCGTATAAATTAGGAAGATAATTTTTTTTAAAATGTTAGTCTTTCGTAGCCTGCAGTCTCTCCATGCTGTGGACTTTCTGCATGTGGTCTCATTTTCCCTGCACTACCAGGCTTGAGATCACAACAGGCTGACCGCACCAGGCCCCAGTCCACCAGCCAACCCCTATTTGTTTCACTAAGCAGGAGATAGAAAGGACTGCAGATGCTGGAAGTCAGAGTCAATAAAATGTGGAGCTGGAGGAGCAGAACAGGTCAAACAACATCTGACAAGCAGGCAAGTCAACATTTCGGATCTGGACCCTTCTTCAGGTTCAGACCCGAAACATCAATTTTGCTGCTCCTGAGATGCTGTCTGACCTGCTGCGCTCCTCCAGCTCCACATTTTATCGTACCTGGCCGGCCATCACCTCTCCACGCCATCCCTTGGCTGCTGCAGTGCCTCTGGCACAAGCCAAGGTAAATTGAAAAACACACTAAAACATTTTTAAAAAAAAGGGAAAATATGAATAAAACGGAAAGGATGAGACTGGAATGTCACCTGCTCTGCCACTGACAGATTACCCACAAAATGTTTCCCTCAGTTAGAAATTTAATAACAAGAAATGCTACACTGCCAGAGGCACTGTCTTTTGGACAAGACTTTCTCTGCTTGTAAAGAGACCTATGGCACTATTTAAAGAAGGAAGGGATTTAATTTGACTGCAAGAATAATATTTCTCATGCCAGCCCCACTAATTCAGATCATCTGATTATTTATCTTGAAGCTAATTGTGGAACATTTAATAAATTGAATCTCTTAGCTGCACGCTACTGTAATGGTCAGTTCATTTCGAATGTATGACACCAACTGAAATAATTTGGCATGACCTTTCACTTGGCAGACGGCTACATAACTGCAAACATACTCCGACTTCTCTTTCCCATTTCTCTCTCTTTTCCCTCTCCACTCTAGTTAACTGTTTTGTCTTTTTGGTGTAGATCTGCTCAGGTCCCAGAACAGAGACCATAAGGCCTTGTGTGTTGTCTGTTTCTGGGCCCCACTTCCCCAGCCCCTTTAATCCTCCTCTCGCATCTCAGAATTGGGACCTATAATCATACTTGAGTCGAAGTGCTTATGTAGGTTTAGCAAAACCTGTTGGCTTTTGTTCTCTATTCCCCTCTCTACAAAACCCATCAAAAGTTCAGGTTTCATTGTGATACACTTTACAACCACAACTTTGTCAGACATTTACACACAATTTGATTATTAATATTATGGAACCAGCTCCATTTCTTAGAACCTGGCCCTGTGCAATATCCAAAGAGTAGCATTCAGTCTGGTTCTGGTAACAGATTTATTGTTTGTTTTGACCAATAAATGTTTTCTTCAAGCAAAATTAAAACGCATGTTTGGTCAACACCCCATCAAGAAAGAGGCCAGGCCGCTGAACGGGAGCCATCAGCAGACACCCACATGAGACATTGTAGATGGGAGAATTATGAGCGGTCATGTCAGAAGGTGGATTTGGGGATAGAGCCTTTCAGTTAGACCATGGCTGCTCATCTATGTTGATACAGGTATAGCATGTGACAGTTGCATCTCTGGATGTCATTTGTATTTGGAAGTCTTCCAATTTTTGTCTTCATACTCCATTATTGAGCTTCCACATCCCTCTGACATAGAAAATCCCAAGATTTACTAGCTTCTAAATGAAGAAATTCCTCGTCATCTCAGTCTTAAATGTGCTCCCTCTTTTCCAACGCTAAGTTCCCTGGTTCCCCAGTCAGGGAAACATCCTGTCTACATCCACTTAAAAGGATTTATAAATTTCAGTGCAATCACTTCTCATTCTTCAACACCCTGGAGGGTACTGCCCCAGTTTCCTCCATCCCTCTTTGTAAAATTATTCTGCCATCCCAAGGATTAATTGAGTGAACCTTCCCTGCTGTCCCGATTGTTAAGTATATCATCCTTGGATAAGGAGACTAAAGATGTATGCAATACTCGAAGTGCAGGTTCACCGAGGATCGATACGATCTTCGCGAGACAACTTTACTCCTGTACTCGAATCCTGTTGCAGTGAAGATCAGCACACTGTCTGTTGCCTTATATGTTTTTCTGCATTAGTGTGCTAGCTTTTCATAATTCATGAGGAAGGGTACCTGGGTCAGTTTAGGCATCAACACTCTTCAACCTTGAGATTTTTTAAAAAAGTCTTTTCTCTTTCTGTTTTTCCATGGATAACTTTATACTTAACATTTACTATCATTTTCCATGTCCTTAACGATTCAGTTAGCCTGACCAAGTCCCCTTGAACCTCCCCCTTGCATTCTTCTCACAACTTAGATTTCTGTATAGTTTTATGTAACAGCAAGTTTAGAAATATTATATTTGCTTCCCATATCCAAATCATTTATGTAGATTGTGAACAGCCTTGGCCCCAGCATTGATCCTTTTGATGCACGCTAGTAATATCCTGTCATTTTATTCTTCTTCTGTCCACTGTTAGTTCAACAATGCTCTGTCCATACTAATTATTGCTCCTAATTCCATATGTTTCACATACAAGGAGCTATCAGCCTGGCTCACCATTGAGAAAGTCAAGGAAAAGGGCCTAGAGATGGGAGAGTGGGTGGTGTGATGAAAGAGCAATCAGCCAACATGTTGGTACCTTATCAACTCTAAGGCGAGACAATCTATTCAATATCTCCATTTATCAATTTTAAAACTTCACGAGTCTGAATTACTTTCTTTTTCACCATGCGCTGGCAACACCTTTCTTGGTAAAGACAGATGCAAAGGGCTGAATTTTGCATTTTTTTGGTTAAGTCAGGTTCTATTGAGGTGTTATCATTGATGCATGCGACTTCTCGTGTCCTATCTTACCAGACTCAACTCATTAATTACCTACCATGCACATGGCATTTATGTCCAATTTCCATCCCATCTTTTTGAGCACAATACCAACAACAACTCATCTGCCCAATGAACAACCCAGAATTCATAAGCCCGTAAGAAACTGAAGCACACCATTCAGCCCATCAAGTCTGCTGTGCCATTCAATGAGATCATGGCTGATCTGATTATGTTCACTTTCACGTTTCCAGTAATCTTTCATTCCTTTATTGATGAAAAATCTCTTTATCTCTGCCTTGTCTATACTTAACCCAGTATGTTTAGAATTCTGTGCTAAAGAATTGTACACATTGATTGCCTTTGAAGAGAAGAAATTCCCCCACATCTCTACCTTAAATATGCAGCTTCTTATTCTGAGATTACGCCTGCTGATCCTAGACTGGCCTATGAGGGGAAACAATTTTGCCACATCTAACCTATCAAACCCCCTAAGAATCTTGTACATCTCAATAAGATTGCCGCTCATTCTTTTAAACTGCAGTGAATACAGGCCCAACCTATTCAACCTCTCATCATAAGACAGCCCTCCATACCTAGATCAGCCTAGTAAATGTTCTCTGGACCGTCCCAAGGTGTGAGGTGAGAGTAAATTGATAAAATGGGATTCTGTTTATTAATAAAGCATGTTGTGGTGTCAACAAGCTATTTAACAATCAATAATGACCAACCAATAGCATCTCGCTGTTGCCTAGCACAAAGATCGCCACACTTATTGTGAAAAGTATCAAAGATGGAGAAAGATCATCTTGATGTAGAGATGAGCTTCACTGCAATTGTCGCCCAATTCTGCCATACGTCCACCAGATACTACGTTACTCGAACCTCTATGAATCCACCCAAAGTGTTTACGTAATATCTCTGTTTTGCCTCCATGTACATCCCCTCTTTGGTTCCTCATCAGCCTCATTCCTCCTTCTGCCATACTTTTACAATTTGAAATCTCAGTTTGAAGCAATCATTTCCTCTATGGAATAACACAGCAGCCTGTTCGTTAAAGCTGTCATTGGTGATTTAGTATTGTTTACTTAAAAGGGTAGCTGATCAGTTTTGGTAATTTCAAATGCTTCAAGCTTCCATTTGGTTTGAAGTATTCTAATGAGAAAAGATACTTGTTTGGTCATATTGATTAACTATAATGCATTAACATAACCATAATGAGTATCTTTACCTATATGCAGTACTTAAAAAGCGCATACAAATGTGTCCTTCCTATTCATAGTTCCTTTTGTTTTTACACTTATTATTGCTCTTCTCTGACTTATCTCTTGCATTTAGTCCACAACCAGCTTTTTCCTTCTCGAAAACCCAAGCATAAGTGCAGGCGGAAATCAAGAGGTAAACATTGGCTTAGACAGAGCTGCATCATGTAAAAAGACATGGATGCACCTGAGTGATAAATATTAGCTCACTTGATTGCTTCTTTTACTGTAGTTAGAAGACTGTCACAAAATAAAAACCCCAAAAGCTACAGATGTTAGCTCAAAAGCCAAAGGTGTAGTTGTGCCAGAGATAGTAGGAACAGCAGATGCTGGAGAATCTAAGATAACAAGATGTAGAGCTGGTTGAACACAACAGGCCAAGCAGCATCAGAAGAGCAGGAAAGCTGACATTTTGGGCCTAGGCCCCCTTCCAGAAATTTCTGAAGAAGGGTCTAGGCCAGAAATGTCAGCCTTCCTGCTCCTCTGACGCTGCTTGGCCTGTTGTGTTCATCCAGCTCTATGGCATAATTGTGCCAATTGGTTTTGCAAATTTAATTTCACAAATTTTGTGACCTTAGTCATTACTTTTTTTGAAGTTCAAAGTTAAAATAGGAATGTAGAAAAAGGCTTTTAGCTGATCAATGTACTCATGAAATGTATGATTTTATATGTTACCTTATTAGTAAAAACATATTAAATTAGCAGTGTTCCCCCGTGATTGTACTAGTCTGGCATTTGTGCCAGTGCATCTCTGCATTTTGCTAAATTTTCAAAGAGAAAATCTGTAGTCCCCAGAATGACTTAGTGTACTGTATGGCAATTAGTATCATCTGTCTTTAAGTTCCCTGTGGTATATGAAAAGGAGAAATGCTACCTGAATAGAAGTAAACTGTTGTCTGCTTCAAGACTAAAAGTAACTGTTCTGAGTAAAGTGTCAGGATAGCAACTTCTGTGTTCTAGCTTATTGTCCTAGTTTATCATTTACAGTTGATTTATAATGTGCTGAACTGTGAGACTGTCACAATAAAATATTTTTACAATCTTTTTTATTATTATTAGGGGTATTCTTGCAAATGATAGTTGCTTTGGTTTAGAATTAAGATGCTTTCTAAAAATTGTATCGCAAGTCAACGCTAAATATGAAAATGTTATCTAATCCTGCTGCCCTGGGTACGCACTAGTGTCCCATCAGGAGAGCTTACTCGAACATTTTGATTAAATTTCCGAGTCTGCAGCATTTGAAAACTTTGGGCTTGCAAAGGTGTTGCTTGTATTTCAGTTTCATGAATTGCGGAATGTTTAGCATTGAAAGAAACCATACAACTTTATAATGCTAGCTTTTCAATTGCTCTAGTTCAATATCCCTCTTCTTATCCTGTAACCTGTTCAGCAAATAATTTAGCTCCATTTTATATAATGTCTACTTCAACAGCCCCTTGTGATAATATGTTCCAAGTTTTAACAATCTTTGTGTGGAGGCAGAACAAGTTTTCTAAATATCCCCTTCATTCTTATAGCGATGATCTCAAGTCTCCGTCGCTTTCTTTCACATAATGCTGACTATTCAAAACGATTTCATTATTAATCTTGTGAATTTTTAAACATTCTTCAGCACCGAAACCCTTTCTAATATTCATCGAAACATCTAAATTGTTTTTTGAAGTCTTCTGAATGATATCAGGAAAGTGGTTGTTAATGTGATTTTTTTTAAATTTGTTATTCTCCCCCTTTTTCATGCGCTTTACAAAATTATTTCAAATGTTCAAACTCTGGCCTTACTAACCGTTCAGACAAAGTTACCATCACCCATTTGTACTAACCCCAGAATCTCATTAAAATTTCAGTACTCTTTTTCTACTTGCCTTCCTATTTAATTGAGGATCTATGTTTTTGCATTCTGAAATCACTCCCTTTTCTCTCTCTTTAGTGTCTTGCAATTGAGATCAACTTCCTTTCACTATTCTTTTTATTTCCCCAAAAGGTATACAGCTTACTAATTCTGTGCAATGAACCTCACTGGCCCATTTATTATTTTTGATAATTGTAACCCTCAACATCATTTCTTGTCTGTTGGTGTCCAAATGATTCACAAAAATGGCAAACAAAGAAGACTGAAATACAAATCCTTGGGACATGCCACAATCTACATCTTACCAATCTACAAAATAACTGTTACCTTTCCATTTTCTATCTCAGTGCCTGTAAACTTTCAAGACATATGCCTTAATTACATAAGTGATCCTTTAGAAATTGATTAAATTTCCGAAAATTTCCATATCCTATGTCTATCATATTTATAATTATTTGACTTCTTTTGTAAAATAAATCGAATCTTGAAAAGTAGACTTGCTGTTTCTTCTTTAGATATTGACACAGGATTTTTAAGAAAAGGTTTATAACAGTTTTTGTTGTCTGCCAATGTTTAAAGTATTTATAGAATGATTAAAATCTTAATATCTATCTATTTTTCTTTTTCATGCACTATAATCTACCTTTGTGTATCGTTCCATGTTATAAGCAAATATAAGAAACCATTGGTTTTCAGTAGGATATTAATGTTCATCAGTAGAAAGTGTATGAAAGAAATGTATTCACCATTTGACAAGCCTTTATTCTAACATAAGAAGCTTATAAGAGTTTCAAGATGCAAAATTAAGTTTTATACGGTATATTAACAATGCAGAAACCTTGTGTTGTGAATGAGTGTGTTATTCCAGATGGTATATTTGAAACAGCATTGGTGCTGCTTTGGTTTAACCAATTTGGTATGTTGCCACATTTGGCATGATTGCCTACGTTACACTTGTGCAGTTTGGCACCCATTTTTTTTCGATTTTGGTTTCTTTTTAAATCTGACGCAGTTAAAAATTGATTTTCACTAATTGTTTGCGTGCACTGAACAACAGACATTTCACCTATTCTAAATTCAACACTCAGTCCTGCGCGATACATTTTGCATGAATGGTGTTTTTTTTGATGGTGTGGTTATCTGATGTGTTTAACTTTAATGAACCCTGAGCATTGAACTGCTGAGATGAATGGTGCAAATCTGCTTCACTTTGAATAACAGGCTTTCATCACAATATAATAATTACAGAAGACACTGATAGCTGTATGTGGGCTTTTGGTGATGACCCAGGTTTGAATATGGACTATATTGTCTCTACCTGTGTGCAGTTGTTTATAGGAAAACGAACTGGCTTGGAATGTGAATAGGCTTTTGAATTTGTTTTTTTTATAAATAAATCTGAACTTTTGTCTTGCAAAAGGATTGACCAAACATTATCAAAAGTCATTCATAACGCACTGTGCATATTTTCATAACCCAAAAAAATCAAACAACTGCAGGTGCATGAAATCAGAAACAAAAACGGAATTGCTGTAAAATCTCAACAGGTCTGACAGCATCTGTAGAGAGAAAGCAAAGTTATTGTTTCAGGCCCAGTGACCCTTTTTCAAAACACAAGGTTCTGAAGAACGATCACTGGACCCAAAACTGTTTTGTAACTCACCTGCACTTTGCAGTTCACTTGCCCAGTGTCCCAAGATCCCATCACGGAATGAGCCATCTTTCTCTTCCAAATTCTGTGGGTATTGTTCAACTCCCTTTGTGAAATTTAATATCGAGGCATTTATTTCACAATTGCACATTTTACTGTACATTTCCTTAATCATATCTAAATAGTAACATTTTAAATAGTAGATTACACCACAAATCTAATATTTCACCACTTCACACTTGGTATGGCATATAGGGAGAAACTGCTAGGGTTCTTATCATTTAACTGTAGCTACTGGTTGGGCAAAACTAAGAGACAAATCCATAGCTTAAATAATCTGCCTTGCAAAGAATCTTACAGAGAACACTAACAGGATCGAGGGCAGTTAATCCAAGTCCAAAAGACATGTAGCTTGTTCCAATGCAATAATATTTTGATTCCAAATGGTTTGTTTCATTGCTATGCCATTCATAAAGTGAGAGTATTTGAAAGATGCCATCAGCATCAATTTTCATATGAGATACAGTCTATGTATTAAATGTTTTGGTGTGACATGGGCATTAGCTAAATGTGCACTTAATTGCAGCCGAAATAGTCTAAATCCAGAACGTAAAGATCCCCTTGATTGATTACTGCGCTGAAAGGGTTATTTTGTGAGGAAAGCTCTAAGCCTATGTCCATTGGAGCTCAGAAGAAGTGACGTTATTGAAACATATAGGATCATGGTAGGACTTGATTAGTGGATGCTGAGAGAAGGTTTCCCTTGGTGTACAGCCTAGAACTAAGGGGTCACAGGTTAGAAATGAGGAGCCTCCACTTTAATGTGGATCTGAGAATATTTTTGAGGATTGATTCTGACAAGCTGTTTTTCCTAGAGTGCATTGAAGGCAGGTTCATTTAAATGTTTTATTTACTAAGAAGGAAATCAGGGGATATCGGGGCTAGGCAGGAAAATGGAATTGAGGTCACAATCGGATCAGTTGTGATCTTATAAAATGACAGAATAGTTGTTTAGGCTAAATGGCCAACTCCTGTTCCTAATTAATATGTTTCTGTGTAATATGTTAAAGTCCTATTGCAGTATTTGTTATGGTATAGTGGGAATTATAAATAATTTCCTGAAAAGGAAAAAGCATCTTTTATGTTAGGAAATAATTTATTGATTAGAATGTTCTGGGGGCTACACTGACCCTCGACAGATATTTCAGTATTTATTTACCTTTTCAACCTCAGCCAGGAACTCTTTCAATTACTTTTGTGATTGCGGCAAAATAACATTTCCTGTTCAAGTTTACAACTGGTGTCAGAGTTCAGTGACCTTTTGTACACAATCTGTACAAATAAATCTATTCTTGTGTATCTTGCATCCATGATCTCCCTAATTTATTTAGTTCAAATAATGTGAAAACAGCCTAGTCTCTACCCAGTGATAATGGGAACTGCAGATGCTGGAGAATCCAAGATAACACAGTGTGGAGCTGGATGAACACAGCAGGCCAAGCAGCATCTCAGGAGCACAAAAGCTGACGTTTTGGGTCTAGGCTCGAAACGTCAGCTTTTGTGCTCCTGAGATGCTGCTTGGCCTGCTGTGTTCATCCAGCTCCACACGTTGTTATCTTAGTCTCTACCCATACTTATTGATAATCTAAAGTTTTTTTTGGTGTGATACTAATCTAATAATATTCCTGTCTACCTTTTCTGGAGATTTCATATTGTCCAATACATGAAAAAAACCTAAAAGCCAATGTTATAGTCTGAGTGTAGCTGTAACAAAGATTTGTATGATGCCACTATCTTGTTTGTGTTTTGCGATTGGGTACTCTACTCATTTTACTTAGAATGTCCAGGAAGATAGTTGAGGCAGGGAACTTCACAACTTTTAACTTGAACTGTCATAACATTCGAGGCTATGGGCCAAGTGCTGTAAAGTGGTTCTGCTGTGGATTTAGGTTAGTTTTTTTTTGGTGCAGATTTGATGGGCCAAAGGACGGCTTCTGTACCGTGTGTTCTATGGTTCCACCTACATTGCTTCTTGTGTACAGTGGGCAAAAATCTTATCATATAATTTTTAATCATGTAAGACTGATTAGATGCAGAAATATACAATGTATGAATATTAACAAAAACTAAATTAACGTCAAAAAGATTGATTAATTTGTAGCTTGATATTGGGTGTGATTGACAAACTTAAAATGCAAACATTTTTAAATTAATAAACAATTATGTAATTCTTTCGTGAACAAATACGTCATTTTCAGTCAAGTTGTTATCTTGGGCTAGAGATGGGGATGATTATCCCAGGAACCACGTAGGAGTAGCACTAAGTGTCATTTTCAATCTCTCAATCCTGTTAAGTGTGGTGTCAAAAAAAATTCTCTTTGAACTGTCATGGGGTGAAAATCTTTAGACCGTGGTATTATTGTAAGTAGCATTTACTTTGAAGTATTGGAGCAAAATATGCTTGATTTTGCACAAGCCTTAAATGCTTAAGTTTTCTCTTAACCCTTCCCCATTTTCTAAGACTTGATTCTATTTATGTTTGCTTGAACTTGAGAATTATGATAACAATGGAACGCTCTTCAGTGTGAATTAGTCATCAAAATGTGTTAGCTCAAGAGAAATCAAAACCACTTTCCAGCAATACGGTGCTCTTGCTATGGATTACATAGCACATAACAATAAAATGTTCAAAGTCTGCCATAAAAAGTTTTGTAAGTGCAACCACCTCATTGACCAACAAATTGTCACTGAAGAATACTAGTTTCATACATACTATAGTTCTTTACGCACACATGCGGTCAAAATAGTTTCTTTTCTTTCTTGATGTTGCAAGCAAATTTTAAACAGCTTTTCTTCAGTATTAATATCAGCATAAGTGTTGTCTACTGGCTACAAAGTGCATGCCCCTCTAACTAGCTGTAGACATTTACACGTGCAGGCTAAATTTTAAGTCCACTTTCCATTAGGTTTTCAGGATATGGAAGCAGCTGCTGATTCTTTTTGACCAGTTTTGTTCAGTTTTATTAACTATTTCAATCATTTCATGTTCATGGAATTGTTTCCAATTTTTGCTGGGTGTATTGGGAATGGGGCTCGTAGTTGGAAGTAAAGATGGCTAGCAAAAAATAAAGACTTATTGGCATTTACTTATTAACTGAAAATTCAAATATTTAAAGTTTAATTTGATTATGTAGTTTTGAAATGCATTGATTTCAAGCCAAGTGCAGTTTGTGGGAGTGTGTGCTGTTTTCTTTTAGATTTGGTGTTCATAGTTTTTAACTAGTTTTTTGTGCATTCTCCCTATCCCTTCCTCAGAACTACTTTGCTTGATGTATTTAATGCTGTACCGAGTTGTCTGTTTTCTTGAGTATTCGATATGTTTCACGGGTCTATTGGCAAGTTTTTACAGTGCTCAGACTATTTAAGCTTTTTATTACATCTTTTTAAGCCTAAAGGGAGTAACCACAAAGCACATCTTAACAGATGGAACTGACTCAAAATCATTTTATAAATTGGGACACAGTGATTTTTTGCATATTAACTGTAACAATCAAAAATGTGGACAATTTTCCTTTCTCAGAAGCAATTGTTATATATGTTTATCTTCAAAGATCATCTTTCCAATATCTCTTCACATCAAGGTAAATGTTTACAAATACTTGATTGCTGATCTTGGAGGGAAAAAAAGTGGACTTTTATATTTTTTTGTTGTTACTTTTAGATGAAGACAGAATATCCAGAAGAAAAAGTATTGTAGACACTGTATCAATTCAAGTCGACCTTCTTGGTGACAGTGTACAACAGGATAAGGTAACAAAACCTTGTTGCACCTTGTACAATTTCAGTATGTGTCAATACTGTGGTTTTCAGAGCTTGAGACAGAGGTGCTGAGCAGTCTGCATCAAGCCAGTAAGGTAAATAGCTTACAAGACCTGTTTTTTTAAATAAACTGGATCAAGAGAATTAGCCTGAATGGGTGGGGTCAAGCTCCCACAGAACCAGGATATTAGTTTAGCTTTCAGCAGTAGCTGGGGGTCTTGAAGCTGGATGTGGAAGCTGTTTTTCCTCTCTTCCAACTAAAAGGTGCGGCTCTCTTTCTACTGCTGGAATTGCATATGAAACAATCTATTTTTCTGACTTTGCTTATGGGACATTACTATATTGGAACAATTAATGAGTCAACCTATGCCTTACTTAATTTGCCACCAATTAAACTAGTTCTGTGACTAACTCATAACTGCCTTTATTTAAGTCCAAAATATTAGCCTTGGATTATCGCTGTGACTCTAGACAAACAGCAATATGGCTGACTCCTAACTGGGCAATTAGGGATGGGGAATAAAAGATGCCCTGGCCTGTGTTGTCCCCATCTTGTTAATGAATTTAAAGAAAATGTTTTTGTCTCTAAAATGCAATGCAAAATTCAATTATATTATGATCACTTACCTCAAGATACCTTTACCTTAAGGTCATTCATTAATCGCATCTCATTCCATAATGCCAAGGGTGCTATAATCTGACTTTTTGCTATAGAATGTGCTGTATCCTGACAACATTCTTTGGCAAAGGTAGCCAAGATGAGTTCAATCTGATTTTTCCAGTCTGTGATAAATGACACAAACAAAATCGGTAATTACTGGAGAAAATCAACAGGCCTGGCAGTATCTGTGGAGAGAAAAGAGAGTTAGCATTTTGAGTCCTGTGATGGCCCTTCCCTCTTTCCATAGATGTTGCACTGCTGAGTTTCTCCAGCAATTTTTTGGGGGGTTTTCTGCACGTTTCAGATCTCCAGCATCCATGGTTCTTTGTTTTATCACAAATAAAAAACAAAGTGGCTTTGAGAAATGTTGCTTAAAGGCATGATGGTGGATTGGCAATGACAAACCTTTAAGAACACATGAATGAACTGTATCATTCCTGTCTGGCACAAAAATTAAATGGGAAAGTTGGCCCAACTATGACTTGTGTGGGAAATTAAAGATAGTAATAGATCCAAAGAAAGGGCATGCTAAATGGCAAAAGCAGATCCAGAGCGGAGGAGTGGGAGCAGTTTAGAACTTAGTAGACTAGGTAAAAGGGATTGATTAAGGTGGGGGAGTGGAAAATAGAGTCACAGAATAAACTTGTAGGGAACATACAAAATTATAGTGAAAGCTTTTATAGGTACATGAAGAGAAAAATATTAGCAAAGACAAATGTAGGTTCCTTGCAGTCAGAAACACGGAAGAATAAGCAGTCAGAAAAACAGAAAGTTATGATGGGAAACAAAGACATGGTACATCAATGAAAAAAAAAGCTTTGATTCTGTCTTCTGCATGTGAGGTCACAAGTACTTGCCCAAAAATATCGGAAAACACCAGGTCTACTGAGGGGGAGGAGCTGAAGGGAATTGGCATTAGTAGGGAAATTGATGGGATTAAAGGCTGCTAAATCCCCGTGCCTAATAACCTACATCCTACCATACTGAACAAAGTGACCTTCGAAATTGTGAATGCATTGGTGGTTATCTTTCAAAATTCTGTGGACCCTGGAAAAGTTCAAATGGTTTAGAGGGTAGCTAATGGAACCCAACAATTTAAAAAAGGAGGTAGAGAGAAAACAAGGAATTACAGCCCAGATAGCCTGATATTGGTAGTAGGAAAATGCTAGAGTCCATTACATAAGATGTTAAAGTGGATCACTTGGAAAATAGTGACAGGATTGGATACTCAGCATGAATTTATGAAAAGGAAATCATGTTTCACAAATCTTCTAGAATTGTTCAACAACGTAACTGTACAATTGTTAAGGAGGAGCCTGTGGATGTGGTTTACTTAGATTTCCAGAAGGCCTCACATAGGAGATTAGCACGTAAAATCAAGTGAATTGACATGGATAGAGACCTGGTTGGTAAACAGGAAACAAAAGTAGAAATAACAAGGCTTTTTCCAAGTGGCAAGCAGTGACTCAGGATTACTGCTGGGATTGGTGCTCAGACCCCAGCTATTCACAATGTCTATTAATGATTTAGAGGAGGGAATGAAATGTAATGTCTTCAAGTTTGTAGACAGCATAAAGCTGGACGAGAGGGTGATCTCCGAGGAGGTTACAGAGATGCTTCAGTGTGATTTGGACAAATTGAGTGAGTGGGCAAATGCATGGCAGATGAAGAACAGTGTAAACAGGGTAGATAAATGTGAGGTTATCCTCTTTCTTGGTAGCAAAAACAGGAAGGCAGATTATTATCTGAATGGTAATTAATCAGGGAAAGGGATGGGTGCTACAAGACATGAGTGCCCTTGTACCTTAGTCGCTAAAAGTAAGTGTGCACATGCAGCAGGCAGTAAAGAAGGCAAATGGTATTTTTGCCTTCGTGATGAGAGGATTCAAGCACAGGCGCAGAGATGCCTTGCTGCAATTGCCGTGTGCCTTGTGAGACTATGCTTAGAGTATTTTCTGCAGTTTTGGCCCCATACCTGAGGAAGAAGGTTCTGGCTATGGAGCAATCAGTGAAGGATGGCAGAACTGACAATAAAGATGGACTGAATTAGTTAGGACTAACTTTACTGGAGGTTAGAAGAATTAAGAGGTAGCTCTCATAGAAACCTATAAGATTCTAACAAAATGTGACATGTTAGCACTGCTGCCTCAGAGTTACGGACCCAAGTTTGATTCTAATTTTGGGCAACTGTCTTGTGTGGAGTTTTCACTTCTCCCTGTGCCTGTGTGGGTTTCTACCAGGCACTCCAGTTTCCTACCACAGTCTAAAAATGTGCAGTTTAAGTAGATTAGTCATGGCAAATGTGGAGTGACAGGGTTCAGTCTGGGCAGGATGCTTTTTGGAGAGTTGGTGCAGACTCTTTGGGCCGAATGGTCTCTACCTGCACTGTAGAGATGTTGTGATTCTAAGACTAGATAGGGTAACAGAGAAGTGTTCTTAATCACCAGGGAGTCCAAAGTCATGGGATGTGCTTTGTGATGTAGAGAAATTTCTTCACACAGGATGATGAACCTGTGGAATTTTCTGCTACAGAAAGGAGTTGAGACCAAAATATTGAACTTCTCAAAGAGATGGATATACTTGTTTTGGCTAAAGGGATAAAAGACTTGTCAACAGTATGATCAGCCATGTTCAGATTGACTGGCTGAGCAGGCTCAGAGCCAAATGGTCTGGTCCTACAAATTTCTGTTTCCATATGATTGTTGCTGTACCATTCTGACATATTATTTCTTCTGTTATGCCGCATCTGACCATGTGGTTACATTGCAACTCCTACAAGTGATTTATGACTTTTATCATCTCTCATCCCTACCGACAATGCGTCTCCATTCCAGTTAAAAATGGGTCATTCTTCTCTATGCTAATATCATGATTGATCAACCGAGCCAATCCTTCACCCTCTCCTAGCTTGCTGTCCTTCCTAAATGTCATGTACTATATAACATTTTTGGTCCCGATCCTTCAATTAGCCCCTTTCTAACAGCTACCTGATCATGACCAATTCATTTCTCTTTGTGCCATCAGTCCATCTGTTTTGTTTAAGCTGTTATTGACATACAAATACGCAACTGTTGATTTTGTTCTTCCATTATTTTTGTAATGTCTAAGTATGTTTGCTGAATTAGCTCTTAAGATTTATCACTTCTTGTCTTTCCCCATATTAATACTGTTCTTGCCTTCTCCCTGCTCTTTGATTTTTTTCATGTTTTCCCAAATTTGACCTGTTTTTCCCAGTATTTAGCTTCATGCCCTTGCTGCTATCCTTGTTGTACAGTTGGTCCTAGCACAGGTCAGGTGGAGACCATCCTAATGCTTCAGGAATCAAAGCCCATTTTTCTCTCACCAGGCTTTGCAATTATCACTAACTTTATTTATCCTGTGCCGATTTTCTGCTGGCTCTGACCCTAGAACAGAGATTATTGCTGTCAAGTTTTTGCTTTTTCGATTGGCCTGCGGCTGCTCATACTCAACAGAACATCTGCCACTGTTACCTGGAGGATACGTGACATTTAACTTGACCTCTGCCACTGCAAGCTCCCTTCTCTCTCGAAGCAGGCATTCAGAGGTAGCCAGCCCAGTGTGGCTCTCTCTACATTGGGGGAACCCAAGCGGAGGCTTGGGGACCGCTTTGCAGAACACCTCTGCTCGGTTCGCAATGAACAACTGCACCTCCAGTCACAAACCATTTCCACTCCCACTCCCGTTCTTTAGATGACATATCCATCATGGGCCTCCTGCAGTGCCACAATGATGCCACCCGAAGGTTGCAGGAACAGCAACTCATATTCCGCTTGGGAACCCTGCAGCCCAATGGTATCAATGTGGACTTCACCAGCTTCAAAATCTCCCCTTCCCCCACCACAACCCAAAACCAGTCCAGTTCGTCCCCTCCCCCCACTGCGCCACACTACCAGCCCAGCTCTTCCCCTCCACCCACTGCATCCCAAAACCAGTCCAGCCTGTCTCTGCCTCCCTAACCTGTTCTTCCTCTCACCCATCCCTTCCTCCCACCCCAAGCCGCACCTCCATCTCCTACCTACTAACCTCCTCCCACCTCCTTGACCTGTCCGTCTTCCCTGGACTGACCTATCCCCTCCCTACTTCCCCACCTATACTGTCCTCTCTACCTATCTTCTTTTCTCTCCATCTTCGGTCCGCCTCCCCCTCTCTCCCTATTTATTCCAGAACCCTCACCCCATCCCCCTCTCTGATGAAGGGTCTAGGCCCGAAACATCAGCTTTTGTGCTCCTGAGATGCTGCTTGGCCTGCTGTGTTCATCCAGCCTCACATTTCATTATCTAATATGTAATTGTCTTTTTGTGACTACTTATGTAAATTATACATGCCAAATTTAAAGCCATATCCTAATTCTGAATGAGGTTGTTTTAAGGTTTTGGAGTAGATCTGTAGCTCGGGTTGCAGGTTTTGGGGTTGGTTGGCTCACCAAGCTGGTTTCATGTTTTGCAGACGTTTCGTTACCATGCTGGGTAACATCCTCAGTGCAGTTTCCAATGAAACGTTGGTGTGTTTTCCTGCCTGGTTTTTAAATTCTGGGGTCCGTTGAAATGGATTGCCTCCCTTCCGGTTTTCCTTCGTAGCAGAATATATATATGGGGTTGAGTTCAATGTTTTTATTAATAGCATGCTTCAAAGAGTGCCATGGTTTTAGGAATTCTCATGCTTGTCTCTGCCTAGCCTGTCCCAAGATCTTGGTGTTGTCCCAGTCGAAGTTGTGGTTCTCTTTGTCCATTGGTTTGAGATGAGTGAGTATTGGTCATGCCTTTTTGTAGCCAGTTGATGTTCATCTACTCTTGTTGTTGGTTTGCTTCCTGTTTGTCTGATATAGTGTTTCTTGCAGTCTCTGCAGGGGGTTTGTAGATGTCATTGGTCCTGTCCTTGGTGGGGAGTGGGTCTTTAGTTTGGGTGAGCAGTTGTCATGGGGTTGACGTGGGCTTGTGTGCTACTCTGATACCTAGGAGTCATATGGTGAGTTCCGATATGCGAACTGCAAATGAAAGTACACTGAAAAGCCACACACACAGACCAGGTATTGAACTTCCCAACACACACAAATGAAGCTGCATGCGAATACTATTTAAAAGAGCAACAACTCACTGCAGCAACATGGAACTACGCCAAGAGGAAGAAGAATACCTCTTCCAGGTTTTCAAGGATAATGAATGTCCAAAGAATTGGGTCAGAAGATGCCTACAAAAACAGCATCAGAAAGATTCTACACGCCCCAATACACACATCACACTACCTTACATCAGGAACACATCGGAACTCACCACAGGACTCCTACGACCACAGGGCATCAAAGTGGCACTCAAGCCCATGTCAGCCCTGCGACAACTGCTCACCTGAACTAAAGACCCACTCCCCACCATGCTCAGGACCAATGTCATCTATAAAATCCCCTGCAGAGACTGAGAAACTCTATATTGGACAAATGGGAAGCAAACTAACAACAAGAGTATATGAACGCCAACTGGCTACAAAAAGGCACAACCAGTACTCACTCATCTCAAACCATGTGGACAAGGATAACCACAACTTCAACTGAGACAACACTAAGATCCTGGGACAGGCTAGGCAGAGACGACCACGAGAATTCCTAAAATCATGGCACTCCACAAAGCATGCTATTAATAAACACATTGAACTCGACCCTATATACGTTCCACTATGAAGGAAAACCGGAAGTGAGGCAATCCATTTCAATGGACCCCAGAGTTTAAAAACCAGGTGGGAAAACACACCGATGCTTCATCAGAGGCTGCACTGAGGGTGTTACCAAGCACAGTAATGAAACGTCTACAAAACAACAAACCAGCTCAGCAAGCCAACCAACCTCAACGAAGTTGATTTAATTTTGAAATGCATGTAGTTTTAAACATGTTCATCTTTTTTGAAAGTGGGTGCTCCTGCCAGTAGTCTTTCAGTTGCAGTACTGTTATTTTAGCTGCTTTGAAACTTGGCTCCCAGTATGTTTCATGCTCAATCTAGTATTGTTCAATGACTGAAGTATCTATCTTAGCTTGTAAAATAGAACCTCAAGCTGCAGTCTTGGGTGGCAAGCTCAGACTGCAACGGCCGCTGAGATGTTCTGTGTCATTCACCCACCCCACCCCACACCCACACCCTCTCTCCTGGGTCTTCCCACTGTCCTCACAGAGGAGCCAGGACAATTTTCAAGCCTTGAAATGGGGTCAGAGTGGCCCTAATTTTGAGAATTACTGATCTATCTGGTATTCTATTCTGGGGGTGGGTTTGATTTGTATTTTTCTTTTCTACTTTGGATAAGCATATGGACGTACGTGGAATAGTGTAAGTTAGATGGGCTTCAGATCGATATGACAGTTCGGCACAACATTGAGGGCCAAAGGGCCTGTACTGTGCTGTTATGTTCTATGTACTTAATTGGTCAGTCCTTTTCAGTGTCTCCCTCCCAGGATCCCCTCAAGATTGTTATTCAAGTCACATAGTCACCCTCTATTTTCTCCTCTTCTCCCCACAGAATTGGGGATTGGAGCTACAATCCAATCACAGTTTTGAGTACAATTGGTTACCAAGATCACAACAACCAGTTTTGAGAACTTAAGTCTATAAAATGCATCTCTAATTCTGTGTGTAAAGTCTATAAATTTCATTTTTCTAAAACTTCCACAGATGAAGATAGTTGAAGAAATCACCTTTGAAACACTGAAGAAAGCCATAGGTATGTTTAATAAATTAAACTGTACTGTTTAGGATGGCAGGCCACACATGATATGATGGTGGGTAAATAAGTGTTGTAAATATTTGTAGGTCTGTGCACTACACAATTGAGTTTCAATCCTGATTCTCAAAAGAGAAAATGGACCTGACTGAGTTTTAGCCACATTTATTTAATTTAGGCATTTAAAATTAGGCCCAATGTCCGTAAATTTTTATGATGCTTACGCTCATGTTAATTAGTTGGTTTCCGCTATATATTATCTAACAACTGCCATGTAATACTTAATTTATTTATAATTATCAAAACTCATGAGCAGGAGAGCAACCTTGCACATAGAGAGATGGAAGATAGGTGTCATTCAGCCTTCAAGAGTGCATCACCGTTCATTGTGATCGTGGTTGAATAGCCTGCTCCAGGTTTCCCGCCATATCCCTTGGCCAATTTAGCTCAACTGCTGTATCGAACTCTTTATTGAAATCATAGTGTTTGACCCTGACTGCTTTCCGTGGTAGCAGATTAATTATAACGATCCTTTAATTTATAAGATCTAATTATCCAGAACTAAAATGGAATTTTCTGGGTTTGGTAGCTGCCACACTCTACTACTTAGAAGGAATGCTCTTTTAGGTCGTGAGCTAGTTAGGCACTTACGTGGATACGGGCTGCCTTCATCCTGACTGAGGATGGTGGGATATGATGCTGCATCCAGCTCGAGTTGTGGGTTAATCAGGCTGACCCCCTCCGGTATTTTGCCGTGCTAATAATTGGGCTGTTGTTCCTGCCAGTATAGCATCCATTTGAAATCTTTATTAAGGAGTAACTCAGGGACCAAAGTAGGTATGATGGACATGGAGTGTCGACTTTACAATGTGGGGGTCAGCAGGAAAGAGTATTTGGCAGGGTTGAAAGCAAGCCACCGACCCCTCTGCCCCCACAACATACTTGCTCCATCATGCATGAATTAAAAAAGGGCATTACCAACCTCTCAGGTGACTGACAAACCCATATGGGTTTGCTTGTCAGGTGAACTGCTTGTTAATTCTCCTACCTGTGGATGAGAAAATTGCAGTTCAGACAGGAAGAAGCAAGTAAGCAATTGGTGTGACTGCTTAAGCCCTGTCTGGTTTTTCTGCCTACAACTTCAGAGAACGCAGGAAGGTATCAGGTATCATTTCCAATGATAATTCACTTAATTGAAGTATCTTGCCTCCAGCAATCCAAGAAGATTCCTATTAATTTGTGGGATATGGATGTCGCTGGTTGGCCAGCATTTGGTCCCTGTCCCTAGTTATCCATGAGAAGGTGGTGATGGGCTGCCTTCTTGAACTGCTGCAACCCACCTGCAGTGGGTTGACCCACAATGCCATTAGGGAGGGAACTCCAGGATTTTGACCCAGCGACAGTGAAGGAACAGCAATATATTTCCAAGTCAGGGTTAGAGGGAACTTGCAGGTAATGGTGTTCCCATATATCTGCAGCCCTTGCCCTTCTAGATGGAAGTGGCTGTGGGTTTAGAAGGTGCTGCCTGAGGATCTCTGTTGAATTTCAGCAGTGTATCTTGTAGACGGTACACATGTTGCTACTGAGCGTCTGTGGTGGAGGGAATTGATGCTTGGGGATGTAGTGCCAATCAAGCGGGCTGCTTTGTGCTGGATTGTATGAAGCTTCTGAGTGTTGTTGGCGCTGCACACATCAAAGCAAGTGGGAGGTATTCCATCTGACTTGTGCCTTATGGATGGTAAACACACTTTGAATATTCTACCCAGTAGTTCCTGTTTCTATGGGTCAGTTTTGACCATAAGATCTAGGAGCAAAGTAGGCCATTCAGCCCATTGAGTCTGCTCTGCCATTCACTGAGAAATCAGCTGACCTAATAATCTTTCAACTTCACTTTCCTGTCTTATGCCCATAACCCTTGATTCTTTCTTGATTAAAACTATGTCCCAGCCTTGAATATACTTAACAAAGCCCACTATGGTAAAGAATTTCAGAAGTTCATTACCATCTGAATTAAGAAATACCTCTTATCTCTGTCTTAAACCTGTGATTTCTTACTCTGAGATTATGCCCTGCAGTCTTAGATTCTCAAGCAAGGGAAAATAACCTTTCTGCATCTACCTTGTCTAGTCCCCTCTGAATATTGTATGTTTCAATAAGATCACTTCTCATTTATCTATATTCCAATGAGTACAGGCCCAATCTACTTGACCTCTCTTCAGCCAGGCCCCAACACCTGGCATCAATCTAGTGAACAGTCTCTCCTCTGCCTTCAGTGTAAGAATATCTTTCCTTAGATAAGGGCTCAAAACTGTTGCCTAGTAGTTTGCCTGTATAGATCAAAGCAATAATTTTTCTGCTCTTTCATCGTTTTCCAATTGTCCAGAATTCCTGACTGTTGCCCTTTTTGGACGTCATGATATAGAATGATTCCAGGACTGAATTATTCAAATTAAGTTTATAACATCTGTTCCAAAATTCTGAACAAACCTGTAAAGTCATTTTATATCAATTTTCTTTGACTATAAAGGGAGCATTCAGACAAAGATTTTCTAAATTTTTGTGAATCCAAGGCAAGACCAAATGTCTCTTGTAATGTACTATTTTGCTTAACGTTAATGAAAGCAATCTGTAATTTTTTTTATTATGTCAGGAAATACTGGGCTTTCCTCAAATGAAAACATTCTTGCATTTTTCTTTTCACTAGGGGTGGTGAAGGGATGCAAAGTTTTTTTTTGCTAAGATGATGCTATTAAACTCGTATAACCCATGATTGTTCAGGGGTGTTTTTAATGGTGCATGCTGAATTTATAACACAGATTTGAAATAGTCCAGTCAAGTTTTAATTGCTTTTGAGCTCAAAGGATCATTATATTTTTAAATGGTCATCTATAGTGAAAAATCTCCAGAATGAGCACTAAAGTTATCTCCTGCCTTACTGCTCAATATGATTTCATATTATAGGCAGTGAGGTCCCTTAAACAACATGATCTTGTAAAACTCCAAGATTATGGTTTACTAAAAAACTAATTTGAAATAATCAACCCATCAGCTTTTCTCTCCATCTGCAAAAGGGCACCTTTGTGAGGCATTCCCCTCATAATTTGCCCAAAATCTAAACTGAGTTTATTATCCTTGTCACTGATGGAGTTTTCCATACCTTCCTGCTAAACCAGAAACTTCAGAACACAAATTCCTCATCTAAGTAATTCTGTTTACCAAGACTAGAGGAAATCTCTCCTCTGAATTTTACTTCCAACAAGAACAACAACAAATATTTACATAGCAAGGGCAAATAAGATGTGGGCAATAAATGTGAGCAGAGTTCACATCCAATGATACATCATTAGGACAATAAAATATCCGTAACAACTTAACATCCCTATTAATGTGCAACATTTAACATTAAGTCACGTCGGGTGACTTTGATGGCTAAAAGCTTAAAATAAAATAGCAGGTCTTCAGTTTTGTAACAGGAAAGAAGAGAATTAGGGTTGAGGAGAGAATTAAAGTGCGTAGCACACAGCACCTAATTTCAAAACTTCAGTGAATTGGAAATCTGCCTGATAATGCTGGAAAATACCTGCCAATTTTATTTCAATGTTTATTGGAATAACTATCTGTATAGTATTCATGCATAGAGTGATGCTGGAACTTTGCCATACCTCCACTATTGAAACTATTCTTGTGCAAGGGAGGCATGATACCTTGGGCAATCCAAATCACAGGGACAAATAATATATTCAAAGATGAGGTATTTATTCTTTTCACCTGTTAGCTTCTGACAACCAAGGCGCGCACAGTAATTTAGACTAACATTGTATGTGCATTTGAGTGCTCCACCTGCATATGTGCAGCCTCTGAATTTCAGGTTGATCAGGAATACATGGGAATTGCACTTTAAATCAGCATATGATGAATCTACTTTCCAGGAAGTATCTACCACTGAAGTATGGACAGATGGTAACAGAGTTGTAATGTCACTGCATTAGCAAACCATAGGCCCAGGCTAATGCTGTAATTCCGCAGATTCAAATCCCAATCAATGCTAGTAAAATGTAAGTTCAGAAAGTAAATCTACTACCTATTAGCAATTTTAATATTAGTATGTTGATTGGATTATAGAACTTTGTCTCATTTCATAGAATAAAGCTGATTAAACATTGGCCACTACCATTCTGTCTTTTGGGTGAATGTAACCAAATTAGAATAAGAAATTGCAACTAAATAATGTTTATTGTGTGAATTTGTTAATTCCAATAATTTGCAGATTTTTGTAAGATTTGTGTAATTTTAATGAGGATGGGTTCCCACTCTTTCTAATGTCTTTCTAAAATAGATAGCCAAAATCTTGAAGAACAAGAAAGAGAAAAGCGACGCCAAGTAATTGAAAAGTTTCAGAAAGCACCATTTGAGGAGATTGCAGCTCAATGTGAATCCAAGGTGAGACCAAATGTCTCTTGCAATGTACTATTTTGCTTAATGTTAACGGAAGCAATCTGTAATTTTTTATTAGATCGGAAAATACTGGGCTTTCCTCAAATGAAAACTTTCTTGCATTTTTCTTTTTCACTAGGGGTGGTGAAGGGATGCAAAGATATTTTCTTTTGCTAAGATGATGCTATTAAACTTGTAGAATCCATAATTATTTAGGGTTGTTTTTAATGGTGCATGCTGAATTTATAACATAGATTTGAAATAGTCCAGTCAGGTTTTAATTGCTTTTTGAGCTCAAAGGATCATTATATTTTTAAATGGTCATCTATAGTGAAAAATCTCCAGAATGAGCACTAAAGGTGTCTCCTGCCTTACTGCTCAACATTATTATTTCATATTATAGGTAGTGAGGTCCCTTTAAACAACATGATCTTGTAAAACTCTAAGATTACGATTTACTTAAAAAGCAGGACTAGTTGAAAAGATAATGTTCTTTTATTGCCGACTAAAAGCATTATTAAACAGATTTGTTTCTCCTTCCAGTCAAACCTGCTCCATGACAAACTTTCAGAGATATTTGAACTAACAATAAGGTAAGTTACTTTGTTCAGCAAGAATTCTAGAATTGAATTATTAATCCACATGATGTCCTGGAAAGATTTTTAAAAAATAACTTCCAGTTTCTGCCAATCAACAAAAAAGTATACGTTGTACAGATTTGGTTTTTATCCCACAGCTCTGCCAAAAATATAAAGGTTGAGTATAGAATTGTTTGTTAGATTAGCAACTTGTTGCAATTTTTTAATTTATGCTTCACCAAATTTTGATCAGGCCTCCAGTTCTAATGAAAGTTATGATTTGAAACATTGTTAGTTGTTGAGAAAATTCAAATTAATGTGCACAAAAGCGAATCAGTTACGAAAATATGGCAAACAATCTTCTTTGGGAAAGAAAGTGTAGTCCATTCCAAAACTAGAGTCCTAAATCTAAACACAGGAAGCTATGAAGGTATGAGGGATAATTTGGCTGTGTTAAACGAGGCACTTCATTAAAACACATGAATCAGTAATGCTTAATATTTAAAGAATGAATCTATGCAATGCAACAGTTATGTATTCCTTTGAGGCAAAAGAACACAGTTGGAAAGGTGGTCCATCAGTGACCAAAAGAAATTAAGAATTGTGTTTGATCCAATGAAGAGTTATTCAATAAAGTTGTAAGCCTAAGAACTGAGAACAGTTCAGAATTCAGCAGAGGAGAATGAAGAGGTTAATTAGAGAAGGCAAATAGATTACAAGGGTAAATTTGCAAGGGAATTAAGATTTCCATAAGTGCATTTTTAAAAAAAAAATCCAACAAAGACAATTGTTCACCCCCTTGTTAATTGAAACAAGTCAATTGATAATAGAGAACATGGAAATGATGAAGCAATTAAACAGTTACTTTAGAGATAGTAAGAACTACCGATGCTGGAGTCAAAGATAACACAGTGTGGAGCTGGAGGAACTCAGCAGGCCAGGCAGTATCAGAAGACCAGGAAAACTGATGTTTCGAGTTGGGACTGTTGGGTCCTGACCCAAAATGTCAACTTTCCTGCTCCTCTTATGGTGCCTGGCCTGTTCTGTTCTTCCAGTTCCTCAGTGTTAAACAGCTACTTTAGTTCTGTTTTGATGAAGAAAGGTGCTGTTAGGAAGGAAGAGTTGAAAGATATTAGTATTAGTTTTAAAACAAAAATACTGGAGAAATTAATGGGATTGAAGGCTATTAAATCCCCAAGTTCTGATGGTCTGTATCCCAGGGTGCTAAAGATTAAGGAGCCTTGGATGACAGGAACAGAGGTGCTTCTCGTCAAAAAGAAAAAGGCAGCTTACGTAAGGTGGAGGAAGCAAGGGTCTAGCACAGCTGTAGAGGATTACAGGCTTGCTTGGAATGAGCTCAAAAGTAGACTGAGGGGGGCCAGGAGGGGGCACAAAAAATGCTTGGCAGGAAGGATTAGGGAGAACCCGAAGGCATTTTACTCATACGTGAGGAATAAGAGAATGATCAGGGAGAAGGTAGGGCCGATCAGGGATAGCGTAGGGAACTTGTACGTGGAATCTGAGCAGATAGCGGAAGCCCTTAAATGAGTTTTTTGCTTCGGTTTTCACTAAGGAAAGGGACCTTGTTGTGAATGAGAACTTTGAGGTGCAGGAAAACAGGCTTGAACAGATCAAGATTGAGGAAGTTGATGTGCTGGAAATTTTGGCAAACATCAAGATTGATAAGTCCCCAGGGCCAGACCAGATTTACCCTAGATTGCTCCGGGAAGTGAGAAAGGAGGTTGCTAAGCCGCTGACGAAGATCTTTGCTTCCTCACTCTCCACGTGAGTCGTACCGGAAGATTGGAGGGAGGCAAATGTTGTTCCTCTTTTCAAGAAAGGGAATAGGGAAATCCCTGGAAATTACAGACCAGTCAGTCTTACGTCTGTGGTCAGCAAGATTTTGAAAAGAATTCTGAGGGATAGGATTTATGACTATTTGGAAAAGCATAGCGTGATTGAAAGGAGTCAGCATGGCTTTGTGAAGGGCAGGTCATGCCTTACAAATCTTATTGAGTTCTTTTGAGGAAGTCACGAGACAGGTTGACGAGGGTCGAGCAGTGGATGCGGTGTACATGGACTTCAGCAAGACATTTGATAAGGTTCCCCACGGCAGGCTCATTCATAAAGTCAGGAGGTATGGGATACCGGGTGATTTGGCTGTCTGGATTCAGAATTGGTTGGCTGACAGGAGGCAGAGAGTCATTGTAGATGGTAAGTATTCTGCCTGGAGGTCAGTGCTGAGTGGTGTCCGGCAGGGCTCTATTCTTGGGTCTCTGCTCTTTGTAGTTTTTATAAATGACGAGGTTGAGAGGTGGGTTAGTATGTTTGCTGATGACACAAAGGTTGAAGGTGCCGTTGATAGTATCGAGGGCTATTGCAGGCTTCAGTGAGACATTGACAGTATGCAGAGCTGGGCTGAGAAATGGCAGATGGAGTTCAACCTGGATAAATGCGAAGTGATACGTTTTGGAATGTCGAACTTAAAGGCTGAATATAGGATTAAAGGCAGGATTCTCGGCAGTGTGGAGGAACAGCGGGATCTTGGTGTTCAAGTGCATAGCTCCCTCAAAGTTGCCACCCAAGTGGATAAGGTTGTTAAGAAAGCATATGGTGTTTTGGCTTTCATTAACAGGGGGATCGAGTTTAAGAGCCGCGAGGTTATGCTGCAGCTGTACAAAACCCTGGTGAGACCACACTTGGAATATTGTGTCCAGTTCTGGTCGCCCTATTATAGGAAAGATGTGGAGGCTTTGGAAAGGGTGCAAAGGAGGTTTAGCAGGATGCTGCCTGGACTGGAGGGCTTGTCTTACAAGGAGAGGTTGACTGAGCTCGGACTTTTCTCTCTGTAGAGAAGGAGGAAGACAGGTGACCTGATCGAGGTGTACAAGGTAATGAGAGGCATGGATAAAGTCGATAGCCAGAGACTTTTTCCCAGGGCAGAATTGACTGCCACGAGGGGTCATAGTTAGGAGGAAGGTACAGAGGAGACGTCAGAGAGAGGTTCTTCACCCAGAGATTGTGAGCACCTGGAATACTTTGCCAGTGGAAGTCGTGGAAGCAGAGTCATTAGTGACGTTTAAGTGACTGCTGGACATGCACATGGACAGCAGTGAATTGAGGGGAATGTAGGTTGGTTATTTTATTTTTGGATTATGATTATTCCACAGCACAACATCGTGGGCCGAAGGGCCTGTACTGTGCTGTACTTTTCTACGTTCTAAAGAAGTTGACTGTGGAAAAAGTGAACATATTGATTGCCCTGTTCCAAAAGTCTGTAGACTCTAAAACTCTAGCAGATGGAGGGATGACGAATGTAACGTGCACTTTTTTTAATTTTTAAAAAAAAGTGCAGATGGGGAAAACGAGAAAATGCAGACCTGAAATTCGCTAAGGTCAGTAACAGAGAAAGTGGCAGTGTCTGTTACAAAGGATGTTCTTGTTTCAGTCAGTTTGGCAGCACCATGCTGAAGATCTTGGCAGGTAATGATTTGCAGTGTTATGACTTCCTGGCTCACTTACTGAGTCTCACTTCCTTTGGCAACTTGATGATCATTACTGCCAGTCATCTGGGACACTCTGCTGTTTGTTGGAAAAGCCTGAGTTCTGTTACTAATGTGTTCTTGGCATGTTTCAGCAGCTCTGCAGTTTTTCTTTGCGATCTTAAGTGCCTTGATGTTCTCAGGTTCTTGATACTTCAGTGGACCTGTTGCTCAATTTCAGCTGCTGTAGGCATGTGACAAGTATCAAACTCCAATGTGGAGTTGAAGCTGAACTGTTTCAGATCTTTAAAAAGTGTTCCACCTGTCTCGACTCCTGCTGCTTCCTTACCAATGGGTTTACCATTGGGAAAGCCTTCTTCAAACACAAGATCATTCAAAAAATGACTTGGAAGTCTTCAGATAATAACAGCCTAAACAAAATTAATGGTATATGCATGAGTAGCAGAACATCTGTATAAAATTTCTGGACTAGTCGAGATGGACTATGCCTTGTATTAGACAAGATCTACCTGAAATTGAAGAAGCTAATGACCACAAAGTCAAAACAGCCATCTGCAATGGAGAAGCTGAAGGATGTAAACATGTCAAACACTTCCAGCTAGGCTTCTCCAACTGATTCAGATACCTAATGAGATTAGACAATATTGACAAACTGAGAAATTGCCAAAAAATGGCTTAAGGATAGTGCAGTTTGCACCATTGGGTAGAAGCATAAAGAACAATAGATCACAAATCCATGATAAAAACTAATTGATGAAAAGAAGGTGTGGCAGAGCAAGAGAGGCCAGGAAAAGACATTAAACAAAGACTAGAAGTTGAGATGTGCAAAAACAAATCCAGTGAATGTTGAAGGAAGAAAGCAACTCTGACAGCATCCATGGAAACAGAAGCAGAGTTAACATTTTCTGTCCAATGTGCCTCTTCTTGCAAGACCTGCTGAGTTTCTCCAGAATTGCCTTGAGTTTGTTTCACATTTCAACTATCTGCAATACGTTGATTTTATTTGAGATGTGCAGGAGACCACATAAATCCAAACAAACCAGATACAACAGTGTAAACAAACATGGAGAGAGTTAAAATACAGGGAAGTGCAAGCAGCAGCAAATCAGATTGGCTTCAAAGCTAAGATTATTTAATACGTTGGTCAGTTCAGATTTGGATGGCTTGTCAAAACTTATAGTCATGTTTTGGAAAATATATTGTTATGAGGTCTGACTGCAAACATAACATGAGGAAGGATTAAAGAAGTTTTAATCTATATAAAAATGAGTTTAAGTGAGCAACTCAACAATATTTGAGTTTCGTGTAGGTCGGGGTAAAGATGCGAAAAATAATCAATGGAATAAATCAGGCAGTGTTGTAGATTCAGATGTGAGGAATACCTAATACTATTGACTGTTAGACCAGATGAGTTGGTGTATTAGCAGTATAAGCTACATTGAGCTAAATGACTTTTTGTCACATGTTTGCTTGTGTTATATCTATCTATGTGGTGAATATTTGAAAACGTGTTAGTTTTGAAACAAACAGCATTTATGGTCTGTGTTAAATATTCCCATAATTATGCTAGTGATCCATTTTACCTTGGACGTCTTGGCCAAGGCAGTCTTCAATTCCGTCAGCAGTTCTTCAGTTTACTGTTCTTAATTTTTAGCTCTTCTGTGTATGATTGCAACAAAAATATGGAGAATTTATGTTAGTTTCCCTGTGATTAAATGTGTTGAATGCTTCTACTCATGGAATATTACTTTGATTTTAAATGGTTCCTATTCCTAAAGAAAAGCTTGCCGAATCAAACTTTTAGAAATTATAAAATTTGTTTTAAAATTGAGCAGAATCTAACTGTAACAATAGACTTGGTATTCAGCTGGCCCAAACAGAATGCATTAATAAAAGACAAATTTTGAATTGCTTTCAGCAATGGGTGTTTCTTTCAAATGACTACAATAGACTATGGTTCTGGATGTGAGTTTGCTCACTGAGCTGGAAGGTTAGTTTTCAGATGTTTCATCACCATTCTAGGTAACATCATCAGTGAGCCTCCAATGAAGCTCTGGTGTTATGTCCCACTTTCTATTTATCTGTTTAGGTTTCCTTGGGTTGGTGATGTCATTTCCTGTTCTTTTTCTCAGAGGATTGTAGATTGATTTGGAGCCAATGTGTTTGTTGATGGAGTTCCGGTTGGAATGCCATGCTTCCAGGAATTCTCGCGCGTGTCTCTGCCTGGCCTGTCCCAGGATGGATGTGTTGTCCCAATCAAAGTGGTGTCCTTCATCATCTGTATGTAAGGATACAAGTGATTGTGGGTCATGTCGTTTTGTGGCCAGTTGATGTTCATGTATCCTGGTGGCTAGCTTTCTGCCTGTTTGTCCAATGTAGTGTTTGTCACAGACTATGGTTTAAGATGGTCTCGAGCAAAATTGAGAGATTATTTGGACAAAGTTGCATGGTGTGTTGACGAATAAGTTCTTCCAAATGGTTGAGATAGACTAAATGAAATTCCCATTGTACAAAGCATTAAGAGCAGAAACATAATATAAATATATTTCTATTTAATAAAAATATAGTTGGCAGAGTATAAGTACAGGCATTTACTTCTTGCATTTGCTTCTTTTATTTGTAAGACCGTTTAAAGAGTGTAGTCTGTGATCTGTGAGTAAGATGCTTTAATCTGGAAAATAATTATTCTCTCCTTTTTAAAGACCAAATCATCGTATAAGATTAAATAGGAATTAATTGCACTTTGGGTCCATTTGTTTTCTACATATGCTAATTGGAAAAATGTAGAATAGTGACGTAAGTGGATAAAATAACATTACATTTCACTGAAAGGGTACCAGCCATAAATTCTCAACAGAAGCCTGAAGTCAGATCATTTATACTTAAGAAACTTAAGATCATTTTCAGGAATAGAGGCAGTAATTGTTGGGCTTAATAAGCAGGTCTGATAATATATCTGAAGAGGAAACTGGCATTCATCTTTTGGTCCACCACGCTTCACGTTCAATTGAGCTTCTGCCATAGTAGTTGTGAAGTCATCAATGAAGTATCTCCTGGATGCGAATTTTTATACTAACTCAGCAATTTTTGGTCAAATTCTTTAGCATTGAAAATATTGCTTGCTCTTCTTTACCAGAGTTGTGTTATTAAAAATTTCTGTCTTGTGTTCTAAAAATTGACTGCTTTGAATGGTGTGGAAGAATTCCAGTAATCTAACTTTGGTCTCTCTCCAGCAGGCCGCCACCAAGCCCTTCAGGATCCATGAGTGTTGCAGCTGGCCATGTTCAGTACCATTCCATTCCAGTCTATGAAATGAAATTTCCAGACCTCTGTGTTTATTAGCCACTGTTCAGGACACCACAAGGCGACAGATAATTGAAAGATCAAAACTCCTTTGGGGAGGGGTGACATTATGTTTTCCACTGATTACATTATGTCTCAAAGAGCGTTCACGTGGATCAATTTCTCAAAGTTGAACCATGTTAGGGCTAGTTGAGCTGAAGTTCACTGTGATTATATGGTCTTTGATGTGTACAATGTGTAAGGATATCAGTATCATGTTGTGCAAGAATTCACTTGAAAGTTTACTATCTTTTTGAAGGGGTAAATACTATGAAGTTTATACCTTGCAAGAGGTCCAACAGATGAGTAGTGATTGTTAATATTGCAACAATGAAAGTGCAGTTATGAACAAAACTATGCATGGTTTTTGTTTTTCATTCAAGAAATAAAACACACAGAAAAGAATGGACCTTTATCAACGCAAATGAGCGAGCTTAAAGTTTTCTCTATCACATTCCTGTTGGCTAGAATTATTTTTCGTGAAGGTTGTAATTTTTCTTTAGCATTCCAAACTTGCCTCATTTTAAAAAAAAATCATTTCTGAATTGAATCACTTGTCCGAACCGAATGTGTTGAACAATGAATGAAAAAATTGACATTGTTAGTCAGAGCTGTCCTCCACATGAAAGTTGAACAGATTTATAACTTTTTTTTTACTGCCTAAGAAATTTACCTCAATTGCTGATTTTCAGATGCTACACAACTGTTAATAAGGTCTGTTTATAAGGGTCTGTAAGTCCATATAAATATGAATACAATAACATTTGAGGAATTATTTTGGATTATCAAGCAGCAAAATGTAAGTGATTTTAGTATAACTAATTTGGCCTAAAACATCTGTCAGTATGTTTCCACTTTCCATAGGAAAGCCAAATGGCAGTTCAACTGTGCTGACCATGTTTGTTTCATGCATACAAACCTATCCTGTTGCTTCACTCCAGTAATTTGAATATAAAGATTGAGCAACTGTTGTTGGTTTCCTTACAAGTATAATTTTGAATTTGATGTAAAAATACCTCTTGCATGCTGATTTAGGCAATGACATTTTTTGGCACTTTTCTCCTTCCACCCTATTAACTAGTAGAAGTTTCTCAATTCCATGCAACTTTCATCTTCAGGAGGACTAACTGGGGTTCTACTTCAGTCCAACACAAGTCCACACAGCTGCTGAAAAATACACATGTGAGCTGCTGAGATAGATCACTGCGTTCCCTACCCAAGCCATGGACGAGATCTCTTGGCCTAACCATATGCTGTGCATACTGTGCTGTTTTGTTTTGTTTAACTATTCAGTAGTCTTGTCATTGAGAAATTCAGATGAAAATTGGACATCCATAAAGCACGAAAAATGGTGACCAGATTTCTAATGGTTGCTCGGTGCTTTTGCACTGCGACATTGAACCAGAGGACATTTTTTTAAAAAATAAAACAATTCTACACATTTTAGATTTCTCTCTGCAAGATGAAATACCTCTGAAACCATTGCGCAAGTAAGGATTCCATTGGACTTCTCAAAATAACACCAGCTGAAAACATAATTGTTACCTCAATTGCACATGCAAGTGATTGAAGTTGTGAAACATTCAGCTGATGAAACAATTTGTGTAAGCTTCAGCAATTCATGGATTGTATGATGTAGGAAGCAAATCCAATCACATCTGAGAATACATAGGCATCTTACATTTGATTTTAAGCATTCCCCTTGGCTGCTTGTCTTTTTGAAACAAAGTTTCTAAGTTCACTGCTTGAAATTGGCTAAATCGAAATTCTCTGCACCTGGAAATTCTGCCCCCTCTGGTTAAGTTTGAACAAGATTGTAATTAATCAGTCAGGTGTGGAAGTTAACTTGTGGATGAAAATCTATATATCATAAATCTGCCTTTTTATTAAATTAGTGAAAGGAATTTAAACGTAGTTAAATACTAGCAATAGCAGACAAACCGGTTGGCACAGCTTTATGTGGATCATCTACAAAATTTTCTCATCAATCAACAACACTTTGAAGCAATTATTGTTGAATAGTACTGGTACAATGATATTTATTTTAAAATATTTTTGATCTGGTCTTATTTTTTGTCATTATCATCAGATTAGACAATCATTGCACTTTTGATTTTGTTCAACTTTTGTTCTCTGTTAAAACTCATTCAAACAGTTAAAAATTTCATCTGTATTTTTAAATAATGTGAACGTCACTGTCCAATTTTAATCTAACTTTAATGTTAGCCGTGCTGTAGTATGAGAAAATTGCAGTGGACAAATCTGCGTTCGTGACACATACTCTTTAAACCAAATATTAGCAAATTCCAAATGTTATACTGGAAGCTACTGTCTCCTGTGGACTGGAATGTTCATGTGATTAGCAGTTTGTTTGGATTGGTGAAAGTCATATGATTTAAGTCATTGAATGTTTTGACTTTGTTGAGCACTTTTTAAAATGACTGCTGTCCTTAAGACCAGGTCATTTTTTGTAACTGTATAATTTATGGTGATTGCTGTGTTACATTAGCAAAATATTTCCCATAAATCCTTTGTTGTGATCTGTTTATTATGCTTGAACATGTCAAAGCTAGTCTGTTTCTAAGCAAAGCTTCAGCTATAACCAGATGTGTGCAAATGATGTTTGCTGGCAATTGTGTAAATCTTAGAAATGCGGAGTATTGTGTTTTCAGAACGATGTTTCATATTGTTCCTTTCTTCGCCTGCAATACATTAGCTACTGTGTACGGTTCTGTCTCATCCTTCAGAATTTTTTTAAATGTGAAATGTATGATGCACAAATGCAAGGGCAAAATAAACATCTTCACTGTTAAATGCTTTGGTTTCTTTTATTGGTCTGAGATAAAGTTTAGATATTTATGGGGATAATGCTTCTTTAACATTCAGAATATATTTTATTCATGTAGTTATGATGCAGATATGCAGGTGAACTATGAAATGGCTGTTGCTAAATCTTCTTTTATATATTCTGAAATTACAGCAAACTTTAGAAATTGCACAGTAGCATTTTTCTTTACTGAGTTGGTAAACACAGTGCACTCTCACTCTCCTTCCTCCCACGTGAAAACAAATTGAATAGTATGTATAATCCTCCAAAATAAATACACAAATTGCAATACTGGAGAAACTTGGCAGGTCTGGCAGCATCTGCCAAGAGAGAGAAACCGGATTAATGTTTCAAGACCAGTATGACTTTTCTAAAAAACTGAAAAGGGTTTGGGAAATGTTCGGGTCATGAGTGAAAGTAAAAAGCGTTAACAGCAGATGTGGTGTTGCATGAGTTTGCGTTGTGCTTCATTGGAACATTACAGCAGCCCAGGATCGAAATTTACCCTGGGTCCTGAGTGGTTTATTGATTTGGCAAGCAACTGGCAGGTCATGTCCTTCTGCAGACAAAGTGTTTGCTCTGTCTAAAATAAAGGACACCACATTGTGAGCAGCAAATGCAGTAGTGTAGATTTAATGATATTCAAGTGATATGCTGCTTCACCTGGAAGATGTTTGGAGCCTTAGGCAGTGAGGAGGAGAATGAGCAAGTGTTATACTTGCAGTTGCTTGGGAAGGTGCTAATGGGAAGTAAGTTTTGGTCTAGGAATACTGTAGTGAGTAACTCACCACCTGACTCCCCAAAGCCTACCTACTGTCTACAAGGCACAAGTCAGGAGTGTGATGGAATATTCCCCACTTGCCTGAATGGGTTCAGCTCCAACAACACTCAATCTTGACACTATCCTGGACAAAGTAACCTATTTGATTAGCATCACATCCACAAGCATTCACTCCCTCAACCACTGACACTCGGTAGCAGCAGTGTGTACTATCTACAAGATGCACTGCAGAAATTCACCAAAGACTCTTCAACAGCACCTTCCAAACCCACGACAAGCCTCTAGATGTGGGGCTAGAAAAGCACAACAGGTCAGATAACATCTGAGGAACAGGAAAGTAAACGTTTCAGGCCAAAACCCTTCTTCACTCTGACTTTCCTGCTCCTTGGAATCTCTCTGATATGTTGTGCTTTTCCAGCCTCACACCAATACACCCTGGCTTCCAACATCTGCCATCCTTCATGTCTCCAAACCCAAGACCACTTGCATCTGGAAGGGCAAGGACAGCAGATACATGGAAACACCAACACCTGCAATTTCCTCTCCAAGCCACTCACCATCCTGAGTTGGAAATATATTGCCATTCATTCACTGTCATTGGGTCAAAATCCTGGGATTCCCTGCATGCTGTGATATTACCTACTATCTAATGCAGCTGACTGATGCCAAGCTGAACACTGAGCAAAGCTCATGTTAGATTATGTTAAAGTAGACACTTTTTTAGATGTTCTTGACAAGGACAGCATACAGATGATTGGATATTACAAAAGATAAGCACTGGAGAATGCCAAACATGTTCATGTGTGTACACAGTAAGAGGCCATCTAGAGTCCAATTAAAGGATCAAATTCTGCATGGAAACATGAACAAGATAGAACAAGGCAGAATACATTTCAAATGAAATTCTTGGGACGTGGGTATCACTGGCTAGACCGTAACTTATTGTTCATCCCTAGTTGTCCTTAAGAACGTGATGGTGAGCTGCCATCTTAACCGTTGCAGTCCATGTGCTGGGAATTCCAGAATTTTAATCCAATGAGGGTGAAGGCACACTTTGAAGTTGGGCTGGTGTGTGATTTGCCTAAGAACCTGCAAATGGTGGTGCTGCCATCTGTCGCTCTTGATCTTCAAGCTGATGGAATCAATGGCTTTGGAAGGTGCTGTTTAAACAGCCTTGGTAAGTTGCAGCTTGTAGATTGGACATGCTGTATCACCATGCATCAATGGTGAAGGAAATACCTTTATTTAAAGTGGTGGATGGAGTTCATTTGTCCTGCATTTCATTGAACTTTTGAATGTTATTGGTGCATGGGTCAGATAGCCCAGGGCCTGAACAGCTAGGCCTGAAGCCAGAATGGGCAACCTTTGAGCAGCCAGGCCCAATAGGGCTTTCCGGTCAGGTCAAGCACACAGCATCCGCACTGTACGATGGCAGGCAGGGACAAGGCTGGACTTGCCCTAGAAAATGAAGCTGGTTTGTGTATCAGGATATGGTGAGCAGACTTAGTAGTACTACAAGTTCCTGCCACAACCACATGTGGAGAGGAAGATGTGCTTTGACACATCAGAAGATGAATACCAAGGGCAGCCTCAGTATCTTCTATACATGGCATAAGGGATCCCGTTGGATAATGTGACTTTGATCTGGACCATTAGTTACCCGAAGGAACTGCTAGAAGGATGCAGTAGATAGAGATAAGAATGGGCAGCTGGTACCCATTCCCTCAATAAAGATTTAACTGGAGTTTGGACTATAGGGAGAGGCTGAATAGATTGGGGCTATTCTCCCTGGAGCATCAGAGACTGTGGTGTGACCTTTGTAGAGGTTTCTAAAATCATGAGGGGCATGGATAGGGTAAATAACCAAGGTCTTTTTCCCAGGGCGAAGGAGTCCAAAACTAAAGAGCATTGGTTTAAGGTGAGAGCAGATAATTTTAAAAGGGACCCAAGGGGCAACCTTTTCATACAGAGTGTGGCGCATGTGCAGAACGAGCTGCCAGAGGAAGTGGTGGAGGCTGGTATTATTACAACATTTAAAAGGTATCTGGATTGGTACATGAATGGGAAGGGTTCAGAGGGATATAGGCCAAATGCTGGAAAATGAGACTAGATTAATTTAGGATATCTGGTTGGCATAGATAAGTTGGACCACAGGGTCTGTTACCATGCTGCACAGCTCTATGACTCTATAACATGCCTCAAACAAAGTTGTTATGTTTGTAATTCTTTGGTCTCCTAATCTCTCCCTTGAGCCAAGGGAAGACTGAAAGATTATGGTCAATGCCACCACAATTTCTACCTTCACTTTCTTCAAAATCCTTAGAAGCATCTCTTAAGTGTCAGAAATCTATGCAAGACTTCTTCCTTCTTAATTCTGAACACTTTTGCTATTGGTTTCCTCCTCTGTGCCCATGGCCTGGACAGTATCTGCCTCTCTTATCAAGATAGATACAAAATATTCTTTAATACCTCAGCCATGCCTGCTGCCTCCGTGTGTAAATTCCCTTCTTGATCTCTGATCAGCTCTATTCCTGTAACCTTTTTATTACTCTTTATGTGCTTATGGAAGATTTTGGGATTTCCCTTTATGTTAGCTGCTAACTTTTTCATATAATTCCTTTTTGCTTCTCTTATTTGCTTTTTCACCTCATCCCACCTCCTTGACCTGTCCGTCTTCCCTGGACTGACCTATCCCCTCCCTACCTCCCCACCTCACTCTCTCCACCTATCTTCTTTACTCTCCATCTTCGGTCCGCCTCCCCCTCTCTCCCTATTTATTCCAGTTCCCTCTCCCCATCCCCCTCTCTGATGAAGGTTCTAGGCCCGAAACGTCAGCTTTTGTGCTCCTGAGATGCTGCTTGGCCTGCTGTGTTCATCCAGCCTCACATTTTACTATCTTGGAATTCTCCAGCATCTGCAGTTCCCATTACCTCAGTAAACCTGGCTACCTTTGGTACACACATAGAAGTTGATATAGGTGTACGAATTATGTCAGGAGGTGAAAATGTGTGATAAATTGAGACAACCAAGCAGTTTATAAACAAGTTTGCCATTGTGACTCCTTGATTCTGTTGAGGTGAAAACTGGTTATTTTTATTTGGTGTCAAATCTAACCCAACAAAAGTAGCGATTACTCAGTTCTTGATCTCTCTCCTCAAATTTAGACAGAATCTGATGTTCAAAGTGGTAAATGTTATAGCGTTCTACTCTGAAAATGGCCGTTAATGTTGTATCAACTGTTAACTTTATATTTGTGATTGGCAGATAGCTGTTAAACCAAAGGTATTAAAAGATATGAGGCAAAGGTTAGGTGCCAGAGTGAGGCCTCGGATTAGCCATGATCTTACGGTATGGCAGAATAAGGTTGAAAGTACGAATGGCCTACTCTGATTCTTACATCCTTATTTGACTTCAATGGGGTCTGTCTGCCATAGGGTACACTTCTGCCAGGCTTCAGGGGATTAAACTGGGCATGAACCCATGACAACAAAACAAGTATCCAGAAGTGATGACAATGTCCATGACAGAAAAGACAAGTAAAATGAAGCTCCTGTCCCAGCGACTGAGCTTTTCAAAGGCCCCTCCCCTGCCTTTGCTGCACTGCAGACCCACCTTCTCATAACCATGGTCAGCTGGGGGAGAGGATTTCAACTGAGCAGCAACTCCAGTCACCATGGTGACAGACCTTGCCACAGTACAGCGAATAAAAAAGGATGGAAGTTTATAACCAGTTTGACACTTTATTTACCCAATTGGCTTGTAAAATTATACCATTTTGCACCAACAGACCACATTGTTGATTTATACTTATTAAGCTACAGGAGGATAAAATTAATTTAAAAATGAGGCCACAGATCGTGAGAAATCATGAAGAATAGCGTACAGAGAAACATTTGTTTTCCCTTCAGCAGTGACGTCTGGAATACAGTCAGTTAAAGAAACAGCAGAATGCTTTTTAATTACAGTATTGATTGAATTGGCAATTCTGTCTCTAATATCACCCACTCTTTTTGTGAACTGTTTGCCAATGTAGCTCACTGCGCATCTGAAAAATATTTTGACAGAGGCTGGTACTATAAACTTCCAACCTAGCTATCATCAAAGGTCCTTTCGCCAAAGCTATATATTTTCTTCTCAAATTGCTCCTTCTATGCTATAGCTGTTAAGGATCGTAGAGTGAAGAGTATGAGAAGTTGGTTTAATGAATTTTGTTGCAAAGATTGTAGGATTGTAAGGGCTGTTAATTTTTTTAACTAATGAAGTGGGAAGAGTGACTAAAGATGGGAAAAGTCTAGTTTGGTTATTGATTTCTTTTTCAGACATTGCAGCTACATTTCTTACGCATTGCTTCTGGGGTTGACAAACACACCAGTGTCATCCCCACTGCCTGCCCCATGCTTGCAGTTCAGTAGTGGAGAATCTTGATGCTCGCACTCTCCCTCTTTCAGAATTTGTCTGGCATCAAATTTTATTGTATATTTAAGCCATGAAAGTACTTCTTTCTTAGAATATGCCAGATATTTTTAAAATGTGTATTGGACTTATGATACCTGTCATTATAGGCAAATAGCCATAAACAGCTCTGTCTATGTTAAGATCAATTAATAAAAGGCAGTATTTACGAACTTGAACATCATCATGCTGCCTTGCTTTAGTAATACGTGGCACAGGGCATAACCTGGCTGCCTCCTACGTGTTTGCTTTTGGGAGCTAATCCACTTTCTAGGGCTGCGAGAGTTTAATGATATTTCTTCTTCCTGTGTAAATCAGTTGCATTTTTGGACAAAAATAAATTCAATAATTTGCATTTGCGCATACAAATTTTGAAGGTGTTAGAGCGCAGTCGGTTATAATTCTTTCAACTGAAGTTAATGGATATAAAGCAAAATGTTGACCAGACATTGCAATACCAACACACGCAATTTTCACATTAGATTTACGGTGCTTTTAGTTCCATTTCCTGAAAGCTGTATTAATTGTTCCCTGATACCTCAAGCACCCTCAGATTAAAAAAAACAGTCTATACCAGAATCATTGATGATTCAAATAAAAAGCCAAAACGGGAAGTACTGGAATTCATAAACAAAGGGAGAAAATGCCCAGAGGTCCTCAGTGAGTCAGCCAGGGACGTACAAAGACAGTTTCATTGTGGACACTTTCTATACTTTAAATACCTACATAATTTACTAGCCCCAGAATTTCAGAAGGTTTTTAAGATGCTTTTGATGTTGGTTGCTCTAAATATCGCATATAATTTATTTATAGTATAGTTTTAATTTGTTGAACACTCCAAAAGCCACAGGTTGTCAGGAATCATTAACTGCCTTTGCAATGTTTTAGTTTTTCTTCACAACAAAAATGCCACTACCATCCAACAATCGCTTATGGACAAACGTGCGTAACAAGGCCTTTTCTAAATGCAGGTATCAGGTTGAATTTCCAGTGTGGTGCAGCTGATATTGGATGTTTTGGCCCTTGATAACAGCACAAAGTGAACAAAGAATAATTAAAATGTCATGTCACTGAACATTGTCAAAGATATGGCAGAATTGTTCAGTTGAGGAAGATTTTGGTTATGCAGATTACAAAAGCATGGCGTTTTGACATAATGATATTAGTGGCAGAACAAAAGGTGTTTCTGTGTAGCTTATTTTAATCAGTCTTCACCCTGTCAAAACTGTTGCATTGGGCAGATGTCAACATAATTTTCCTCTGCAGAACAGTGCCTGATGTGAAATATTTCAGGCATTGTCATTATCCTATAATTGGTTTCTATACTTAGAGCTAAGTATTCATCTAAGAAGTCTTAGAACACAGTAGGTTCCTTTCAAAGGTAGCAAGGTCAAATCCATTAACACAAGAGCTGTCTGTCCAAATGAATATTTCAAAAACTTCTTGATCAGTGAAAGGACTTATGTTGTTCAGAATAATACAATTATGACTGTAAAATTTTCAGAGCTGTTATGTCCTCTGGTGAAGTTAATGAGGGAAATGGATGCACATGAAAGCTGTCTGCCTTGTTTTTTTTCTCTGCATACTTAACATGTATAATGCTGCGATAGATAATGTACTACAGCTCAGAAATAGGCCCTTGAGTCATCAAACTGCTGCTGAGGTTCCTCTCCAGGAGCTTTTAGTCTATTTCTAAATTCCAGCCCACTCCCCATAATCTGTAATATTCTTCTTTGTTGAGCAAGTATATGACTTACTTTTTTTAAATGTATGGACCTGCTTAACTAACAATCCCACATGAATAATTTTAAGCATCACTGTAAATTTGTACATTTCGGGATCATTCCACTGACCAGTAACTGGACCAGGCATGTTAACATCAAAGCTGGGCAGAGAAAAGTCTGGGGGAGCTTAACATAATGGTGACGATATTCGGCTCCAGTTTCTCCATTCCATGGTTTCTTATCAAGAATTACATCAGGAATGAAGACTATTTTCCTAATCTAATACTATGAAGCCCAAAGCAATTAATTTTGGGTTGTACCTTCAATTTAGCTATAAGCTACTTATTGCCAAAGTTGGAAAAAACTGGTTTCCCTATTTAAGCCAGAGGAGAGCTTTAAATTGCCACCAGACTACAGTCTAAAGATGTGCAGGATAGATGGATTGGCCATGCTAAATTGTCTATAGTATACAGGGACGTGCTGGCTAAGTGGGTTAGCCATGGGAAATGTAGGGTTACATGGATAGGATCTGGTCAGGACGCTCTTTGGAGGGGTGGTTTGAACTCAGTGAGACGAATGACCTGCTTCCTGATTGTAGGGATTCAATTATTTATTTTTACCTCTGCAATATTGACTGCTTCTGCATTATCTCAGGATTTCTTCCGTTGCAACCCCCACACATGACCTTTCCTCCGATGTGTTTAATTTTTCCTTTGATTGTCTCCTGTCTGCATCCTCCAGCAACTTTACTTTGTCTACAATTTATTTGCATGACACCTGTCTGAATCATTCAACAACTATTAGCCTACAGTATATAGATTCCTTCTTTCCAAATGCATTCAACATAAAATGCTCCTCTTTATTTTCCAACTTTAACAGCCTTAGCTCTGCTTATCTCATTTTTTATTGTCATTTTGGAAAGGCTTGTGTGTTACTACAATCTTGAGAGTTACACTGGAGGGTTATATAACATTTAGTACAGCTGCTCAAGTGTAGAGATCAGAAGGCAGGAGCCAGTCTAAAATCAATTCAGTCAAGCTAATGACCTGCTAATGTAAGAGAAAATGCCATTGAGAAAATCAGATTCAAGTTGAGTCTGCTTTTGGAAATATAAACTTCAACTGCGGAGAACTACGCTTCGCAAAATGATACTCTGAAGGACTCAATAATCAAAGTCTGGTCAGAAACACTTGCTATGATCCAATTAACACTTAAAGAGAAATCTAAACTTCTCCATTTAATAAATAGATATCATCACAGGATCTCCTTTTTATTAAACAGAAAAGCGGTTTTTTACATAAGACAAATTATGTGGAACAAGTAAATTAACATTATATATTAACGCTATGTATGATTTATTCACAATTATTTCTAACTATGTCAAAATTTCCATCTTCTGTTTTTTTCAAAATTCAACACAGATTAAATCTCACCTTCATTCACACAATGAATGATTAAGTGTTTTGTTTTACTCTGGATATATTAGCTAGCTACTTTCAGTGAGCTGTAAACCACAAGAGGTTCAGAATTCAACTGATCCTTTCAATAGATACCAGGCAAATTGAAACCAGAGAACCTCACTTAGCACCAGCCATCTTCATTATTCATTGTGTGCTGTAAGATGCCTTCAAATTGACCTTATTGCTAATTATCACAACGTTAGAATTTATGCTGTGAACAAATTAAGCAAATGGGTTTTTACAAACATTCGAGTTTCACTGAAAGCAAGAACTTTTTTCTGGAATGCCCTTCTTATGAGGATTGCAAATGTCACATCTTCAGCTACTTAAGCCCATCTGATGCCATCTATCTCTCTCCCTCTCTCTCTCTTTTATTCTGACTTCATTAAACAAACATGGATCACATTATAAGGCAAATGAGGAAACTTTCTCAAAGTTCTTTTTTGTTGTTGTTTTTTGATAATGATATTATGTTAATGGCTGGACAGTTGCTTGAGATAGAAGTTCTTCCTTTCAGGTTTTCTTCTCTCATGAAGAGAGAGACTTGGCTCACTTGCAAGTTTGTGAAGAGTTGTGAGCCAATTCCTTTCTCTCAGTTCTGTAGCAAACTGTAATTTAAAACCAAACTGAGCTGCAGCATTGACCTTGTCATGGTGAAATGAGATATTGTGGTGTAATCTGTATCAGTACCAGCCTTCATATGTTTGTGGGTGGAGGATTGTGAGATCCGTCCATGTCCCCAGTGATTCCTCAGAAGCAGCCAGTTGATTAAGAATTCAATGCAGCTGTTACCCTGATGGTCACTGGGATAGGATAACCACCTATAGCTTCAGGTCTCAGGTTGCACTCCAGCAGATGGTACAGTTCTGTCAGAGGGTCCTGGGACATTTCTAGACTGCACTGATACTGCACCTCGCTCATCTGGAGGAAATGGCATTGAGGTTGACAGACTCTGAGCCTCCTGGACCTCCTCTGCACCCTGAGGGGTCATTCATCTGTGACTCCTTCATTTGGAGGCTGAAGGTTGCTGCTGGGCTTGGGCTTGTCTTGCGTATCCTTAAATCTTCATTTTTCCTGTGCCTTCATCGCAACACAACCATAACAATGATAACACCAGCTATGGTCTGCTGGTTGTGTTAGGTAATATCAGTCATAAAACAGATCCTTAGTCATGGGACAGTCAGCATTCACACCACATACAAATGAGTGTTTAGTCCTCAAAAGAGTGTAAATGCTCTATCATCTCCCACATGACCCACCTCCTACCCATAGAACATAGAACAGTACAGCACAGTACAGGCCCTTCGGCCCACGATGTTGTGCCGAACTTTTACCCAAAGCCTAAGGTCTATCTAACCTCCACACCTACCTTATACTATCATCCATATGCCTATCTAATAGCTGTTAAATGCCCCCAATGAGGCCGACTCCATGACCCTCTCTGGCAATGCACTCCATGCCCCGACCACTCTCTGAGAAAAGAACCTACCTCTGACATCTCCCCCGTATCTACCTCCTTTCACTTTAAAACTATGCCACCTCATAAAAGCTACCTCCACCCAAGGAAAAAGTCTCTGGCTGTCTACTCTATCTATACCTCTGATCATTTTGTACACCTCTATCAAATAGCCTCTCATCCTTCGTCATTCTAAAGAGAAAAGCTTTAGTTCTCTCAACAGTTCCTCCTAAGACCTTCCCTCTATTCCAGGCAACATCCTGGTAAATTTCCTCTGCACATTTTCCAATGCTTCCACATCTTTCCTGTAATGAGGTGACCAGAACTGGACACAATACCCCCTGTACTCGTTTTTCACATTCAAAGTCCTTTTTCTCCCTATGTCATTGGTATCGATGTGTACCGTGACAGCTGGTGACACTGTCCCCCTTAAGGATCTTGAAGACACAATCCAAGACATCATGGTCCCTGGCACCCGGGAGGCAACATACTACCCGTTCACCTCGTTTGCATCCACAGAACCGCCTGTCTGTGCCTCTTACTATTGAATCCCCCACTACAATTGCTCTCCTATTCTCCCCCCTTCCCTTCTGTGCCACAGGGTCATGCTCAGTACCAGAGACCTGTCCACAATGGCCTTCCCTGGTAGGTTCCCCCCACCAACAGTATCCAAAACAGTATGCTTATTATTGAGGGGAACGGCCACAGAGGATCCCTGCACTGTCTGCCTATCCCCCTTCCCCTTCCTGACACCCAGATATCTTCTTTTACTGTACCTTCAGTGTGACTACCTCCCTATAACTCCTCTCCATCACCCCCTCGGCCTCCCGTATTAGATCCGGAGTTCATCCAGCTCCAGCTCCAGTTCCCTAACACGGTTTGTGAGGAGCTGGAGTTGGGTGCACTTCTCATAGGTGAAGTCAGAGGGGACACCAGCAGTGACCCTCACCTCCCACATCCTACAGGAGGAGCATGCAACTGCCCCTAGCTTCCATTCCCTCTATGCTAGATTTCCAGAAGAAGAATTTAAAAAAAGCCTTACCTTACCGAACCTCCACACAGTCTTTTTTGGTTGGAGGAGGAGGACGGGTGGGGGACACTACACGGGTAGTGTTTCAGGTTTAGCTAATGCCCAAATACATCAGTTCCTTCCAGGCTCTCGTTCTCTCCACACACCCGCCGCTGAAAACAAGAGGGCCTCTGCTGCACGAGGTGAGTTTTTATACAGGGAGAAGCGAAACCGCCTTACCTACCTGTCGGCACTCTGGCTCACGCTGCTGCCGCTGAAAACGAGAGCGAAGAAGGCTACACCTAGATTCGAATTCAGGTCGCAGAGCTCAGAAACCAACAAGCTCACCATTACACCATGGTAACCATATACCCATGCCTTCTTATTCGTCGTTCCTTCTGCATTCCAGCATGCTACCATGGAGCATTTTAATAATCGATTCCCTTACTCATTCACCACAATAGTGACTCATGATAAGCCCAGGACTGACTGTGGCCCACTGTCCCCTGACAGCATCAACTGATGAATGACAGACATCTGACTTGCCTCTGTGTAGTTCTTCAACTGAGGTACCTTTAGGACTGATCCCGACCCTCTCCCTGGACACTCTCCCTGACCCTGAACGTGCCGAACAGCTGACTGACAATGAGTAAGCTCCTGGACTGTGATCAGATGATGCCTTTGACTAAATCTGGCAAAAAAAAGCCCTTACTGACAATAGTCCCCCTTGACATAATTGAGGCCTATTCCCCTCGGATGTTGAGACACCACTATTCAGTTGAAACACATACAGTGTGTTTGCGATGATGCAGGTATGAAAGTGATATAATACAATACTATGTAGCAACATGTTCACTAATCCTGGCTAATCACCTTTTTGCCAAAGCTCAACTCCATAACTGCACATCCTAATTTTAACCCACATATTGAACCGCAGCTATCTCCCCAACCTAGTCCAGCTATCACATAATTTGCAACTAGCTCTTTAAGCAAGACTGTAGAAAATAACATATCACGTACAAGCAGTTTCGGCTCAGACCTTATGAGCTGGAGACTGAATTTATTCACTGCGATGCATCAGTGAGCAGGGGCGTTACCTGGATTCTTTGTACTAGCAACCATTTTAGGATAGCATCTTCCGATACAGTCAGCAGTCAGGTACGGGAGAGTGTAACTGCAAGTAAGGCAGCTAAGGGGATCCAAAGGACAGGAATGTCAGCCTCTGCAAGTCTCCAATAGGTCTGAGATCCTGTCAGCTTTATTGGATAAGAGTAGGTCCATGGGCTGAATGAGTTAAATTGCCATCGCGCTATGGAACAGGAAACCATCCAAGTGGGGTGGGAAGCATAAAGTAATGCAGTGGTGTTAGGGAATAGTATTGTCACAGAATCATAGAGTTATACAGCATGAAAACAGACCCTTCAGTCGAACCAGTCCATGCCAACCATGTTCCCAAGCTGATCTAGTCCGAACTGTCAGCACTTGACCCACATCCCTTCAAACTTTCCTATTCATGAACTTGTCCAAATGTCTTTTAAATGTTGAAACTATACCTACATGCACCACTTTTTTTGACAGTTCATTCCACACACTAACCACTCTGTGTGTTAAAAAATTCCCCCTCTTATCTTTTTTAGATCTTTCTCCAGTTCCCTTAAAAATATGGTCCTTGGTTTTGAACACCTGCTACCCTAGGAAAAAGACCCTTGTCATTCACCTTATCTGTGCCCTTCACGATTTTATAAAACTCTGTAGGGTCACCCCTCAGCCTCCTATGCTCCAGTGAATAAAGTCCCAGTCTTTGTAGCCCTACTTTCATTACCCAAACCCTTCATTTCTGGCACCATCCTGATAAATCTTTTGAACCATCTCCAGTGTAATAATATCCTTCCTATAAAGGCAGCCAAAACTGGACACAGTAGTCCTGAAGAGGCTTCGCCAATATCCTGTAAAACCTCAAAATGAAGTCCCAACTCCTATATTCAATGTTCCAAGCAATGAAGACAAGCCTATTATATGCCTTCCTAACCACCCTGTCTACCTGTGATGCAAATTTCAAAGAATTATGTACCTAAACACCTAGGTCTCTTTATTCTACAAAACTATCCAGGGCCCTACCATTAATTGTATAAGCCCTCTCTTTGTTTGTATTACAAAAATGCAATGCCTTACATTTATCCAAACTAATTTCCAACTGCCACACCTCAGCCCTTTGATCGAATTGATCAAGATCTATTTGTAATCTTGAATAACCTAGTCAGGGAGATTGGCACTCTTCTCTTGGTTGTATTGTCTGCCTGATGCCAGGGCTCAGGATATCTGCTCTCAACTGAAAAAGAACTTGCTGTGTATGGTCAGAACCCAGTGGTTGTGGATGAATGAGGAAAGAAGTTCTGAATAGCCAGTATGAGGGTTGAGATACCAAATCGAGACCAGAACCTCAGAGGTAACACTCTTTGGATTAAGCACATGCAAATTGGCAGGGTGCAAACAAAATTAGAGAGATGAAAGCATGGCTGAAAGACTTGTGTGGAGAAATGGATTCTAGATCATGAGGCACTGGCAATGATACTGAGGAAAGTAGGACCTGTACAGTTGGGATGGTGAACATCTGGTCTGTATTGGGAATGGTATTCTCACAAACTATATAAGTAGGGAAATAGAGTGGATTTTAGTTGGGAGAGGTCCCAAATCTGGGAAATTGTGGTGGATCAAAGAGTAGGGAAAATGCAACAGAGGAGGGAATTAATGTGGGAAACGATAAACAATTAATGACATGAAAGGACAGAGAATATAAGAGCAGTTCAGATAAGACCAGAGGTTACAAAGTTCAGAAAAGGGTAAAACATAACATACTATATTTGAATACATGTAGCATATAAAAAACACAAATGAACTAGTACAAATTGAAATATGTAAGTACAATCCAGTGACCAGAACTGAGAAGTGGCTGTAAAATGCCCTAGATTGGGGTATACATATTGAAGGATCTCTGACAGTTAGGAAGGACAGTAAGCTAGGATAGGCTTTGTTAATTAAAGACCGTATTAGCACAATAGAGAAGGATGACCTAAAATCAGGAAACTAAGATGTAGAAGCAGTCTGGGTAAAGGTGAGGAATGATAAATGAAAACAGTGACTTGTGGGAGTTGTGTACAAGTCCCCTAAAAGCAACTGCATGGAGAGGACAGGATATCAAGAAAGAAATAATAGGAGATTGTCAAATAGATACAGCAGTTATCATGGGAGGGTTTAACCTACATATAGACTGGTAAATTAGTTGGGAAAAGGTAATCTAAATGAGGAATTCTTTGATTTTTTTTTTAGACGAGCATATTATGGCACCAAGCAGACAGCAGGCTATATGAGATAATAAAATGTGAGGCTGGATGAACACAGCAGGCCAAGCAGCATCTCAGGAGCACAAAAGCTGACGTTTCAGGCCTAGACCCTTCATCTCTGATGTTCATCTGTGTTCATCCAGCCTCACATTTTATTATCTTGGATTCTCCAGCATCTGCAGTTCCCATTATCGCAGCAGGCTATATGAGACCTGGTTTTGACCAATGTGATTTGATTAACTACTGATATCACAGTGAAAGCCCTCCTAGATAACAGTGACCATAATATGTTTGAATTTTACATACAGTTTTACAGGAGAGAAGTCTGAAACCAAGACCACTATTTTGGATTTAAATAAGGGCAATTATGGAAACTGGCAATTTAGGATTAAGTGTTAGATAATAAGGGATACAGTGGCAGTTATTTAAAGGGGATATTCCAAAAATCACAGAACAGAAACATTCCAAAAATAAGAAAAATTCTAAGGGATGGTCCCATCATCTGTGATTGACTAAAAAATTCAAAGATGGTATCAAACTCAAAACAACCTAATTCTACAAAAATAAGTGGCAAGTCAAAAGATTGGACAGGATATAACAAAAGGCAAAAGAATTACTAAAAGATTAATAAAGAGGGAAAAAAAGTATGAAAGTTAGTCAAAAATATGGGAACAGACATGAAATATTTCTTCAGACATTTATAAATGAAAAGAGTTTACAATGTAAGTGTTGGTCCTATAGAAGATGAGTCTTGGGAATTCGTAATGGATGTTGAAAAGATGGCAGACAAATTAAACAGATATTTTGAGGTGGACATCACTTGAGAGGATACAAGTCACATCCCAGAAATACCTGTAAATTATGAATTGAAAAGGAAGGAGGTACTGAAGAGAATTGCAATTACCAAAGAAGTATTACTGAGTAAATTGCTGGAACTGAGAATTGACAAGTCCCCAGGACCTGATGGAATTCATCCTTGAATATTAAAAAAATTAACCAGTGAGATAAAGTTGATGCATTAGTTTTAATTTTCCAAAATTCATTAGATTTGGGAAATTTGCCTTCAGGTTGGAAAGCAGCCAATATAACTCCTTTGTTCAGCAGGGGAAGGAGGCGGAGAGCAGGAAATTATAGATTAACATCTTTCTTAGGGAACTTTTTAGAAGCTGTCATTAAATAAGTCACAATAGTGCACTTGGATAAGCTCAAGGTAATCAGGCAGAACCAACAAGGTTTTATCAAGGGGAAATTAAATTTTATTAATTTTTTGGTGTTATTTGAGGAATTAATTTGTGTTGTGAAAAAAGGGGAACAAGTGCATGTATTGGGTTTAAATTTAGTCATTCGATTAGGTACCGCGTCGAAGGTTGCTGTAGAAAATGAAAGGTCATGGCATTGGGGATATCATATTGATGCGGATAGAAGATTGGCTATCTAACAAGAAGTAGAGAGTAGGAAAAGATGGGCCTTTTTCAGAGTGGCAGGATGTCACATGTGGCGAGATGCAGCATGATCTGGGCATCCTGGTGTATGAATTGCAAAAAGTCTGTATGCAGGTACAGCAAGTAATCAGGAAAATTAATAGAAAGTTATGTTTTATTGTGAGAGGAATTGACTGCAAGAGTAGGGAAGTTATACCGCAGTTGTACAGGGCATTTGTGAGATCACATCTGGAGTAAGGTGAACAGTACTGATCACTGTACTTTACAGAAGGATGTTCATTCATTGGAAGCAGCTCAGAGAAGGTTTACTAGGCTAATGCCTTGAATGAGGGAATTGGCTTATAAGGCAAGGCTAGACAGACTAGGCTTGTATCTTCTGGAGTTTAGAAGAGTCATAGGTAACTTAACTGAAACATATAAGTTTCTGTGGGGACAACAAAATGTGAGGCTGGATGAACACAGCAGGCCAAGCAGCATCTCAGGAGCACAAAAGCTGACGTTTCGGGCCTAGACCCTTCATCAGAGAGGGGGATGGTGTGAGGGATCTGGAATAAATAGGGAGAGAGGGGGAGGCAGACCGAAGATGGAGAGAAAAGAAGATAGGTGGAGAGAGTATTGGTGGGGAGGTAGGGAGGGGATAGGTCTGTCCAGGGAAGACGGACAGGTCAAGGAGGTGGGATGAGGTTAGTAGGTAGATGGGGGTGCGGCTTGGGGTGGGAGGAAGGGATGGGTGAGAGGAAGAACAGGTTAGGGAGGCAGAGACAGGTTGGACTGGTTTTGGGATGCAGTGGGTGGAGGGGAAGAGCTGGGCTGGTTGTGTGGTGCAGTGGGGGGAGGGGACGAGCTGGGCTGGTTTAGGGATGCAGTTGGGGAAGGGGAGATTTTGAAACTGGTACAACGCATCATCCTCCGACACTTCCGCCATCTACAATCCGACCCCACCACCCAAGACATTTTTCCATCCTCACCCCTGTCTGCTTTCCAGAGAGACCACTCTCTCCATGACTCCCTTGTTCGCTCCACACTGCCCTCCAACCCCACCACACCCGGCACCTTCCCCTGCAACCTCAGGGAATGCTACACTTGCCCCCACACCTCCCCCCTCACCCCTATCCCAGGCCCCAAGATGACATTCCACAGTAAGCAGACATTCACCTGCACATCTGCCAATGTGGTATACTGCATCCACTGTACCCGGTGTGGCTTCCTCTACATTGGGGAAACCAAGTGGAGGCTTGGAGACCGCCTTGCAGAACACGTCCGCTCAGTTCGCAACAAACTACTGCACCTCCCAGTCGCAAACCCTTTCCACTCCCCCTTCCATTCTTTAGATGACATGTCCATCATGGGCCTCCTGCAGTGCCACAATGATGCCACCCGAAGGTTGCAGGAACAGCAACTCATATTCCGCCTGGGAACCCTGCAGCCTAATGGTATCAATGTGGACTTCACCAGCTTCAAAATCTCCCCTTCCCCAACTGCATCCCTAAACCAGCCCAGTTTGTCCCCTCCCCCCACTGCACCACACAACCAGCCCAGCTCTTCCCCTCCACCCACTGCATCCCAAAACCAGTCCAACCTGTCTCTGCCTCCCTAACCTATTCTTCCTCTCACCCATCCCTTCCTCCCACCCCAAGCCGCACCCCCATCTACCTACTAACCTTATCCCACCTCCTTGACCTGTCCGTCTTCCCTGGACTGACCTATCCCCTCCCTACCTCCCCACCTATACTCTCTCCACCTATCTTCTTTTCTCTCCATCTTCAGTCCACCTCCCCCTCTCTCCCTATTTATTCCAGAACCCTCACCCCATCCCCCTCTCTGATGAAGGGTCTAGGCCCGAAACGTCAGCTTTTGTGCTCCTGAGATGCTGCTTTCCCTGCTGTGTTCATCCAGCCTCACATTTTGTTGTCTTGGATTCTCCAGCATCTGCAGTTTCCATTATCTCTGACACTAGTTTCTGTGGGGACTTGATTGTGTAGCTATGCAGAGTATCTTTGGGAGAATCTAGAACTAGGGGTCATTGTTTAAAAATAAGGGGTTGTTCATTTAAATGAAGATGAGGCCTTTTTTTTCTCACAGAGGGTTGCATGTTTTTGGAATTTGCTTCCTCAAAAGGCAATGAATGTCAAATCTTTAAATATCGTTAAATCAGTTGCAGACAGATTCTTGATTATCAAGCATATGAGCGATTATAAAGTGTACACAGGAATATGAAGTTGAGGTTAAAATCAGATAAACCACGATCTTACTGAATGCTGGAGCAGACTTGAAGGGCCGAATAATCAACACTTTTTCCATGTTGCATGTTTGTGCTACCAAACTAATATTCGTACATTAATCTGTACAGCTACCACCTTTTTAACAATTTGAAGGAGAAAGCTGGGGCAATGGGATTTTGAATTTCCAAATTACAGAGTGTACTTGTGCTATGATAATTCCTGTGCTTCTTCTCTTCCATACTTACATAAAACATAATTAAAGAAGCTGCGCCAATTGTAATTGCTTCATTACCATCTTACTGTCTGATTTTTTTCAATTGCCACATAGAAACAGCCAAGCTTATTAACAACCTAGCTAGAAATGTGCCAGTAATCATAATTCAATTAGATGGACTGGCAATTACAGTTTATAAATTAATTTTCCTGGTGGTCTATCTCAGAGGTTTATAATGAACATCACCAGATGAGCTGTTAAATAATAGTGTCTATCTACTAATGAAGAGAGGTTCTTATCTGGTCCAAAATCAGCCACCTCCTGATTCAGGAATGCTCAAATGTTATCCTACCAAGAGGAATGAGAAATTAACAAAAAGTCACGTTTACATAACTTGTTAAAATGTATGGACATCAGATTTAGGGTGAGTGAGGGAAGATATTGCAGCCAATAGTGAGAGCGGTAGAGTGTAATGCTTGGTGGGAGGTGGGTAAGGCAACAAGGGGAAGGTGTGTGTGAGGTATCAGAGAGAAAATGGTGGCACTTAATGCTGGTGGAACAATTTAATTTTCACCTTCTTTTATCCTTGATCTTAGCACTTTCAGTAAGCAATTCAGAGGAAGGTTGGTTGATTATAAACATAACTTAAAACCACAGATGAAACAAATGCTAGTCTCTGAATTTGTATTAATTACATTAGGTTTGATACTGTTAAAAATCTGAACTTGTGCAGTAAAAGAAATAATAACAATGAACTAGCCTCAAACAACTTAATCTGATTGGTAAGGGATGCATTGTCAAAAATATACAAATTATAGGAGAATTGGGGTGCATAATTTTGTCATTTTGAAGAGAAAACAAAACAATCTTTACAAGAAAGTGACAACTGATGGAAGTTCCCTATAATTTCAATTCGAGCCATTCAAGTGAGTATGTTTTTCTCTTGAGGTTTTTTTTGTAATGAAGACACTAAAAGGTGTACATTAAATTTCTTGTCTGAATGGCTAACAACAATCTCCTTTATATTCACAACATTTTAAAGGAAGAGTAGCATCTTATTGCCCAATCAGCCTGAATAGCTGACAGCAAAAGCACCTAATTATGATTAGTCAGGTCACTCAAAACAAAAGGATCCTGGTCAATTTTATTGACATTTCCATTCCCAGTCTAGGTTTGACAGACGCAGAATCAGGTTAAAATGACATAAATTTCTGTCGCTGTCTCCAGTTATCAAAGTACATGGAATTTAAACAGTCCTAAATTGATTTCAATGGAAAAGAAAATTGAGCAGAATGTACTAGGGGTGGTTGATCATAAACCAGCCATTCCATTAGCACTGATGAGGTTGAATTTTACTCCAGTTATATATTGTGCCGAGAAGGAAAAGTACAAACTACACAAATACAATAGACTACAAACTAGAAGGTATACAGAAATAGAGCTTACCTTTAGGAGCTTCCTTGAGTCTCATCATTCAGGCAAAAGGATATTCCCCAGATTTCTAGGCCAATGTTCAGAAATGTGTTTTTACCTCTACGCTACAAACATGATAAATTTGCAATCAATTTCACTGTACTCCTTCCTTTAATGTTCTCATTCACAAATGCATGCATGTTTTTACTCTGCTTCTCACGCTAGATTTATAGTTCATGCAGAAGTAATTGTTGGTGCCACACTACCACAGATGTTCCTCTTGAGGTACATTATACAAATCGAAATGCCGGCTGGGTGTTTCAAAGTTCTTACAATTTGTGCACTCCATCCTTCAATTCTAAACAGAATTGCATTCTCTTAGTTCTCCATTCTGAGCTACGATGAGCATGGTATAAAACTTCCAAAGGATATAGAAGGTTAGAAGAAGGGGCAGACAAAAAGCAGATTAAATTTAATACAGAGAAATGTGAAGTTGTTCCTTTTGGTAGAAAGAATGCTAAGAGGCGTTATGAAATAAAGAATACTGCTCTAAACATTTTGCAGGAGCAAAGAGACCTGTTTGTATATGTACATAAGTCTTTGAAGGTGACAGTATAGGTTGATATAGTGGTTAATCAAGCTTCCTATAGTCTTTCAATAGGGGCACAAAGTACCCCTTTGGGTAAGTGAGATATGTGAAAAAATTGTTTCAGATCACCTGGAGTATTGTGTCTAGGTACCTCATTGTAGGAAAGATGCGAAAGTCTTTGGGAGGGTGCAGAAAAGATTCACTGCAATTGTTCCAATGATGAAGAATGTCAATTGTATGGATAAATTGGGACTGTTTTCATTAGTGAAGACAAGGCTGAGAGGAAATTTTGTAGAGGTATTCAAAAAAAACATGAAGGATGATGGGAAAAAGGCAGCAGTCACATTCAGTGATTTTGCTCCTTTACAGAGCCAGCAGTGATATAATGGGTCAACCGCCCTCTTTGTAACCCTTCTGTAGTTCTGTGATAGTTTTACCACACCCAATTTCACCCTTTGGTGTATTGCCTTGTTTGAGTCTAAGATATTATGTAAAGTCAGGGGTCATGAATGAAGGACTTTGGTGTAAATGTGCATAAGTAAGCACCACTAGTTTGGATCTTTGCCTTCTTGTAGAAACCAGACTATCATACATAACTGAAAAAAAACAAATGTGTCAGAGTAAAAGCAAAACTGCATTTGAATATTGTGTTTGGACAGAGAGTTGGGATAAATGGATCGTTTTTGTGTTGGCAACCTAACTATAGGAGCGTCACCAGGATTAGTGCTGGGGAACAGTTATCATAGAATCCCTACACTGTGGAAGCAGGCCAATCAGGCCATCAACTCCACACTGACGCTCCAAAGAACATCCCGCCCACCTACCTTATCTCTGTAACCCTGTCATTCCTACGGCTAATCCACCTGGCCTGTACATCACTGGGCTATTTAGCATGGCCAACCCAACCAAATCACAGATAATAAAATGTGAGGCTGGATGAACACAGCAGGCCCAGCAGCATCTCAGGAGCACAAAAGCTGACATTTCGGGCCTAGACCCTTCATCAGAGAGGGGGATGGTGTGAGGGTTCTGGAATAAATAGGGAGAGAGGGGGCGGCGGACCGAAGATGGAGAGAAAAGAAGATAGGTGGAGAGGAGAGTATGGGTGGGGAGGTATGGAGGGGATAGGTCAGTCCAGGGAAGACGGACAGGTCAAGGAGGTGGGATGAGGTTAGTAGGTAGGAGATGGAGGTGCGGCTTGGGGTGGGAGGAAGGGATGGGTGAGAGGAAGAACAGGTTAGGGAGGCAGAGACAGGTTGGACTGGTTTTGGGATGCAGTGGGTGGAGGGGACGAACTGGGCTGGTTTTGGGATGCGGTGGGGAAAGGGGAGATTTTGAAGCTGGTGAAGTCCACATTGATACCATTGGGCTGCAGGGTTCCCAAGCGGAATATGAGTTGCTGTTCCTGCAGCCTTCGGGTGGCATCATTGTGGCAACCAAATCACACATCTTTGGACTGTGGGAGGAAACTGGAGCACTGGAAGGAACCCATGCAGGCATGGCGAGAATGTACAAATTGCACACAAACAGTTGCCTGAGAGTGGAATTGAACCCATGTCCCTGGTGCTGTCAGGCAGCAGTGCTAATCACTGAGCTACTGTGTCACCACCCACCACCCACCCTCCACCCACCCACTCCCTCAACCACCATGTTGCCAGTTATTTAAGATGGATATGATTGACCTGGAGTCAGGTTTGCTGACAATACAAAAATAGATAGGAAATCAAGTGCTGAGGATGTCAAATGGAGATGTAGAGGTTAAGTGAGAAAACAAATTTTGCAGCTGGTGCATGATGTGAAAAAATGTGACTTCAATTTTGTTGGAAGAAAAGCAGAATATTATTTCATTGGAGAGAGATTGCAGAATGCTTCAGTACAGAAGGATTTGGGTGTTCTTGTACACGAATCAAAAAATAATTGCACACGGATCACAGCAACTCATTTGGAAGATGAGTGGAATATTGGCCTTTATTGCAAGGAGGATGGAGACTATAAGTAGGGAAATCTTGCTGCAACTGCACAGGGCATTGGTGAGAGCATGACTATGTACTCTGTGCAGTTTGATTCTCCTTATTTAAGGACAGACATACTTGTATTGGAGGCTGGTCAGACAAGATTCAATAGATTGTACAACAGCAAAGTACTGCAGAGATGCAAGAAATTTGGAATAAAAAGAGAGAATGCTCATGAAATTCCATGGGTCTGACAGCATTTGTGGAGAGTAAAAAGAGAGTTAATGTTTTGAATCTGGTATGACTTTTCTTCCAGCTCCTTTCAGTTTTGAAGAAAAGTCAAACTGGTCTGGAACCAATAACTCTTTCTCTCTCAGCAATTTTATCTTTATATTTCAGATTCAGTGGATTAAATTCTGAGAAGAAGGGATTATTTTATGAGGGAACATCAAGCAGGTTGGGCCTATACTCAGAAGAATGAAAGGTAATCTTATTAAGACACCTAAGACTCTGAGGAGTTCTGACAATGCTGAGAGGACGATACCACCTGTCTGAGAATCAGCAACTAGGAACCAATTTTCACAATAAGGGGTTCTCATTTAAGACAGAAACAAAGAAGTATTTTCTCTCCCTGATGATTGTTAACCTTTGAGATTCTCTACCTTAGAGAACAGTAGAGGCTGTGTCATTAAACATTTTCAAGGTTGGATTAGATGGATTTTGATCAATAAGAGAGAGAAGGGTTTTTTTTTCATTCAGGGGACAGTATTTATTGGTCCCTATTTGCCCTTGAGAAGACGATGGTGAGCTGCTATTTTAAACTGTTGCAGTCTATGTACTGTAAATTTATGCATATTGTCATTAGGGAGAAAGTTCCATGGAGTTTACCTGGTACTGAAGGAATACCGTTCCATTTCCAAGTCCAAATGGTGAATGGCTTGGAGATGGTGCTGCACTTAATCCATCTGCTGCCCTTGTCCATTTACATGACCGTGACCAAAGATTTGGATGGCAATGTCTAAGGATCTTTGGTGAATTTCTGCAGTGCATCTTGTAGGTGACACACGCTACTGATACTAGTGTCAACGGTGGAGTGATTGAATGACTGTGGATGTGGTGAAAATCATGTGGACTGCTTTGTCCTGGATGATGTCGAGTTTCTTAAGTGTTGTTGGGGCTGCACTCATCCAGGCAAGTGGGGAGTATTCCATCATACTCCTGACTTGTGCCTTGTAGATGATAGATACTCTTTGAGGAGACAGGAGGTAAGTTACTTACTGTAAGGTTCCCACATTCTGACCTGATAATGTAATTGCAGTATTTAGATTATACTAGATTTCCTACAGTGTGGAAACAGGCCTTTCGGCCCAACAAGTCCACACCGCCCCTTGGATCATCCCACCTAGGCCCATCCCCCATAACCCACACACTCTTGAACACTATGGGCAATTTAGCATGGCCGATCCACCCAGCCTGCACATCTTTGGTAGTTTCTGGTTGGGGTCAGTACTCAGGATGTTAATAATGGGGAATTCAGTTATAGCAATACTACTGAATGTCAAGGGGTGATAGTTAGATTCTGTTTTGTGGAGATGCTTATTGTCTGGCAATGTTGACAGACCTAACCTGGACATTGTCCAGGTCTTGCTGAAGTTGAGAATAGGCTGGTTCAGTATCGAAGAGTAGCAAATGGTGCTGAACATCATGCAATCATTAGCAAGCACCCCACTTCTGACCTTTTGATGGAGATAAGTTCATTGATGAAGCAGCTAAAAATGGATGGACCTTGGACCTTAATCTGAGGAACTGCTGTTGAGATGTACTGGAGCTGAGATGACTGACATCCAACAACCACAACTACCTTGCCATGCGCAAGGTCTGACTCCAACAAATGAGAACTTGCCCCTGCTACCCATTGATTCCAACTTTGCTAGGGGTCCTTGATGCCACACTCGGACAAATGCAGCCTGGATGTCAAGGGCAGTCACTTGTACCTCCCACCTGGGATTCAGCATTTTTGTCCACATTTGAGCCATGGCTTTAATGAGGACAGGAGCTGAGTGGCCCTGGCAGAGCCCAACCTGAACATCAGTGAGCAGAGATTGATAAGCAAGCACTGTTTCAAAGCACTGTTGATGACCCTTTCCATCACTTTACTGATGATTGAGAGTAAACTGATGTGGCAGTAGTTGGCTGGGTTAGAGTTCTCTTGCTTTTTGTGTACAACATACACCTCAGCAACTTTCTGCATAGTCAGTTAGGTGCCAGGGTTGTAGCTTATCTGAAACAGCTTGATTAAGGGCACATTGCATGCTGTAACAGATGGCAGGAATGTTGCCAGGACCAATCGCCCTTGTAACATCCAGTATCTCCACCATTTGTTGGTATCATGTGGAGTAAATTGAATTGACTGAAGAATGCTATCTGTGATGCTGGAGCCCTCTGGAGGAGGCTGAGGTGGGGCAAGCAGGAAAATGGAGTTGAAACCACAATCTGCTTCATCGTCTTATTGAATAGTAGAGAAGGCTCAAGAAGCTAAATAGCTGATTGCTGTGCCTATTTCTTATGTTCCAACAATTTTGGCAGAATTAAAGAGACCTTCCTGTCAAAAGAAGGCCTTTTGGACCTGAAGTTATGTTTGTGGTTCAGTGGGTAATTACATTGTGCGCTAAGATAAGGAACCAACCAGATTTGGCTGATGACCTTGTTCTGGGTGCTTGCAGAAGCGCTATTGTTTGTTTCAACCCTGGGTGTAGGGAGACGATCTCAGCCATAATTCTCACCTCTATTCACAATGCAGCTACAAAGGTGACTTCTTGACGTAGGGTGATATAAATCAGGCAGTATTGGATCAGCTGCTCATTGCACATCTTTACCACTTTCACTCAATTGGAGTCAATCATTATTCCACCCTCACACCGCCCCACCCCACAACTCCACCACACCCCCCAACCCAACCCCATGTTTGGATCAGGCAAGACTAGATGTCCCCTACAACTCCCTAATGCTGTCTCATTAACATGGTTACTTAGTTGAATTGCAGCAGAATTGTCCATATCTTTGGGGTCACACTCCAATATGAGTCAGCGCTGATAGCAGTGATGAAGAAAACCTTGTAAAACAAATGCGACAAGAAAAATCAGAAAGTTCTACAGATGACTCAAGCCAGCTGGGATATCTGTTCTGGAACATTCCCACAATTATCACAGCATAAAACTTAGCAAAGGTGAGAATTTCAGTGAAACATCTGCTCTCATTTGGAATTTGTCCAGGTTTTAGCCTGCATTTAATTTCATTTGCTTCTCGGTAATATTCCTGATAACTAGCAGCTGCAATGTATTGTAAGGAGCAATGGTCCCTCAGAGAGTAAGTGTTCCTGTTAACCAATTATTACATACCCCTAAGACAACTGACGTCATCCAAATAAAAATGCACAGAGGCCAGAATAAAGTTAAAGTTGCACTATCATACAAAGGCATTTGTTGAAGTGTAACCAATTGTTATGGTTTAATGTGAAAAATCTTTGAGCCCCTAAGGTATAGCCCAAACCCTCAAAATATTTGGGTATGAAATGGGAGAAATAGAAATAAAACAGGGGCAGGAGGAAATGCCAATTAAATCTCACAATAATGAAATAAAATTGAGCAAAAACCATCCAGTCAATGTTTTAGCTGGTGACGTTTGTTTATTATTTGTATTCTTTTTCCTACCGACAACTACGTAGGAAAAGAGTTACGTTTGGATTTCTGTAATGTACACAATTTTTTTAGCAGGCAAATAGACTTCTGAATGAACTACTGAAACACATTATTTCTGAAAACATTGGTGTTTATTTTTTGTTAAGCAATGTTGTTGCCATGGCAAAAGTCACTATAAAATAGGAACATGACGACAGCAGCTGATGGCGATCATAATGTTTTTATTTTATCAGTTCTCAATGAATTATTTTCTTCTTGAACTTTAAATAGTATTGCTAAACCCACGTGAAGACATTGGATTGTGGCAAGTTTTGTTTATGCTGTAACATGTATTTTCTAGTCTGGGACTGTAAATGCTGAGGAGATGGAGGGATGGTGCTGGTGTAGCTACAGAGAAATGGAAAGCTGCAGCAGATTGTCACATAGGTTACATGAGTGTGAAACTTAGGTGGGAAGGAACTTGGGGTAAATTATGCAAAAACCTGCTGGATTTACTCTTGGGCCTCATCAGACATATTGGTCCGGATGCAACCCTAGCCTATGATATCCATATCAATTTTTTATGTAGGGGTGGTGTAATTTTTATGTAATGGTTATCACTGGACTGTTGATCCAGACACCCAGATAATGTTCTAGGGACCTAGGTTCAAATCCCGCCATGAAAGATGATGGAATTTGAATTCAATAAAATATCTGGAATTAAGAGTCGAATGGTGGCCATGAAACCATTGATGATGGTTGGGGAAAAACCCATCTGGTTCACTAATGACCTTTAGGGAAGGAAACTGCCATCCTTACTTGGTCTGGCCTACATGTGACTCCAGACCCACAGCAATGTTGTTGACCCTTAACTGCCCAATGGACAATAAATGCTGCCTAACCAGCAATGGCCTCAAAAGGCATATGAAGCAATTCCCTCCACCTTAGCTGCCTGATTCTTTTATTCTTATGGCTTTACATTGCCCTGTTAAAATGAAGGGAGTATGTCAGTGTTTTAGGAAGTGCATGTCAGAGTAGTATAGTTTTGGTGATTTGTGAGAAAGTGAAGAGAATAAGAGTAAGAGGAGCAGAGGTGGATTGAAGAATGCAGTGACTGCAGGAGAGTGCTGGAAATTGAGGAGAAAAGAATTAAGCGTTGGGTCTATAAATATCCAGCGCTAAGTGGATAGTAATGAGAGATGTCAGTTCGCAGGATTAACCTTGCCAGTACTGTAAGGTTTTTGATATTTTTGACATTGCTGCCATGTCCTGGAGGCCACAGGGTGGAATTTAGTTTTAAACATGCATTGCTTCTCTCTTGGTCATCGAGTTGAAATAGGGCAGAAATCCTTTTGCACCCCCGACCACCTCACATGAGCTGCCAACCATTCAGAAACTGGCAGATCTGCAGTAACAGCAGATGAACAAAGAGTGGTTGTCATTGCCAATATTACACTTGAACCTTTTCAAAGTTGTGCCACCTGCACTATATTATTCATTGTAAGTAACACAAGTTAAAAATTAACCCCTTGGGCCAATACCCTGAAGTTTATTTACAATGTTTACAGCATAAAAGTGTATGGTAGATGCTGGTTTCTGCTGTGGTCAGGTCCACCAGAACCATCTGAAGGGGCCATGAGTTCTTCTGATTGGTTTTATTCTACGATGCCAATGCTAACTAGGGAAAAATCCACAACAAAATCATTGGAAGAAGAGAGGCTCAGTCTTGTCAAACACATAAATTTATTACATAGTACTTAATTGTTCCATGTTATTTAAAACTCTCTATAAGATTGCAGGCTAGACTTAACAGTAAGTACGCATTACCATTTAGCTATGTGGAACTTGGCACCAAAACAACTCAAATCAAACTGGAGCAACTGGTTCGCTACTCCTGGGAAAAGGCCTTTAAACCCTTAGGGTGGATCTTATCTTGTGGTGTCCATTCAGAGTTTCAGACATTAACTGTCTTATTCAACAGTTACCGTAAATTACAGCATGTTCCAAACAACCAAGAAGGAATCAATATGGCAATAGTTAAAGAATAATTTAAGTTAAGTAAAAATAATTACATTTTTACCACAGTAACAATTAACCAACCTGTAGAATGTGAAATACTTGTAGCTGGCACTAGTTTAAATGCTTAAGGGCATATATGAGTCACTGTGGGTCATACAACTTGGGTTTGATAGTGGAGACCAGCTGTAGCACTTGCAAAAGGGATTTATAATAGTGTGATTCACTTACACACTAATAGAACAGTCCAATTGTTTTTGTTGCCAAATGGTAATATTCATCTGGTTACTAAATATATCATTTGTAAGACATACCAATATATCTGTCCCAGATATTGCACCCGGAACTATTTACACTACTCCAGGTATATTCTAAAACTGTGCCTCCAAGATTCCACCTTGAGAGGAAACGCCCTCTGAGCATCTACCCTGTCAAAAACCCAATGATTTAATGTTCCATTTTTAAATTTCAAACACTATTGTCTAAGCTGTCCAATATTTCTCAAGAACTCAAGGACAGAATCAATAGGACGATCAATCAGAATAGACTTGCGCAAAAAGCACGAGAGTGGAGACAATATTATTGATAAGCTCAACCAGTTGTTGCCAAAATTTAGCAGAAGTGTTTTTGTTGATTTCTTAATTTAGATTACAGATATGCAACGTAAATAATAGGACATAGTACACTCGAATATTTTTACAAATCCATTCAAACAGTAGATAGAAAGATCTCAGGTCTCCAAGGCAGGCTTGCAACAAGCTTTAAATAAGGTCATAGATTTGCATCATGCAAATACACATTCGTTCATCATACAACAGAGTCAATGAAAAGGCTACCAGAAGTTAAGTCTCTCTCACATCTCTTCTCATTGTCTCCATCTCCGGAAACCACCGAGAAACCAATATCCATTTCAAGCCGACCGACTCCCACAGCTACCTAGAATACACCTCCTCCCACCCACCTTCCTGCAAAGATTCCATCCCTTATTCCCAATTTCTTCGCCTCCGCTGCATCTGCTCCCAGGATGAGGCATTCCACTCCTGTATATCTCAGATGCCCTCGTTTTTTCAATGACCGCAACAAACCCCCCCTCAGTGGTTGAGATCGTCCTCGACCGTGTCTCCTGCATTTCCCGCAACTCATCCCTCACACCCCCTCCCTGCAATAACAACCAAAACAGAATCCCCCTAGTCCTCATGAAGCAAAGAGTAGTGATAAACGGGTCCCTTTCGGAAAGGCAGGCAGTGACCAGTGGGGTACCACAAGGTTCGGTGCTGGGACAGCAGCTGTTTACGATATATATTAATGATATAGACAAAGGCATTAAAAGTAATATTAGCAAATTTGCTGATGACACAAAGCCGGGTGGCTGTGTGAAATGTGAGGAGGATGTTATGAGAATTCAGGGTGACTTGGACAGGTTAGGTGAGTGGACGGATGCATGGCAGATGCAGTTTAATGTGGATGAATGTGCGGTTATCCACTTTGGTGGCAAGAACAGGAAGGCAGATTACTATCTCAATAGAGTCAAGTCAGGTAAAGGGGAAGTACAATGAGATCGAGGCGGTCTTGTACATCAGTCAATGAAAGCAAGTATGCAGATGCAGCAGGCGATGAAGAAAGCTAATAGCTTCATAACAAGAGGAATTGAGAATAGGAGCAAAGTGGTCCTTCTGCAGCTGTACAGGACCCTGGTAAGACCGCACCTGGAGTATTGTGTGCAGTTTTGGTGTCCAAATTTGAGGAAGGACATTCTTGCTATTGAGGGAGTGCAGCGTAGTTTCACAAGGTCAATTCCCGGAATGGTGGGACTATCATATGTTGAAAAATTGGAGCGACTGAGCTTGTATACACTTGAGTTTAGAAGGATGAGAGGGGATCTGATTGAGGTGTAAAAGATTATTAAGGGATTGGACACTCTGGAGGCAGGAAGCATGTTTCCACTGATGGGTGAGTCCAGAGTCAGAGGACACAGTTTAAAAATAAGGGGTAGGCCATTTAGAACTGATTGAGGAAAAACTTCTTCACCCAGAGAGTGGTGGATATATGGAATGCTCTGCCCCAGAAGGAAGTGGAGGCCAACTGTCTGGATACTTTCGAGAAAGAGATGGATACAGCTCTTAAAGATAGTGGAATCAAGGGTTATGCGGATAAGGCAGGAACAGGATACTGATTGTAGATGATCAGCCATGATCATAATGAATGGTGGTGCTAGATCGAAGGGCCGAATGGCCTACCCCAGCACCTATTGTCTATTATCTATTGTCTATTGTACCACCCCACCAACCTCCGGATCCATCGCATCATCCTCCGATACTTCCACCATCTGCAATCTGAAGCCACCACCAAAGATTTTTTTCCCTCCCCACCCTTGTCTGCTTTCCGGAGGGACCACTCTCCCCGTGACTCCCTTGTTCGCTCCACACTGCCCTCCAACCCCACCACACCCGGCACCTTCCCCTGCAATCGCAGGAAGTGCTACACTTGCCCCCACACCTCCTCCCTCACCCCCATCCCAGGCCATAAGAAGTCTTTCCACATAAAGCAGATGTTCACCTGCACATCTGCTAATGTGGTATACTACATCCGCTGTACCCGTTGTGGCTTCCTCTACATTGGGGAAACAAAGCGGAGGCTTGGGTCCCACTTTGCAGAACACCTACGCTCAGTTCGCAATAAACAACTGCACCTCCCAGTAGCAAACCATTTTAACTCCCCCTCCCACTCCTTGGACGACATGTCCATCATGGGCCTCCTGCAGTGCCACAACAATGCCACCCGAAGGTTGCAGGAACAGCAACTCATATTCCGCTTGGGAACCCTGCTGCCCAATGGTATCAATGTGGACTTCACAAGCTTCAAAATCCCCCCTCCCCCATCGCATCTCAAAACCAGCCCAGCTCGTCCCCTCCTGCCTAACCTGTCCTTCCTCCCACCTACCCCTTCCTCCCACGTCAACTCTCACCCCATCTCCTACCTATTTAGCTCATCCTGTCCCCTTGACCTGTCCATCCTCCCTGGTCTGACCTATCTCCTCCCTAGCTCCCCACCTACACTCACCTTTACTGGCTCCACCCTCACCTCTTTGACCTCTCTGTCTCCTCTCCACCTATCTTCTCCTCTCTCCATCTTCTATCTGCATCCCCCTCTCTCCCTATTTGTTTCAGAAACCTCTTCCCCTCCCCATTTCTGAAGAACGGTCTTGGCCCAAAACGTCAGCTTTCCTGCTCCTATGTTGGTGCTTGGCCTGCTGTGTTCATCCAGCTCTACATGATATCAACACTAGAAGGAGTAGCTGGTGACAGTTCTGTATTGTTGCTTATTACATATTTCAGACCTTTATACATAGTTATTAATTCTTTTACATTTCAAAGTTACCATAGATAAAATGGGAACAACTGAAAATCTCTCATTACTGGTGTTTATGAAGTCCTCCCCAAATGGATTAGTTGATACAGTCACTACCATGAATGAAACAGAGTTCAGCAGCTACCAGATACAGTTTTCATTCTGTGCTGGGTTAAATGATGTTAGTTACATTGCCCACAGTGGTTTAGATTGGTGTTCCTACTCCAGATCATTATTTAGTAAATGCTGCTGAAAAGGGGACATAGTCATGGAGTCATACAGCACGGAAACAGACCCTTCGGTCCAACCAATCCATGCCAAACATGATTCCAAACTAAACTGGTCCTACCTGCCTGCTTCTGGCCCATGTCCCTCCAAATCTTTCCTATTCATGTACTTATCCAGCTGTCTTTTAAATGTTATAATTATACCCAAATCCACCACTTCCTCAGAAAGTTCATTCTACATGTGAACCACGCTCTGTGTAAAACATTTGCCCCTTAAGTCTGTTCTAAATCACTCTTGCCTCCCTTGAAATCTCCCATTCTAGGGAAAAGACAACTACTGTTAACGCTATCTATACCCCTCAAGATTTTACAAACTTCTACAAGGTAACCTCTCACACTCAGTGAAAAAAGTCCCAGCCTATCCAGCTGGTCTTTATAACGCAAACTTTCCATACCCGGCAACATCTTGGTAAATCTCTTCTGAACCCTCTCCAGCTTAATAATAGCCTTCCTAGAAACCTGAATTAAAATTGAGCATGGACAGGCTCAACGATGAGTGTGCAGATGTTAATTTGTTTATTTCTTTAATGTGGGTTGTCCTCCTAATATTTAGCCCCTTGTGCAGTTGTCAGAATGTTGCCAACTCCTTCCAGAATTAATGCTGCTTTATAACTGAATTGGAATGATCCAAGGTACAAATAAAAAGTGGCGAGGCTCCTTTTTTCCTGGTACCTTTTATTTGTACTACATTCTCACCAAAGTGACACAGCTCCTACAACAATACCATACAGTATCTAATCCACACAATACTATCACTTACCAGCAACCACTACAATATTCAAGAAATTACCCCTTTGACCTCAATGAAGGTACTTTTGAAAATTCTATTTGCAAAATGGGACAGAAATTGCATCAGAGATAAATAAATCAGGGCAAAAGCTAAAGTTTAATGGTGAAATAGCTTTTGATTGGAAAGGTCAGCATGTCTTCTGTTATGTTAATAGTAAAGAACTCCAGAATTCCCAGTTCAAAAGAAACAATATTCAACTGCAATATCTACAATGAATGAGCATGACTGCAGTTGTGCTCAAAGCTGGTAACAAAAGGCAGATGAAGGGAAAAACAGACCTAGAATAAATACATTTTATAAAGGAATTGGTGAGTGATGATGAAACTAAAAAACATCGCTAACAGCAGAGAAGAAAAGATTTTCAGTTGTTCCCATTTTATCTGTGGTAACTTTGAAATGTAAAAGAATTAATAACTATGTATAAAGGTCTGAAATATGTAATAAGCAACAATACAGAACTGTCACCAGTTACTCCTTCTAGTGTTGATATCATGAACTACCCTGCCCTGTGCCTCAACTCAATGATGTAGTCCCAAGATAAAACGTGTCTGTCCCTAATTAAGTAACTACCTGATTTTCATCCCTCCAGTCATGTACTGTGTCAGATCAGCACTTTGGCAGCAAAGTTGAAAATTGCCTGTACTGGCATTTGTGGGAGTGTGTAGAGGTGGTGTGAAGGTTGGCTGTTGCACTGAGGGGGAGTTGGATTTTGCTGTGAGATTGAAGTGTTTTTGGGAATGTGGGAAGTTAAGTATGGAGAAGCATCTTCGTGAACTTTGATGCGCGGGTGGTGAATACTTTAGTTGAGACTGTGGCGGAGGCAACTTGGAGCAGTGTTCTCAAAAGGGAATTTGATAAGAGCCTTCAGGGAAACTGATTGCATGATTAAAAGGATATGGCAGGATATACAACTAACTGAGTTGCTCTTGCAGAGAGCAGGCATGGACATGGCAGGCTGAATGGTCTCATTTTGTGATTTAATTGCAAAATGATTCTATGATTTGGAAATTGGGCTTGAAGGATTGATGCCCACTTTAACAGATGATAATTAAGTAGGATGCTCTGCATTGAAACAATGGATTGAGTCTTTTCAATTTATTCCCTTCCAGAATGATGGGACCAATTCCAATGGAGAACATGGCTCTCTGATTTGTGTATATCGAGATTGGTCTTTTCCAGAGCAAACTAATACAAGCCTACAGATGTGTTCTCCTACCAATCAGGGAGGGCGGGTGGAATGACATGCTTAAGCAGCAATGGAACAGCATGTACGATGGCGGGAAAACAAAATATCTAACTTGAAGGAGGAAAGGACAACAATATAGATCAAAGACATGGGAAGGCTGTTCCCCAGTATACGGATTCATCACGGGGTGGGGGGTGCTGTCAGTCTGGTGAGTATGTCAGTAGGGAGTTCCTGGGGCCCAGGATCAGACTTACTGTCAGAAAGGGTTAAATGGTGAGTGTTGTAAAACTCTCAGCTGCCAGCTACCATTCTCTCAGAACTCCCTACCACTCTCCTGTATAGCCCTGCTCTGACTGGCACATCTTGCTGCCACACACATTCTTCTCACTCCAGCATTTTCCCCACATTTTCCATCTCAACAGACAACACGAACCCTCACTCAGTCTTTACAATTACCATTCTCAAATATTTACCCTCTGTCCTCAACTCTTGCTTAACCCCTCAGTCTCCTAACTCACTTTTCTCAGCAAAAGAGAAGAGGCCGCTACTCCAAGGAGAGGGTGCATTTGCAGCCATCGCCACCCTGAGCTCAGTAGGGGAAAAAGTTCTGGAGTTTGACAGAGTGACAGCTAGAAAACCAGTTGTCAATGGAGAGATGGCAGCCTGGAGGTCTGGTACGATGCTTTGATATGATATTGCTATTTACCATTTATCTGTCCCTCAAGTTGTATCAATGTCACCAATACATTAAATATCATGATCTCTGGCAAATGTGGAACCCTCTTGCACCCACTTTCAGGTCTAAATCGTGCCTCTCATTGTCTACAGGTGCTTTGATGGTGCCACAGAAGAAATGTGGGAGGGGCCTGAGGGGCATTACAGGAGGACCACTCTGAGCATGCACCGTCACATAAATCCTGTGCAACCTCCACCACTTTAGATACACATCACCCAGAGGGCTTGGGCTCCGAACTAAGTGGGCTGGCATATGGTGAGTCTGTATCACACATGGGCAGAAGCAGCTCATGAAGACAGGAACAATAGCGGAGAACCTTCATCGGAATGCGCTGAATGCAGTCCAGGTCTCCTCCTGGAAGGCAGCTCACTCTGTCGTAGTCATCGAGAGAGGGTTACCACGTGATCCACCTGCTGGGAATGTCCAATTGTTGGTGAGATGAGGTCTTTCATTGGGTTTACTTTCCTACAAAGAATTTAGTTTCTAAGGTGGTGAGAAATGGGTGGGTAGGTTCCCAATGCCAAAAAACCCGTTTATTTGCCCCACCCACCACCTACCCACCATTGTTGAAGAGGAAGAGCCGAGCCTAAAGTGCTTTACCCTTAGTACGTACAGTCAAAGATGTAGGAGAGCCTCAAAGCCTCGGCAAGTTGTGGCATCCCGCAAAGCATGCTTCCCTTCCACTCCTACTGTTACCATGAACTACAACTGGTTAACTAGCCATTCTACCTTACCAACACAGGGAGTGCTGGAGAAGAACAACAGATCTGGTATCATCACCACAGACCTTTCTGTGCTCCTTAAAATCCCGACAGTGTGAAAACAGACCAATTGGCCCATCAAGCCCACACCAAACCTTCAAATAGCATTCCACCCAGACCCACCCCACTCCTCTATCCATGTAACCCTGCATTTGCCACGGCTAACACACCTCCCTGCACAATTTCAAACATTTGCAGCATTTTACTTTATTTTTGACTAACCAGTTAGATGAGGCTAATTTAACTGTAATGCTGGATGGTTCTTCAGAAACATCCATTCAGTATATATCATGTTACTAAATGGAAGGAGGTATACCAGGGTGATCATTTGGCCAGCAAACCTAAAGTGACTACATTTGTCCAAATTGACAGCCCCATGTTGTATGTGGAGAAATTAATATAGCCAATTGTTTGCATGGAATGTCCGAGTCTCTATCTGCTTTTACAGGGGTCACTCTTACAACTTTGTTCACAGAAAACTAAATCTCTGTTGCCGACTTGTTTTTAGGACACTTGCAGAGGAGTGTGGGTAAAGTTAGTGACAGCACAAGCCCTGACGGCTATTCAGTGACTTCCTGCTTCTAAATACATGGATACAAATTGGCATAAGTAGAGTTATTCAGAATCTAAAATAATATCAGTGTGCTTCACTCCAAGATGAATAACCCTCAATGTTAGTTCAGCTTTGCCAAAGCAAAAAAAAACTACTATTTTTTGTTACTGTGTAATTGGAAATGATAAAATGCAGCATTTTTATTTGCATTAATATCAAGCATAATGACATATTCATTCATCAGCATTCATTTTAAACAGAAACCAATGATTATATCTGTATTAGAGATAATGGGAACTGCAGATGCTGGAGAATCCAAGATAATAAAGTGTGAAGCTGGATGAACACAGCAGGCCCAGCAGCATCTCAGGAGCACAAAAGATGAGGTTTCGGGACGAGACCCTTCATCAGAGAGGGGGATGTGGTGAGGGTTCTGGAATAAATAGGGAGAGAGGGGGAGGCGGACTGAAGATGGAGAGAAAAGAAGTTAGGTGGAGAGGAGAGTATAGGTGGGGAGGTAGGGAGGGGATAGGTCAGTCCGTGGAAGACGGACAGGTCAAGGAGGTGGGATGAGGTTAGTAGGTAGGAAATGGAGGTGTGGCTTGGGGTGGGAGGAAGGGATGGGTGAGAGGAAGAGCAGGTTAGGGAGGCAGAGACAGGCTGGGATGGTTTTGGGATGCAGTGGGGGGAGGGGAAGAGCTGGGCTGGTTGTGTGAAGCAGAGGGGGGAGGGAACGAACTGGGCTGGTTTTGGGATGCGGTGGGGGAAGGGGAGATTTTGAAGCTGGTGAAGTCCACATTAATACCATTGGGCTGCAGGGTTCTCAAGCAGAATATGAGTTGCTGTTCTTGCAACCTTCAGGTGGCATCATTGTGGCACTGCAGGAGGCCCATGATGGACATGTCATCGAAAGAATGGGAGGGGGAGTTGAAATGGTTCGCTACTGGGAGGTGCAGTTGTTTATTGCGAACCGAGAGGAGGTGTTCTGCAAAGTGGGCCCCAAGCCTCCGCTTGGTTTCCCCAATGTAGAGGAAGCCACACCGGGTACAATGGATACAGTATACCACATTGGCAGATGTGCAGGTGAACCTCTGCTTAATATGGAAAGTCATCTTGGGGCCTGGGATAGGGGTGAGGGAGGAGGTGTGGGGGCAAGTGTAGCACTTCCTGCGGTTGCAGGGGAATATGCCGATTGTGGTGGGGTTGGAGGGCAGTGTGGAGCGAACATGGGAGTCACGGAGAGAGTGGTCTCTCCGGAAAGCAGACAAGGGTGGGAATGGAAAAATGTCTTGGGTGGTGGGGTCGGATTGTAAATGGAGGAAGTGTCGGAGGATGATGCGTTGTATCCGGAGGTTCGTGGGGTGGTGTGTGAGAATGAGCGGGATCCTCTTTGGGCGGTTGTGGCGGGGGCGGGGTGTGAGGGATGTGTTGCGGGAAATGCGGGAGACGCGGTCAAGGGCGTTCTCGACCACTGTGGGGGGAATGTTGTGGTCCTTGTAGAACTTGGACATCTGTGATGTGCGGGAGTGGAAAGCCTCATCGTGGGAGCAGATGCGGCGGAGGCGGAGGAATTGGGAACAGGGGATGGAAATTTTGCAGGCGGGTGGGTGGTAGGAGGTGTATTCTAGGTAGCTGTGGGAGTCAGTGGGCTTGAAATAGACATCAGTTTCTAACTGGTTGCCTGAGATGGAGACTGAGAGGTCCAGGAAGGTGAGGGATGTGTTGGAGTTGGCCCAGGTGAAATTGAGGTTGGGGTGGAAGGTGTTAGTGAAGTGGATGAACTGTTCGAGCTCCTCCGGGGAGCAAGAGGCGGCGCCGATACAGTCATCAATGTAACGGAGGACGAGGTGGGGTTTGGGTCCTGTGTAGGTGCGGAAGAGGGACTGTTCCACGTAACCTACAAAGAGGCAGGCATAGCTGGGGCCCATGTGGGTGCCCATGGCCACCCCCTTTGTCTGCAGGGAGTGGGAGGAATCGAAAGAGAAGTTGTTGAGGGTGAGGGCGAGTTCGGCTAGGCGGATGAGGGTGTCGGTGGAGGGGGACTGGTCGGGCCTGCGGGACAGGAAGAAGCAGAGAGCCTTGAGGCCATCTGCATGCGGAATGCAGGTGTATAGGGACTGGACATCCATGGTGATAATGAGGTGTTGGGGTCTAGGGAATTGAAAGTTCTGGAGGAAGTGGAGGGCATGGGTGGTGTCACGGATGTAGGTAGGGAGTTCCTGGACCAAAGGGGAGAAAATGGAGTCCAGATAGGTGGAGATGAGTTCAGTGGGGCAGGAACAGGCTGAGACAATGGTTCGACCAGGGCAGGCAGGTTTGTGGATTTTGGGAAGGAGATAGAAATGGGCCGTGTGGGGTTGGAGAACATTAAGTTTGGAGGCTGTGGGTGGGAGGTCCCCTGAGGCGATGAGGTCATGAATGGTGTTGGAGATGATGGTTTGGTGCTCGGGGGTGGGGTCATGATAAAGGGGGCGGTAGGCGGTGGTTTCGGAGAGTTGGCGTTTGGCCTCGGCGATGTAGAGGTCAGTGCGTCATACTACCACTGCGCCACCCTTGTCTGCGGGTTTGATGGTGAGGTTGGGGTTGGAGTGGAGGGAGCGGAGGGCTGCCCATTCTGCAGGGGAGAGGTTGTAGTGGGTGAGAGGGGTGGAGAGGTTGAGGCGGTTGATGTCTCGATGGCAGTTGGAGATGAAGAGGTCGATGGAGGGTAGGAGGCCTGGGGGTGGTGTCCAAGAGGAGGACTTGTGTTAGAAGCGGCGAAGGGGTCAGTGGAGGGAGGGTTAGACTCCCGGTTAAAGAAGTAAGCGTGGAAGCGAAGGTGGCGGAAAAACTGTTCTATGTCCAACCGTGACTGGTATTCGTTGATTTGTGGTCGTAGGGGGACAAAGGTGAGCCCCTTGCTGAGGACTGACCGTTCGTCCTCAGTCAGTGGGAGGTCTTAGGGGTTGGTGAAGATTCGGCAGGGCCCAGTGTGGCTGCCCCCTCTGGGGTTGCTGGCTGTGGAGGTTGTGGGCAGAGCGATGAGGTTGTCGGCCGTGGGCAGGGTCCATCGGCCGTGGGAGGAGCAGGGTGGGCGGCAACAGCGGCAGTGAGGGTGGTGTTTGTGGTGTTGTAACTGGAAGTGGAGACGGTGACTGCATCAGCAGTTGCGTTTGCGGTTCCGGAAGTGGTGTGCCTGGCGGTGGCGGATGTGACGTCATCGGTGGGGTCACCGGCCGTGTCCTCATGGTCAATGGCGGCGGGTGCATGGTGGGGGAGGGGCAGGGACAGGCTCTAGGTTTGGGAGGTGCAGGAATCCTCTTGTAGGTGGCAGGGGCCAGTGAGTTGGTTGTACTTATGATTTTTGGTGTCCATTAAAGCTGAGTAGAACTGGGTGTTCAGTCTGTGGATCCTGCGGAGGATAAAATACAGGAGAGGTCCTTTGCAGGTCTGGGAGATGGAGGCTCTGAGCTGGGGCAGGCCAGACTGCAGTGTCTGGAGGTGCCGGCGCATGGCCGTGAGTGTCTGTTTCAGGACTCGCAGGGAGAAACACTTCTGAAGGGTCTGAATTTTCTGGGTGTAGAGGTGGTCACGGTTGGGGCAAAATTGGGAAGGCTAGAATGTAAACTGTAGTCCAATGGGGGTGATCCGGTTCTATAGGCAGGTGCTGAGGAAGGTGATGTGACTGTGGTACCTGGTTTGCTTCAGGACATGGTCGAGCAGTTTCAAGGCTGAAGAGATTACAAGAGAGTTGCAGTGGGAGAGAGATTCCATGAGGTTGGTCCGGAGAGGGAGGGCAACTTCTTCAGGTCAGGCATCCCTGGAAGAGGCTTCACAGTGAGGTTAAAATTGTATCAAAGATAATGGGAACTGCAGATGCTGGAGAATCCAAGATAATAAAGTGTGAAGATGGATGAACCTATCTGGACTCCATTTTCTTCCCTTTGGCCCAGGAACTCCCTACCTACATCCGTGACACCACCCACGCCCTCCACCTCCTCCAGAACTTCCAATTCCCTGGACCCCAACACCTCATTTTCACCATGGACATCCAGTCCCTATACACCTGTATTCCGCGTGCAGATGGCCTCAAGGCCTTCCGCTTCTTCCTGTCCCGCAGGCCCAACCAGTTCCCCTCCACCGACACAATCATCCGCCTAGCCGAACTCGTCCTTACCCTCAACAACTTCTCTTTCACTTCCTCCCACTTCCTACAGACAAAGCGAGTGGCCATGGGCACCCGCATGGGCCCCAGCTATGCCTGCCTCTTTGTAGGTTACGTGGAACAGTCCCTCTTCCGCACCTACACAGGCCCCAAACCCCACCTCTTCCTCCGTTACATTGATGACTGTATCGGCGCCGCCTCTTGCTCCCCAGAGGAGCTCGAACTGTTCATCCACTTCACTAACACCTTCCACCCCAACCTCAATTTCACCTGGGCCAACTCCAACACATCCCTCACCTTCCTGGACCTCTCAGTCTCCATCTCAGGCAACCAGTTAGAAACTGATGTCCATTTCAAGCCCACTGACTCCCACAGCTACCTAGAATACATCTCCTCCCACCCACCCGCCTGCAAAATTTCCATCCCCTGTTCCCAATTCCTCCGCCTCCGCCCCCACGATGAGGTATTCCACTCCCGCACATCCTAGATGTCCAAGTTCTTCAAGGACCGCAACATTCTGCCCACAGTGGTCGAGAACGCCCTTTTGACCGCATCTCCCGCATTTCCCGCAACACATCCCTCACACCCCGCCCAGGCCACAACCGCCCAATGAGGATCCCGCTCGTTCTCACACACCACCCCACCAACTTCTGGATACAACGCATCATCCTCCGACACTTCCGCCATCTACAATCCGACCCCACCACCCAAGACATTTTTCCATCCCCACCCTTGTCTGCTTTCCGGAGAGACCACTCTCTCCGTGACTCCCTTGTTCGCTCCACACTGCCCTCCAACTCCACCACACCCCGCACCTTCCCCTGCAACCGCAGGAAGTTCTACACTTACCCCCACACCTCCTCCCACACCCCTATCCCAGGCCCCAAGATGACTTTCCATATTAGGCAGAGGTTCACCTGCACATCTGCCAATGTGGTATACTGTATCCATTGTACCCGGTGTGGCTTCCTCTACATTGGGGAAACCAAGCGGAGGCTTGGGGGCCGCTTTGCAGAACACCTCCGCTCGGTTGGCAATAAACAACTGCACCTCCCAGTCGCAAACCATTTCAACTACCCCTCCCATTCTTTAGATGGCATGTCCATCATGGGCCTCCTGCAGTGATACAATGATGCCACCCGAAGGTTGCAGGAACAGCAACTCATATTCCGCTTGGGAACCCTGCAGCCCAATGGTATCAATGTGGACTTCACCAGTTTCAAAATCTCCCCTTCCCCCTCTGCATCCCAAAAGCAGCCCAGTTCGTCCCCTCCCCCCACTGCATCACACAACCAGCCCAGCTCTTCCCCTCCCCCACTGCATCCCAAAACCATCCCAGCCTGTCTCTGCCTCCCTAACCTGTTCTTCCTCTCACCCATCCCTTCCTCCCACCCCAAGCCGCACCTCCATTTCCTACCTACTAACCTCATCCCACCTCCTTGACCTGTCCGTCTTCCCTGGACTGACCTATCCCCTCCCTACCTCCCCACTTATACTCTCCTCTCCACCTATCTTCTTTTCTCTCTATCTTCAGTCCGCCTCCCCCTCTCTCCCTATTTATTCCAGAACCCTCTCCCCATCCCCCTCTCTGACGAAGGGTCTCGTCCCGAAACCTCATCTTTTGTGCTCCTGAGATGCTGCTTGGCCTGCTGTGTTCATCCAGCTTCACACTTTATTATCTTATATTATATCTGTATTTATTGACATGAACTTGTTATTACTTGTGTGAAACATTCTATAAACATCATCAATAATTTGTTGAAATGGTGGCTTCACACAACAGCCCCATTTAAAGCATATTTTAAAACTTATATCAGAAGTCTGAACACAGGCTAGACAGGGTACGAAATGGATAGCAAAGCAAGTAATAACATCTCTGTAATTAGAATGAGGCAGTTGCTGAATGTCTTAACATGAAACTGGAGGCTGAGCTAACGTATTTTCTCAATCGTGCTAGCACCTCTGAAAATTCTTATTGACAGCTGACTTGTTCCCTTTTATGTGCGATTGCATTCTCAGACAGAGTGATCACAGATTCATTGGCATCAAGATTTTGTTGTTATGATTAATTCATAATTTGTTTGAATTTTTGTTCCCTCACAAATTGTAAATGAAGATATAGAACTCAGAACATAGAACATTACAGCACAGTACAGGCCCTTCGGCCCTCGATGTTGTGCCGACCTGTCACACCGATCTGAAGCCCATCTAACCTACACTATTCTGTGTATGTCCATATGCTCATCCAATGACGACTTAAATGTACCTAAAGTTGGCAAATCTACAACCGTTGCAGGCAAAGTGTTCCATTCCCTTACTACTCTCTGTGTAAAGAAAGTACCTCTGACATCTGTCCTATATCTTTCACCCCTCAATTTAAAGCTATGTCCCCTCGTGCTCGCCGTCACCATCCTAGGAAGAAGGCTCTCCCTATCCACCCTATCTAACCCTCTGATTATTTTATATGTTTCAATTAAATCACCTCTCAACCTTCTTCTCTCTAATGAAAACAGCCTCAAGTCCCTCAGCCTTTCCTCGTTAGACCTTCCCTCCATACCAGGCAACATCCTAATAAATCTCCTCTGCACCCTTTCCAAAGCTTCCACATCCTTCTTATAATGCGGTGACCAGAACTGTACGCAATACTCCAAGTGCAGCCGCACCACAGTTTTGTACAGCTGTAGCATAACGTCTTGGTTCCGGAACTCGATCCCTCTATTAATAAAAGCTAGAACACTGTACGTCTTCTTAACAGCCCTGTCAACCTGGGTGGCAACTTTCAAGGATCTGTGTCCATGGACACCGAGATCTCTCTGCTCATCTACACTGCTAAGAATCTTACCATTAGCCCAGTACTTTGCCTTCCGGTTACTCCTACCAAAGTGCATCACCTCACACTTGTCTCCATTAAACTCCATTTGCCACCTCTCAGCCCAGCTCTGCAGCTTATCTATGTCTCTCTGCAACCTACAGCATCCTTCGTCACTATCCACAACTCCACCGACCTTAGTGTTGTCTGCAAATTTACTAACCCATCCTTCTACGCCCTCATCCAGGTCATTTATAAAAATGACAAACAGCAGTGGACCCAACACCGACCCTTGCAGTACACCACTAGTAACTGGAATAATGGTCAAAGATTATTCATTTAAGTAAGATTGCAATTTTTTTCCAATTCTTTATTTTTGCTTTACAGGTTTTTTTCTTAAAAGACTAATTATGAACTGCAGTGAATGTGAAGTGAAGATCTTAAAAACAAGCTCATTTGTCTCCTACAATATACCTTTAACATTGGCATTTATGGCTTGGTCTTACTGTACACTATATTGCATCCTATTGTGGCTGGAAAATAAAATGGGACAAATTATTCATGCCACCTTTTAACTATTAATTATGAGCACATGTATTATTAATAAAGATTGGAAAAATATTTTTAAAAATTGCTGTTCTTTACTTCCTTTCAGGTGTATGGACACATTGACGTCAGCAATAAATGATATGAAGGAGGCAGCTCATGGCAGTTGCACAGTTAGCAGAGGTTCATAAATCAACATGGCTCTGAGAAAGCTGTTCACATAGTGTCAGGTGGCAGGTTTAATTCTTTACATTCCACTGTATCTGCAGTTTCAGCTGCGCTCCTATCATCTGCATTTTGTAAGGAACTTGTGCCACCTCTCCTATTGCAACAGGTAACAACATATTAAAGAGAGATTCACATCTACGTCTTTTTGCTATACACTACCAGCTGAGCAGATTTAAGTTTATGGACCAGCTCGCCTGTGCTTCTTATAGCGATGATCAGGGTGTGGCAAACTGAAACCATTATGGAAGGAAATGGTAAATCCTTATATGAAACAAAGCTGAATAATTCTGAGTTTAAAATTTTAACAATGAGTTATTACTTACTGTGGTAGGCCACTGAACAGTGCATGCCATTAATTAGATTTGCTCCTCACATTTAGGCTTCTATATGCTAACTGCTAAACGTGCAAACTGATAATGTCACAGTGAGGGAGGCTGGGCCCTGTGATATAAATATAAAGCGCAAGCAACTGCTTATCTCTCTAACCAGTCAAGCTGATTAATTATAAAATTAACAGCTTAAGATTTGAGAAGGTAATCTACTTTAGAATTGGCGAATTCAATGTCAAATCAGGCACAGAGTGAGAGAAAGATGGCATTGAGAGACACAGCAAGAAGAGACACAAATAAAAAGAAAAAAACTTTCATCTTCAATTTAGAAATTGTAGATCTTCAACAATATTTTAAACGGGAAAGATTGAATCTCTACATTTGTACCAGTTAGATTATATCACTAGAGAAGTTAACTCTGAGTGATTCAAACATATTATGCTGTGGGACATATATTATATTGAATAGCAAAAGATATGGCATTCTATGATGAGTTTAATTCATATCTAAACAGGCAGAAACAGCAAAGTGTGGGGAGGGTGAAGCAAATAAAATGTCATGTTTTGAAGCCATTTGGCACAATTTGGACAGCAAGGACTTCAACTGCCGCTTGTCTGGCATCTTGTTCCATTTGCAGACTAATGACCAGAAAAATTCGCTGCTTAATTATTCTGACAACAAATAATGCCCCAATTTACTTAAAGTCAGAGTCATACAGCACAGTAACAGATCCTTCGATCCAACCAGTCCATGCCAAACATAATCCCAAACTAAACTAGACCCACCTGCCTGCTCCTGGCCCATATCCCTCCAAACCTTTCCTATTAATTTACTTTTCTAACTGCCTTTTAAACATTGTAACTGCACCCACATCCTCAGGAAGTTGATTCCACACATGAACCGCCCTCTGTGTAAATAATTTGCCCCTCATGTGTTTATAAATTTCTGTCCTGTCACCTTTAAAATATGAACCCTAGTCTTGAAATCCCCTATCTCAGGGAAAAGACACTTACCATTAACCCTATCTACACCCATCATAATTTTATAAATATCTATAAGGTCATCCCTCAACCTCCTATGTTCCACCAAGAAAGGCCCCAGCCTTTCCAGCCTTTCTTTATAACTCAAACCTTCCATACCTGATTACATCCTGGTAAATCTCTTCTGCACCCTCTCCAGCTTAATAATACCCTTCCTGTAACAAAGCAAACAGAACTGCACAAAGTATTACAGAAGAGGCCTCACCAATGTTCTGTACAACATCAACATGACTTCCCACCTCCTATACTCAAAAGACTGAGCAATGAAGCATGCCAAACACTTTCTTAACCACAGGTATAATGGGAACTGCAGATGCTGGAGAATCCGAGATAACAAAGTCTAAAGCTGGATGAACACAGCAGGCCAAGCAGCATGATGCTGCTTGGCCTGCTTGTTCATCCAGCTCTACACTTTCTTAACCACCCTGTTTATATGTATGCAAACTTCAAAGAATTATGTACTTGAACCCCTAGGTCCCTCTGCTCTACACCACTACCCAAGGCCTTATCTTTAATTGTGTAAGTTCTGCCCCTGGTTGTTTAATAAATTTGAGTCAAAATTTTTTACTAAACATTATAATGGAGTGATTAGTATTTTATATATTGTCAGAATATTTTGATTACCATTAATTGATAACAATAGTTCATAATATCTACACCTCTACTGCTAAATTCTTCTTGTCCAATTTCACTTGAAACAATTTCTTGCTGATAGATATAAATACATATAAAAGACATTCAGATTATTCCAGTACAACTGATAGTCCAGTGAGAATCCTGCCCTCTTTTTGACCTATCATGGCTGGTTTGATTTGCAGATCTTTGATAGACATTTGTTCCTCAAAGCTGCAGTAAACAGAAAGTAATTAAAAGCTTTGTGGTTTTAAATTTGTAATCCAACAGAAGATTTTTACTTAACGAACATCAAAATCTTCCACAATTATAACTTGAAAATGGTGATTCCATATCAGGTACATTAAGCACAAAACAAAATGAGGTGGAAAAGTTTCTCGTTATGACCTATTTTGAGTTTCAATCCTGCAAAACACTGATGTTTCCATATTTCTATCCTCATCTGTGTATCTCATTGATGGTCTAGCCTACCCTACTTCCCCACATACACTCTTTAATTCACTGATTCTTTGGCGCAACTTTCATCCTTTATTCCATTATTGATGTACAAGGTTTTCACTATTTACATCCCTGATCTAACAATTGTCCCAAATCCCACTTTCATCTATTGCTCTCATTATTTATTTCTCTAGTTTTGAAAGCCACCTTCCTCCACCACCATTGTCATAAACACGCAGCAAATATCATCATACTTACATTTCAACAGAGAAAAACGCTTTGTGATCTGGCAGAGGTCAGCTTTTTGTGTCAGGTACCAGGAGTAGTACTCAGTGCAATACCTGGACATTCAGTTAAAATTAGTGACATTTAACAGTGGTGACACACATTTAACCTTTTGTAGGAAAAACACTTTATCCGACAAAAATGACAAAATCCAATCATTCCAAGTAAATCTCCTAATCTAGTTAAACCTTTAAGACTTAGCGGTCAATATATAAACAATTAAATCATATTTATTATTATAACCCAAGGTTAATAGTCTGGAATACCCCGGAAGAAACATTGTGGTTCGGTGGAGGGGAAATGGAACGTGGGCTGATTTTCCACCTATAACAGGGGGAGTTCTCAGTTAACTTAAGGAAATTGTGTCCATGTCTTTTCTGGACAACTTAAGTGCAGACGGGCCTGCAAAAGTTTGAGTCCTATCCAAGCTATCTGCTGGGTATTCTGCGGATGGGCTTTCTGGATTTTCACTTTTGCCTTCCAAGCCCTCCTCTTGTACAGTTAGTTGTATTTATATAGCAAATGCCCAAAGGTACTCATGGTATCATTGTCTAACAAATACTGGCACCGAGGCACATGAGGAGATATCAGTGCAAGTGATGAAAAATAAATGGGCAAAGGGGTTAGGGAGGAAATTCCTGAGCCTATGGATTAAGCTTCTGAAGGCACATGGCCAATGGTTGAGAAACATAAATTAGATCTGCATAAGAGGCCAAATAGGAAGAGCACATAGATCTTGAAATGTCATAAGGATGGAGGAGGCAACATTCAGGGAGAGGCAAAATCAAGAAGGAATGTTAAATAGAATCTGAACTTTAAAATCAGCTATGAACAGGCTGGGAACAGTAGGTAGGTTAGTGAGCACAGGAGTGAGGTGTGAGCAATGCTTTGTGCAAGTTACTATGTAAAATTTTCAATGGCCTCAATTTGCAGTAGATGCAAGGTGAGAAGGAGATCTGTTGCGCTGATTAGACAGAACTCTGGGTCATGCTACATAAGTTCCTCAATTGTAACTTGGAAGCAATTAATGCTAATAATGCTCAGAACATTGGATAGAATCTTGTAGGGATCTGGGCAATGTGGGCTAAAGCAAGATTTGTGTGGGAATTGGGTAGGGGGTCCATTGAGGCCTATCTTAATACTGAAGCATCTTGTTACATTGTTGATGCACCTACTACACTGTGAGACCGTCTTCTCACTCGGCAGCAACAAATTATCTCACACACACACACACACACACACACACACACACACACAATCTATGGGGTGAATTTATATTTGCAGGTACATTTTATTTTTTTCCAAAAAGACAGTTAGTCAAGTGACATTTTATAAATTCCTACATTGTAGGTAAAATCAGTCTGACTCCAAACCAAAACACAAACATGGCCTTACATCAAACATGCATTGTCTGGCCTAAAATGTCACCTCTTCTTTACAATGATAAAACTTTTAGTTCTCTCAGAGCAGTGATTTGAACGAAATTCGGGGATTTACATTTACATATTAATCAATTAAATCCTTCTAACCGATTAAATATTTAATAGCACCTCAGGTTTGTTTACAGTGACCCTTTGATTTTTTATTTATAAATTCTGTGTTCTGTGTTCTCCTTTCTCACTTCACCTGACAAAGGGGCTACACTCCGAAAGCTCGTGTTTTTAAATAAATCAGTCGGACTATAATCTGGTGTCATGTGATTTCTGACCCTTTATAACTGAAGCATAACATCTGACTTTTTAAAGCATAATATACTTTTATATTTAATTTCTCTTGTCATAAAGCAGAGCATCCTGTTAGCCTTCTTAATCACTTGCTGTACATGCAGATCATGCACTCAAGCACCTAAATTCCACTGCAACTTAGAATTCTGCAGTCGTTGTCCATATAAGCAATACTCTTGCTCTTTTCATTCTTCTTGCCAAAGTAAGCCACTGCACATCATACAAAAAACTGAAGGAGTGCAGTTGCTGGAAATCTGAAACAAAAGCAGAAATTGCTGGAGACACTCAGTAGGTCTGGCCCATTCTTCAGGGTCACAGATGCTGCCAGACCTTCAAAGTCTCTCCAGTAATTCATTTTTTGGTTTTACTTCACATTATACTACATTTACCAGATCTTTGCACACAGATTTAACCTGTTTAAATGTCTTTTCATCTATATTATATCATTTTAACTTTTTAACATTTTATTATATTAACATAACAATCCGATGACAATGATCACCCAAAAAGGCTCTTTATAATCCTTGGCCAATGAGGAACTTTCCTTTTGCATGTGACACTGTGTTTTCAATCATCAAAACATGGAAGTATCAAATGATTAAAAGCATAAACCTCTACAGCGAGTGGAGTAGCACGGGTAGTAGAGACAATTCCAGAGATTAAAGTTCATCAACTATCTTCTGGGGGATTAGGATTAAACCTCTGACTCTGGTACAGCCCAACTGGATACAGTGGTGTTTTGCTGTATGGAATGTTATACTAAGCTCTTCAAATCTTTATCTAGCCAAGCATTCAGGACCTGGATCATAAGCTTTCTTTGTTCTCCATGGGGGAAGGCTGTGCTATATAGGCTTAGTGCAATCATATGGGATTGTCCAACTGATGTGATCGCAAGGTCTACTTTGCAACTATAGTCATTAGCAGGAGCAGCGTAAATAGATTTGGAACTAACACAATTCCGATCGCTACCTGTCTACAATAACCCTCTGCCAAGGCTGCCCAAGTAGACATCACTGCCACCGCTATTGCCATCAGCTTCACAACATGCCTTCCAATCTATCTGGGTGCAATCTGCAAATTTAGCCACCATGTTTTTGATGTCCTCAACAAGGCCATTCATGTAAATTGTAAAATGTACTACTGCAGATTCCCTTCAAGCCTGCAGTGCCCCTTCCTTTGCACATTAGTTATCCTGATCTCATGTAAAATGAACCAAGAAAGTGCCCATGCAGCTTGGGTGGCATGAGCTGCCAGGCCTCTAACTGCAATGAGAAGGCTTGCATACCAAGAGTTCGGTGAATTGGCCAATGCTGAAGATGAGCTATTGAATGAATGTGTCTTGCTCCTTTGACTGTTTTTGACCTCGGAGATCACAATATGGTAATCAGACCACAAAGTGCTCAGAATATCTCCTTCATGACAGTAGCTCAGAATTAGATAGTCTAAGAAATATTGAAATTTTGCTGAAGTGAGAAATGAAGGCAGATGATTAACGTTATGTATTCCTGATTTCTATAATTTCAGAGTTAAGTTACCTCACTTTCCAGCCCTGAGCTCCACCCCCATTTAAAAACGGTTACTTATTCCTCCTTTTCATATCCTATTTGTTGGAGCCTCTTCCAGAATTTGTTCTATAACTGAACTGAGGCTTATGCAGCTTCCCAGGATTTAAATCAAGTATGTCTGGTCTGGAACCTTCAAACTAAACTCCTTACACTGACATAACTTATTTATGCCAATTCTAAGCTATCTTCTCATTCCTTAGGAACAACTGTTATGCACACCTAGCTACAGCTTAACTCCTGGAGAATTCCAAAATAAAACTTTAAAACTTCCTTTCTTTTTCTAAGCTATGGTTGTTTCCTCTAGTTCCACCAAAATTCTAGAATCTTCTACCTGAAAACATCAGGCACTACATTGTTTTTGTTTTGTAAGAACCAGAAGAACTGCAGGTGCTATAAATCAGGAACAAAAACAGAAGTTGCTGGAAAAGTTCAGTAGGTCTGGTAGCTTCTGTGAAGAAAAAATCAGAGTTAATGATTCAGGTCAGGTGACCCTTCCTCAGAACAGTTTTTTGTATTGTTTTTACTTTGTTCACTCACAGTTTCTCCAAATGAAAACAAATTCTCATTAGCCTCCAAAACATTTCCCCCAGTCTATATTTTTTAAAGAAAACACCATGGCTACAGAAATACTTGCAAGTTAATTGTTAAAAACCTTCAGGCACATAAAAACCCATTTGTCACTAGTTCAAAATTTAAAAATGTGGACTCAAAAAGAATTGAAATATATATATATATTTGTATGTATAGAAATCATATTTTCTATCATATTTGGTATAATTGTTAACCAGATTTTCATCAATCACTGTCTTGATCTTAGTTAATGACACAGGTTCCACAGCCCTCTAAGGAGAGATTTCCAAAGGTTCATCACTCTCTATGTGAAGAAGGTCCTCTTCATCTCAGCCCTAAAAGGCTTCATTCTCAGACTTTGTCTCCTGGCTTTAGACCCTGTAGCCAGAAAAAAAATCCTTTCTGCATCTACTTTATCAATCATTTTAATAATTTTCTAAGTTTCTGTGGAATTGCTTCTCATTCTTCTAGATTCTAGAGATTACAGGCCCAGTCACCACAAGGCCACCTCAATGGACAGTCCCACCGGCCCAAGAATCAGTCTGATGAATATCTGCTGCTTTTACTCCAGGCAAGTCAATTCTTCCTTAGGCAAAATGTTCAGGTTTGTATGCACTCTCACCAGTGTTCTATAAAATTGAAGCAAGACTTATTTTCTCCCGTACTCAAACCATCTTGTGCTAAAGGCTCTAGTGCTAACTACATATTTCAGTGACTATAAATGTGTACATATAGGTCCCTTTGGGCATCAACCCTTTCTAATCTCTCACCATTTAAGAAGAACTCTGCAAATTCATTTCTCCTAGCAACGTGGGTAATCTCCTATTTATCCACATTATATTCTATCTGTATGCTCTTACCCCCACATCCAGCCTGTCTAAATGCACCTTGAAGTGTCTCGAATCCTTCACACAGCTCATATTTCCATCAAATTTTGTATCAACTTTAAACTTGGAAATATTAAAATTGCCCCTTACAGCCAAATCAGATGGTGAGCAGCTGGAATGCCTGACTGGTCACAGAGTAGCAACCTATGAATGACCTATTTATTCTGCCTGCCAAGCAATCTTCAATTCATCCAAATATAATACCCCAAATACATGCTTTAATTTTGTTTAGTAAGGTCCTGTGTAGATTTTTCAATTAAGGCTTTATGAAAATCCAAATACACAACATCTACTGTTTTTCCATTATTGGCTTTATTAAACACAGTCAGACAATTATTTTCTAAATATCCGGTGATCAAATCCTTTCTATGATTACAGTAATTTCCCTCCTATTGTGGCTTTGTCTGTGAACACTGACTTACCCTGCATTGTTCTGCTCTCTATTGTGTCATGCCTTCTGTTCTCCTGAGGTCTCTTCACCTCTCCTGTTTTGTTTCAGCCCAAGTACATGGCCATGAATGTGCCTGCTTTACCTGTGAGCCAGTGACTATCAAAGACCCAGTGCTGTTGCAGGCTCTGTACCTTCTCCATAGCGAGGCCAGAGTGACCAGGATTTGCTTTCTAGCCCACTTTAAGACTATGTAGTACCCTCCAATAACCTAACAAGTTCCATGCTTCTATCCACAGTTACCCTTGATTGTAGTGGCCATTTGCTAATCCACTGAATACAATGAGGTCAATTGCCAGTCTTGAGCTGGCTACAGCCTTTACAATGCCATGGATGACCAATAAAACCCCAGGTTATATGTGAGTCACCCCCTTGACTGATTGTAGCCCATCCCGCTGACTAAATTGGCAAGTTTGCTGAGCAACGAATTGAAGGGCCAGGCTGATTTTGTTTAACTTCCAGGACTGATTAGGGCCCAATCCCCAGACTGTAATGTCACAGACTTGACTTAAATTGGAGCTATACCTGACTGTCCTTGACTAAACCCCTTTCCCCACTGACTAACTGGAGTTTACTGTTGCTCTGATACCATGCCTCTCATCAACATTTTACATATTGCCATGCTTTGTAAGCCTCTGTCCTGTGATTGCATGTAAACTGCCGATGTATGCACCACCACCAAGTTTAACAAGGCACTGTGACACCCAACACCATGCCTCCCATTTCCACATTTACAGCTCACCGTTGGCTACAGACATAAGCTGCCTGTCTTTCCTTCTACGTTAAAGTACAATCTTTGAACTTCTGACTGACTGCCCACAGATGTGCCACTTGAGAATCTAAACCTGGTGCTGTCATTGTTCAGTTGGACTGTGCAATAGTCCGGGGAGTCATCGTGCCTTGGCCAACATGAGTCGCCTATTGCAATTGGTACAGTTCCTTCTAAAGTGTAGAGAAGGAACATTGCGACAATAGCTGTGAATTCAGCCAAATGGGAAGCAGAGGATGCAACTCGATGGGCACTGATATTGATTTTGATTTGATTTATTATTGTCACATGCTTTATTTAAGCAGTTGAGTTTTTGAAGTCTGCAGTATTTCAATTGGATAGAGGTTGAATTGGGCAAGGGAAGTTAATTCTAAAAAGTTAGGTAACTGATGAGTTGGAAATTCACGCGTATAAGCTTCATACAGCCTGATGGATAAAACGATCTTGCAGTTTAAGGACAAAGAACTTAATTGCAACAGCTTCACTTGAAGGTGTGAACCTGATTTTTGAACTTCCATCTGATTAACTCATCACGCTCACCATTATTTTCAGCACCCCAGGGAAGGGGAAATGCTGCCCCCTATATTTAGTGCAGTAATGTTGTAAATTCCCATGACATTTTTTTAAAAAAGCTATCTTCCTTGAGATTGTGTGCAGTGAAAGATTTGATGGAATAAATAGACCTTCTCAACCTAAAAAGAAATGACATGAAATTCAAAGTGAAAACAATGGACAAAAAAAAGATAATATAATACATTAGCTCTGCCCCAGACAAGATACAATCTCTTCGGGGCTGTTGTGGTGCAGTGGCACTGTGCCTCTCTCTGGCCATGGAGGTGAGTCATAACATGTCCAAAAGTAATTACAGCCCTTTCTGAGGTCTTGTACAGTGTCTGGTATTTTGGCAACAAAGCAAAGTTTCGCTGTTATTAAGTATTATTTGGATTGTATGTGAAATATACTAATTAAAATCTAGCACCAGTTTCATCAGGCAGCATTGCAGTTTTGCAGCAGACGTTACAATCAGAGTAAGATATTGTTTCCTTTACCTTACAGCAGATCTCTTTGATTGACTCCTTCGTATAATTTTACAAAGACATCTTTGAAAGAATCGGCAAAGTTCCAGAACACAGTGATTCATGTTTTGAGTGCCTGTTGTTGGTTTCTCCTCTTTCTGCTTGGCAATACTTCCACAGCCTACCATGAATATTAAATCATCAGATGTAAAAATGTTAGTACAACTAGGCATTTAATGATGTAAATAGGCTGTAAGACGTTTAACGAGCAGTAAATAAAAGTACATGGCTTTCCTGAGGATTGTCTTAATAAAAGAATGAAGTGTTTCCAGTGTCACCATGATGATTTCAATATATATTTCTCTGCAGACATATATAAATGGTATTTACCTAAAATATGCCAGAAACAATAGCCTGGATGTTTTAGGGATAGATGGGAAGCCTGTGGAGTAAATTGAAAATAGTCACAGAACTACAAGAAGTTCTTAGAGCTACACTTGCATCAGCAGCAGCCAGGAGAGGCTGAATTGCTATTGGACACCAAGAAAACCACAACTGATTACGGACCAAATTATCCACTTAACTACTTGAATATCAGCCATCTAAATTTTATTTTAACAAATCAAAATCCTGGAGATCTGAAATAAAAAGAGAAAGGATGGTACAGTGGCTCAGTGGTTAGCAGTGGGGACCAGGGTTTGAGTTCAACCTTGGGCAATTGTCTGAGCGGAGTTTGCACATTCTCCCTGTGTCTGCTTGAGTTTCCTCTGGGAGCTCCAGTTTCCTCCCACAGTCCAAAGTTGCGCATGTTAGGTGGATTGGCCATGACTGCCCAGGGATGTGTAGGTTAGTACATTAACAAGGGGAAACGCAAAGTTACAGGGATGGGGTAGGGGGATGGGGATGGGTCTGGGTGGATGCTTTTCAGAGGGTTCGTGTAGACTTGTTGGGCCAAATGGCCTGTTTCCACACTGTGTAGATTCTATGAAAATGCTGGATACACTCAGCAAGCCTGGCAACATCTATGGAGAAAGATACAGAGTTAATGGTTTGAGCATGATATGTCTCTTGTGTTCGCTCCAGACCTGCTGAGTTCCTCCATTGTTTTCTTTTCTGAATTTGATTTTAGCCTGACATTGATGAATACACATTAACACTGAACTTACGTGATTGCAAGGGTCTGGCTGTAATGCTTGAAGATTGAAGTACGTACTTAGGGGTTGATGCTGAAAAGAATTGCACAAATTTTATTGAACATTTCAAAAGTCATCTTTTACATAATTTGTTAGATTTATAAAGAAAAGGCTGGAATGAAATGTAGAATATGTCATAAAAATTAATCTTGAACTGCATTTACCACTCTTGATTTTGATAGACTAGTAAAGTTTTTGATATGTTTCCATCTTCTGGATGTGAGTTTGCTCGCTGAGCTGGAAGGTTTGTTTTCAGACGTTTCGTCACCATACTAGGTAACATCATCAGTGAGCCTCCGACGAAGCGCTGGTGTTATGTCCCGCTTTCTATTTATCTGTTTAGGTTTCCTTGGGTTGGTGATGTCATTTCCTGCATTGGTGATGCCATTTCCTGTTCTTTTTCTCAGGGGATGGTAGATTGGCTCCAAATCAATGTGCTTGTTGATGGAGTTCCGGTTGGAATGCCATGCTTCTAGGAATTCTCGTGCCTAGAAGCATGGCATTCCAACCGGAACTCCATCAACAAACACATTGATTTGGAGCCAGTCTACCATCCCCTGAGAAAAAGAACAGGAAATGGCATCACCAATGCAGGAAATGACATCACCAACCCAAGGAAACCTAACCAGTTAAATAGAAAGCGGGACATAATACCAGCGCTTCGTCGGAGGCTCACTGATGATGTTACCTAGTATGGTGACAAAACGTCTGAAAACGAAGCTTCCAGCTCAGCGAGCAAACTCACATCCAGAACCTCAACCTGAGCTACAAATCTTCTCAAAACTCGCTATGTTTCCACCTTGTTTAGTAAGGTTAGATTACATGGGATTCAGGGAGAGCTTGCCCATTGGGTAGAATTGGCTTGATGGTAGAAGACAGAGGGTGGTGGTGGATGGTCATTTTTTGGACTGGAGGCCCGTGGCCAGTGGCATTCTGCAGCAATTGCTGTTGGGTCCACTGTTTTTAGTCATTTATATTAACAATCTGGACGAGAATATATAAGATATGATTAGTGAGTTTGTTGATGACTCCAAAATTGGCATTATGGTGGACAGGGAAGAAGATTACTTCAGATTGCAAAGGGATCCTGATCAATTGGGCCAATGCGCCAAGGAGTGGCAGATGGAGTTTAATTTGAATAAATTTAAGCAGTTGCATTTTGGTAAAATAAACAAGGGCAGGATTTATTCAGGCTAATATTAGGGCCCTGGGGAGTGTTACTGTTTAGAGACCTAGGGGTTCAGGTACATAGTCCTTTGAAAGTTACATCACAGGTAGACAGGATGATAAAGAAGGTGTTTTGCACGCTTGCCTTCATTGCTCTGACCATCAAATATAGGAGTTGGAATGTCACATCACAGTTGTACAAGATGTTGGTGAGGTCACTTTTGGAGCACAGTGTACAGTTCAGGTTGGCCTGCTGTAGGGAGGATATTATTAAACTGGAGAGGTTGCAGAAAAGATTTATAAAGATGTTACTGGGACTGGAGGGGTTGAGTTATAAGGAGAGGCTGGATAAGCTGGAACTTTTTCACTGGTGCATAGGAGATTGGAGGGTGACCGTTTATAAAATCATGAGGGCCATAGTTAGGGTGAATAGCAAAGGTCTTTTCCTACAGTAGGGGTGTTCAAAACTAGACAGTATATTTTTAATGTGAAAGAAGAAAGATTTAAAAGGGACCTGAGGGACAACATTTTCACACAGAGGTGGTTCATATCTGGGACGAACTGCCAGAGCAAGTGACAGATGTAGGTGCAGTTACAACATTTAAAAGACATTTGGACAGGTACATAAATAGGAAAGATTTAGAGGGATATCAGCTAAATGAAGGCAGATGGGACTAGTTTAGTTTGGGAAACTTAGTCAGCATAGAACAGTTGGACCAAAACATCAGCTTCTGTGCTATACGACTCTATGGCACTGTAACTCTCGAACTTGAAAGATTAGACTAGTGCACCACCATTAATAAAGAAGTACTAACTAGTGTGGCACACCGTCAAGGTATAATTCTTTAAAATGTCCAGATTCTGGACAGCTGGATGTTGGGTATCAAACCTGTACTCCTTTTCTCACCAGATTGTGTTAGCGTAATTGGTTCAAATCTGCATTGGTTGAATGAAATATTGAAACCACACACACCTGTCGAAGATTGTGTTTGTAATGTGGTTGTCGTCTTTCTGAGGTCTTCTATAACTGTGGTGATGAATGTAGAAGTGGTTGGTGATGCTGAAATACAATTTTTAAAATAAGTTTACATTTGCTTCAACATAATTCACCCTACCTGGTGTGATTGATCAGTTCTATAGATGTTATATTCACTCAGGTATGACATTATAAAATTATAAAACATCAGTGATGGGAAGTCATTTGGCCTTCTCTGCCATGCTCACTCATTATTGAGATCCTGACTGATCTTCTACCCAATTTTTTCACATCATCCCCATACCTCACCATTCCCTTAATTAGCAAAAAGTTTATTGATCAACCTTTCTTAAAGATAGTCAACTGTCCAGCATCTAAGCTTAGTAAATGAAGTAAATAAAACTTAATCCTTTATACTCACTTTCTCATTCTGAGATTGTGATCCTGAGTTCTACCTTCCCCAGTTAGGGGAAACATTCTGCCGTTAGCTACTTTGTCAAGCTCCTGAAGGATTTTAAATATTTGAGTTAGATCATTTCTCATGGTGTTAAAATGGTAGGGGCTATAGAACAATTCACTCAATTTCTCCTTGTCTGACAATTCTCTCGTCTCAGTCATCAGTCCTGCCTCAGGTAAGGGGACCAAAATTGCATAAAGTACTCTACCTATATACTGAGAAAGTCTATTTATAATTAGTTAAACTCCTTTATTCTTACAATCCAATCCCTTAGCAATTAAATATAACATATAGTTTGCTTCCTGAATTGCTTACTGTGTCTGCATTGAAAATTCTATGATTCATGTACAAGGACACCTGGGTTACTCTGAATACATTTCCCAGTTTCCCCTCATTTAAAAATAATCTGTATTTCTCTTTAACTTCCCTCAGTAGATAACTTCACAATTCTTTCCATGGTACTTCATTTGCTAGGTTCCGTTCATTCACTTCATGTAAGGTTTTTTTGCAACCTTGGTGCATCCACTTCACAGTCTCCTTATCAATGAAGACAAACCATATTGATAAACCACAGATAAACATCCTTTGGAGCTGCTCTTTACAAATGAAATACACATTATCTGTCTTACAGCAGCAGTGAGATTTAGGTCGAATAAGGATGCCAAGATGCATAAAGTGCTCTATGCCAATAAAACACTTCTATGGTGCAGTCGCTGTTGTAGGGAAGCACAGCAGTTACTTCACACAATGCACAAACTGCATTGAGAGACATTGCCAGACAAACTATTTCTGTGATATTGACTGATGGACAATTATTGGCCAGATCATGATGAAAACTCTGTTGCTATCTTTTGAACGTCATCATATGATGCTTTTACATCTAGCTAAGAGTGCAATGATTTAACATTCCATCCATGATTGCACTCCCTCATCAGTAATTTAATCCAGATAACCTGGATTATGTATTCATGTCTCTGAAGTGATGTTTGAATCCATGACCTAATACAGAAGCAAGAGCACTCAACTTTTTAAAAAAGGTTTCAGTTCTTCATTTGAGCCTCCTCAAAAAGATACCTCCTGAATTAAATGTTAGAAGGTCCTAAACTGGATATATGGCATGCTGTAGGGAAGTTTATGGCCCTTTTGGGATTTGGGATGAGATAGTTTGCAGTTTCACTCCCATACTTTTAGTACTTATGGCATTTCAGTCTGACATCATTGAACTGGTGTCAGTTGGTAGCAAACTGAAAGCAGCTATGTGCATCTGGACTTTGTATTAACTGGGAATTGAAGACTGTCAGACTATTTTTACCAGTACCACTTAGCAGCTGTTAGGTAAACCAGATAGTGAGCCCCAACTGACAGAGCTGGATTCAATTCCAGTTGTTAGCTGTGACAAGGATAGGGTTCAAATATGCTCTGTTGGCCAATCCCCAAGATGCATTCACTTGGAAACAATTTGACAGTTCCTAAAGGATTATCTGAAAAGAAACTCTGTCAATCACTCCAAGAATGGGGGTGGGGGGTGTTTAAAGAAGAGTATATTTTTAAGGTAAGAGGAGAAAGATTTTAAAAAGACAAGGCCAACTTTTTTACACAGAAAGTAATGTGTGTGTGGAATGAACTTCCAGAGAATATGGTGGGTGCAAGTACAGTTCTAACATTTAAAAGATGTTTTGCTGAGGACATGAATAGGAAATTTTAGAGGAATATGGACCAAGCACAGACAGGTGGGACTAGGTTAGTTTAGGATGATGGTTGGCAGCAATAAAACTCAAACTGTCTTTGTGTAATTTCATTCTACAATTTATGAACTGAGTATTCAGTCTGCCAATATATTAAAGGTCATATAAATTGCCAATTTTGTATCAAATAAATGCTCTCATTTACAAGTGGGATTAACAAAGTGGTATAGTGTGCTTGGCTAGTATTATCAGAATTTGGCAAGGTTACAATGAATCATTATGGGCTGTTGTTGTGCATTGGTAATGTTCCTATCTTGGAACCAGGAGGCCTGAGTTCAAATCCCACCTGCTGTGAAGGTGTGTAATAACACCTCTGCAAATGTTGGTTAGAAAATATTGAAGATTAATCATTTCAGAAGCTTTTTATTTCTAATAATCTATTTTTTAAAAAGCAAAGAGAACACAAATTGACCTTTCACCTGTCCTGATAAAGGATCCTGACCTGAAACATCAATTTTCCTGCTCCTCTGATGCTGCCTGATCTGCTATGCTCCTCCAGCACATTGTGTTGACTCTGAATCCAGCATCTGCAGTTCTTACTATTCTCTGAATTAACCCTTAATTTGACTTCTACCTGACACTATACTCCACAACCTCTAAGGTGGACTTCTACATGATAATTAGGAAGATGTAAGCTCTCTTTTTGCTTTTTATGATATTGGTATAAAAGGCTTTAAGCCAGCAATGAAACACAGTGATCATCAGGCTGCGTGCTGCTTCCTCCATCTGAATTTTTTCTAAATGGAGGAAAGGTACCATTTAATTGAAAATTGTTGTTGTTTGAATGGTTTGGGCAGACTTATTTTAATTTAACCTTCCCAATGTCAAGAAATAAATTACTGGGAAAGGCCCATATAGGTCAATTACAGTGAGCAGACTGTTGTGAGCCAAAGGATATCACACATACATGTTATTTACATCAGTTTAAGTTGATTATAATGAGAACATGTAAAATTTTGTGCACTTGACATTTGAAACAACACACATATTAGAAAGTACTGAACAGATTGACAGTGTGAGTCAGATCTAACATTTTCTCATTCAATAGCCTAAACCCAATTATCTTTTTTAAGCTCCCCATTGCTGAAGAAAATTGGAAAATTTACTTTAATGCCTCATGTAATCAAATAGTATCACTAATGCAAACAAAATATCAACAGCAAATTTGGCAAGGGCTTTTCAAAATGAAGGTGGATGAATAAAACATCTAACTGCTGTTATAATTCCCATAGAAACTGATAACTTTGAACAACAGATTTGAATTGCCAGTGACCAATTTAAATGCATACTGCACAACAGGTTTAAGACTTTACTGTAACACACAAACTAAAATCAAAATCAACTAAACATTACCTAGTTGGAATTATACTTAATTAATGTAAACAGCGCACTTATTAGGGTCTTATAACCATCGATAACCAAAGCCCATTGATATATGCTGTATAACATATGCTCCACAGGTTTAGTTAATAGGAAACGGTCCACAGTCAACCATAGCTTCCAAAGGTTCACAAGTCCCCATTTCACTCCGTTTAATGCCCTGTAACCATCAATGATCCTATCTTTCAGCTTCCTGGAAATTCCCAAAGCAATTTTCAGCAGAAAGGCCCATTCCAGTGATTTTTTATCCATGGTTTCACCAGGGTAACTATTTCAGAATCTTTAGATTGCCACAGGTGGTGAAACTAGACAAGTTTTCCATCCTGTATTCTCACTGAAGACCCAGTAGCCCTCTCCTCTCTACTGATCACACGCACTGCATTCTTTGTTCTCCGTGAAAGGAGACTCTTTTTTTGTGAAAGAAAACCCAAAGACAGAAAGTCTGTCCACAATCAACCAACAGGCCCTGTTTTCCTTTCCAGGCGTGAATATTTTGCATCTTGTTCCCGTTAAGTCTCAATGAGAGGCCCTAGTCTCCATAGTCACCGGTAAAACTCGTGAGCAATCACATGACCCATTTCACTGTTTAGAGTTTAACCTTGAATTAAAGGGACTATCCACAATATAATCATCTTATAAAATCTTAATTGCATTACACTGCACAGACTTTCCACTTCAATACCAGCTACTAAACCATCACAAAGATTAAAAAAAACAAAAGTAAGTTCTACTTTATGTTAATATAGCTGTGGCACAGCCCTTGCTGCTCAAATACTAAACTCTAAATATGTGCCTTGGTCATTCTGATGATTTGTTTTCAGCACCTTCAAGCTTTGCAGATTTGGACCCACCCTTGATGCTAGATCCCTTTCCTACTTTAGTCCCACCCAGTATCAACTTGGAGCTTTACACAATCCATTTGTCTACAACTTTCCTCAACCAACTTCCAACCCCCATTTCCCACCCCAAGCAATGCAACAAGGTTGTGCTAATAAAAGGTTAGCAATAAAATGGATTATGTAACTGCACTGACCAGTGGTAGTAGATATTCTGTTGTAGAATGTTTCATTTATAATTGGATGTAGAGATTCTGTAAACCACAGTGAGGTCATATCTCTCTCTGTAATAACAAAAACAATGTCAAAAATTCATCATATTTGTACTTAAAACAATTGAATGTCAAATCAAAATTTATTATCAGCTATACTTAAATATCAGCACATTCAAGCATTTTGGGCATTTCTATAAAAAAGGAACAGAACTATTATTGTAAGAATGTCTAATTGTAATTTATAATATCAAGACCTACTTCTATTTATTATCATAATATCCATTCTATCTTGATAATAATATCTGGCATTTATCTGTGGTAGCAACAATATTCAGCTGAGTGATGGTCGGACCACAATGGTTAAATATTTTGTGGCATAAACGCCACAATAATATTCTCTTTAGTCTTTATTTTCTGTCTTGGTTCTTGTCTGGACAGTCTTCAGCCAAATTCCCACTTTTCCACGTATATATGATGATAGTTGGTGATGCTGGAGAAGTTACGTAATTTCTCTGCTATTTATCTGTTCCATTGTCACCCCCTTGAGCACGAGGCTCCTGTGTTTAACAGTAACACCGAGGGCATCAACAGAAAAATCCCTGATACCCCTATAGGTGAGTAATTGCCCAATAGTAGGTTTGTCCTGGATAGGAATCGAGTGCCAACCTGAAGATAATTCCTCCTGTTTTCCCTGGACTATGACCCCATCACTGAACATCAAGCTGATCTTTCTGGGACTGTCACAGACATCATCTCCTCCACAACTCCCCACCTAATGGTCTCTGAACTCTGCACAGCCTGCTTCTATATCCTTCTCAAATTTCACAAAATTCATCAATCCAGCCTGTCCTTGCCCCACTGAACTTATTCTTCCTATATTGATTTTATTTTCTTCCAACCCACCACCCACCCCCACCCCCACCACCTTACCACTTATGTTCACAATTCTTTTTATGCTTTACCTCATCTGTACAATTTCCAGTTGTCTGGTCACGGCCTCCTCTTCTTCACTACAGACATGCAATGCTCATGTATGTCCATCCTTCATCAGGATAATCTGAAGGCTCTCTAGTTCTTCCTTGAAAAGAGACCTGAACCATTTCCATCTACTAGGTCCCTCCTCCACCCAGTTTAGCTTATTCTAACTTGTAACAATCTGTCTTTTAACTTCTCTCACTTTCTCCGAGTCAAAGATGTGGCTATGGGTTCCTATATAGGCCCCTGGTTATATTTTCCTCTTTCTTGGGTATATGGAATATCCCTTGTTCCAGTCCTTACTTAGGACCCTGCCCACAACTCTTTCTCCAGTACATTGATGACTGCATCAATACTGCTTTCTGCTCCTGTCTGGAAATAGAAAAATATCATAAATTTTGTTTCCATTTTTCATCTTTCTCTGAGCTTTGCCTGATCCATCTCTGATTCTCTCTTGCCTTCCTTAATTTCACTGATCCCATTTCTGTGGCTATGATGTCCACCAATATCCACGACAAAACCATTAACCCCACAGTTACCTTGACTACACTACATTACTCTTGCTTTCTGTAAAAAATTCATTGTCCAGTTTCTGCTACAACTGCCTCTGACATGACGTCCTTTGATTTGATTTGATTTTATTTTATTTCTTCTTGTCACATGTACTGAAATACAGTGAAAAGTGTTGTTTTGCATGCTCTGCAGACAGATGGTCCCATACAACTGCATCAGGAAGCAAAACAGAGTGCAGAATACAGGGTTACAGCCACAGAGAAGATGCAGAGGGAGAGATCAACACTAACATTTAAGAGGCCTGTTCAAAAACCTCATAATAGTAGGGAAGAAGCTGTTCTTGAATCTGTCCATATATGTATTCAAACATTTATATCTTCTGTCCAATGGAAGATGGTGGAACACGGTATAACTGGGGTGGGAGGGGTCTTTGGTTATATTGGTTCCTGAGGTAACATAAATGGATTAAATGAATGGAAGGCTGGTTTATGTGATGGGCTAGGCTGTGTTCATGACTCACTATGGTTTCTTGCAGCCTTGGACGGAGTAATTGCCATACCAAGTTCTGGTGCATCCAGATAATGTGGTTTCTATGGTGCATCTGTAAAAATTGGTAAGAGTCCTTGTGGACATGCTGAATTTCCTTAGCCTTCTGAGGATGTAGAGAAGTTGCTGTGCTTTCTTGGCCATTGCATTGATACAGGTGGAGAAGGACAAGTTATTGGTAATTATCACTCTTCATTCCTTTCTCGTCCATCAAAGTCAGTATGGACCTCAGCTATATTAGATCCATTTCTCACACTTCTGCCCTCACCCCTTTCCCTCTCATAACCAACATAGGCCTTCCTTGATCTCACTTCCTCCCTCACCAGATTTCTCCTCCACATTCAAGGAATCATGCTCGCTATTCCTTCATCTCCAACAATGTTCCACCACCAAACACATTTCCCCTTCCCAACACACAACCTTATTCATGCCTCCATCAGCCCCAACAATTATATTGGCACTTTTCCATGCGCTGCCTCCTCCCTCCTCACTGCAAGGCACACCTTCCAGATGAAGCTGTAGTTTAATTGTAATTCTTTCAGTCTTCTGTTTACTCTATTCACAGCTTGCCATGCAGTCTCCTTTACACTGACAGGACCCAAATACAGAGTGGGGGAATAATCCAAACCTAGCTATTGTTTGCCATTTGAATACAACATCTTGCTGCCATGTTGACAAATCTTTCCCAGGACTTTTGGAGTACTCTAGTGTAAGTGCAACACAACCTTACCAAACAGGACTTAATTTTTTTGCTTAGGTATTTTGCAGACTTCAGGACTCAGCACTGAGTTTAATAGCTTTGGACCATTATCTCTGTTCTTTATTTTGATTATCCCATTCAAACTCCATGACATCCCCACTCCCTCCCAACAACTTCTTTGCTGTCTGTAGAGCTTACCGATTTTCTGAAATTAACATTACTTACTTTCTGTCTATGTCCTTTCTCTGCGATTATTATTATTTTTTAGTTTATTCATTCATGGAATGAGAGTGTCACTAGTTAGGCCAGCATTTTGTTGCCCATCCCTAATTCCAGAGGGCAGTTAAGAGTCAACTACAATGCTGTCAGTCCGGAGTCACATGTAAGCCAGACCAGGTGAGGATAACAGTTTGCTTCCTGAAAGGATAATAGTGAATGTCTGGAGCACTTTCACCAACTGTTCTTCTTGTTCTTCCTACCCACCCCCACATCATGTTTCCAACCCTTTTCAGTTCTAAAAATGAGTTATATTAGATGCAAAACACTAATTTTATTTCTCTCTCTAAACTTGCAGATCCAGAATTTCTTGAGAAATTTTTAATTTTATTACAAACACAAGGAGACATTTCTTTTGAAGAGATTTTGCTGTCTAGATAATCAGGAATATTGATTATAATTTTGATAGCCAGCTCCAGCCTCTGGAATAGTGTTACATTAGTTAATGTTTGTGAACTTGAAGAGTAAACATCTTACCCAGAACACCAGCCATAACACAGATGAAAATGCAATCTGTCTCATTTTTGCTCACTGCAACAGAAATAAATCTTGCATTAACTCGTTGCTTATTAAAGTGTTGTACTTTTTGATAATATTCAGAGAATAGTAGCATTTTAAGTAACCTTTCAGTAAAAGTAATCTGGTTAAGAGTCGAATCTTCTGAGGATGGTAATTACTATCCCTAGACTCTGCTTTTATTACCTTTTCCAGGCATTCTGCATTTCTGGTCCACACTTCCAAACAGGACCTCTTGAGGATTGTGTAGCACAGTTGTTCCAGCAGTCTTCCATTGCAGTGTGGGATCATAATTGGAAGCCTCGCCATGTTCCCTTTTTATATCTTACATTGGCATATTCTGGGTGTTTAAAAGGTCTCACAAGAATCTTGAGAAGTAATAGGCAGAGGGTATGCGTGTACATTAAGTGGGCCATAGATTAGGGTAGTAGGTGAGTGTGACAGAAAAGTAGAAGGTTTTTGAGGTTTAGGGTGGCAGGTTGGTGTGAGTGGGTTATGGTGGGAAGTGGGCAAGGGGGCTAGTTGGCAGCTGTGCAGATGAGGGACTAGTGGGACAAATGGTTACACGAAACACTGGGGTGACAGATTGATGAGGGAGTAGGATGATAGGTTGGGTGCAGGAGCGCGCACGTTGGCTGAGTGAGTAATAGATTGGTAGTGGGATTGGGATTAGGCTGGCAGGATTGTGAGGGGATAGGTGCCAGATTGGTGGGACTGTGAGTTGGCAGGTGAACGAACGAGGAGGTAGGAAATGGGTGGTTTGGTGGAGAGTTATTTGTGGAGTTTTGTGGGAGGGTAGGTTAGGTATTAGGTTGGACTGGAAAGTGTATCAGTGGGTTATTGGTTTGGAGTGGGGTTGGGATGTCAAATCAGGCCAAGTCAGGTCAAGTTAGTGAGGGTGTCGTATCAGATCAGACAGGAGCATGTTAGATGTCAGAAGTGAGTCTAGGGGTTATTTTATAGTTACCTAGGAGTTAGAGAAGGTTTAATCCTCTAACATTTCCAGGGATATTTAAACTTCCTGAGCAATTCCCAGAGGCAGTGGATCAGAACATCTAAGTGGTCTTACAGTGTATCTTTCAGAATATGTTTCTGCAATCACTAACCTCTAACTGGAAGAAGGCTGTGTGAGCTCTAACACCAGTGTCAGTCTGAATTGTCAGGACAAGAGTAAGAAGTATATGATCTTCACTTAATGTATCTTTCAGTCTATTCTGACAGCTATATAGCACATGGGAAATTATATTTTATTGCCACCAGTGCTGTCATCCCCACAGCACCTATGTTCATAGTGGGTGTGAAATAAATGAATTTATATAAGAAAAATCTCAAACCATTTCCATTAAACCACTTTGTATGTCTTACTTAATGAATTCCCCTGGGAGTGCACAACATTGATCTGCATCCCATGAAGTCTCATGGCCTCAGGAAAAGCAAGGAAACCTCCCACTGATTACCACATACCATCCTTTCTTGGCTGATGAATCAGTATTTGGCCAGGTGATCAAAACTTGAAGGAAATACTTAGAGCAGCAAGGGCATAAAAATGTACCCTGGGTGGCAGATTTTAATGTCTGCCACCAAAAATGGCTCAGCAGCAGCACTACCGATGGAGCTAGCTGGCAGTCTGGGTCTGCAGCAAGCAGTGAGGGAACCAACAGGAGGGAAAAACATACTTGACCTCAGTCTTAACAATCTACCAGCAGCAAATGCAGCTGTCCATGACAGTTTTGCTAAGAGTGATGACCATACAGTCCTTGTGCAGGTGAAGTCCTGCCTTCACATTGCGTACATCCACCATTGTGCTGTGTGGCACTATCACTGTGCCAACTGGGCCAAACTTCACAAAGATCTAGCAACTCAAGATTGGGCATCCATAAGGTGTTGTGGGCCATCAACAGCACAGAGTTGTACTGCAGCATAATCTGCAACCTCATGGTCCAGCATACCCCCCCTCAACAATTACCCTGGTTACTCAACCCTGGCTCATGAAGAGTGCAGGAGGGCATGCCAGAAGCAGCACCAGGCATACCTGAAGATGAGGTGTCAACTTACAAAGCAGGACTCCTTGCATGCCAGACAGCATAAGCAGCAAATGATGGACAGAGCTAAGCAAAGCCACAACCAACAGATCAGATGTAAGCTCTGCAGTCCTGCCACATTCAGTCAGAAATGGTCGTGGACAATTAAATAACTCACTGAAGGGGGAGGCTCCACAACTATATCCCAATGATGGGAGAGCTCAGCATATCAGTACAAAAGATAAGGCTGAAACGTTCACAGCAATCTTCAGTAAGAATTGCCAAGATCCATCTCAGCCTCCTCCAGTCATCCCCAAGCATCACAGATGCCAGTTTTCAGCCAATTCAATTCCCTTCATGTGGGATATCGAGAAATAGTTGGAGACACTGGGCACTGAAAAGGCTACGGGCATCAACATCATTCAGGCAATATTACTAACGACTTGTGCTCCAAAACTTGCTGCTCCACTAGCCAAGCTATTCCAGTACAGGTATAACTCTGACATCTAACCGACAATGTGGCAAAATGCCCAAGTATGTCCAGTACTTGAAAAGCAGGACAAATCTAACCCGGCCAATTCCCACCACATCGGCCTAGTCTTGATCAACAGTAAAGTGATGGAAGGTGCATTAACAGTGTTAACAAGCAGCACCTGTTCAGCAATAACCTGCTCAGTGATGCCCGGTTTGGGTTCCACCAGGGTCACTCAGCTCCTGATCCCATTACAGCCTTGATTCACACATGGGCAAAAGAGCTGACCTACAGAGGTGAGGCGAGAATGACAGCTCTTGATGCCAAGGCTGCATTTGAGAAAGTGTGGAATCAAGGAGCCCTAGAAAAATCAGTGAAATCAATGTGAATCGAGGGCAATCGCTACGCTGGTTGGAGGCATACCTGACACATAGGAAGATGGTCGTGATTGTTGAAGGTCAGTCAACACAGCTCCAGGAATCTCTGCAGGAGTTCCACAGCAGAGTGTCTGAGGTCCAAACATCTGCTGCTTCACCAATGGCCTTCCCTCCATCATAAAGTCAGAAATGGGGATGTTCGCCAATGATTGTCCAATGTTCAGCATCACTTTCAACTCCTCAGATATTGAAGTGGTCCATGTTCAAAAGCAACAAGATCTGAGCAATATCCAGGCTTGGGCTAATAAGTGGCAAGTAACATTCGTGCCACAAAAATACCAGGCTATGACTATCACCAATAGTGTTACCAGCACTGAATCCTTACTATCAAATCCTAGAAATTCAATTGGACTCATTATATAAATATGATGGCTACAAGAGCAAGACAGAGGCTAGGAATACCACATTGAATAACTCAATTCCTGACTCCCCAAAGCCATCTACATGGCACAAGTCAGGAGTATGATAGAATTCTCCCTGCTTGCCTGGATGGGTCCAGCTCCAATAACATTCAAGATGCTTGACACCATCCAGGACAAAGTAGCCTGCTTGATTGGCACTAAAAGGACAAGCATCCATTCTCTCCACCACTGACGCTCAGTAGCAGCCGTGTGTACTATCTTCAAGATACACTGCTGAAATTTACCAAAGTTCCTTAGACAGTTCCTTCCAAACCCACGACCACACTCATCTAGAAGGAGCAGGGTAGCAGTGACATGGGAACACCACCAACTGCAAGTTCCCTTTCCAGCCTCTCAAACCTGACTGAGAAATATATTGCCTTTCCTTGACTCTCACTAGGTCAAATTCCAGGAATTCCCTCCCTAATTCCCTACCCACAGCAAATGAACTGTAATAGTTCAAGAAGGTAGCTCACTGTTATCTTCTCAAGGGCAAATGGAGATGTGTAGTAAATGCTGGCCAGCTTGTGATGCCCATGTCCAATGAGTGAAATTAAAAGAAACTAGAAATGGGGTTGAATTATTCGTAGAACTGTCAGACGAGTTCTCTAAATTTATGTTGCCTTCTTCTCTCCAGTCTCTACCTGGTTCACCTCCTCCTGTTCTTCTTCTCCTCCTATGTGATTTTTTTCCCCATTAATTTGTGGGATGCGTGCATTGTTAGCTGGACCAGCATTTGTCATCCATCCCTAGTTGGACTTGCCCAGAAGGGTTTGCCAGGCCATTTCAAACAGTTAAGAGGAAGCCAGTTTTTGCTGAATCTGGAGTCACATAGTCAAATCAGGCAGAGGTGACAGTTTTCCTTCCCTAAAACATAACTAGTGAATCATCTGGGTTTTTACAATAATCAATCATTGTCAATGGTTTCATGTCATCATTTGACATTTAATTCCAGATTTTTCGATTGATTTCAAATTGTATCATCTGCCATGATGGGATTCAAACCCAGTAATGTCTCTGGAATACTAATGGAATTGGTCTGAATTATAATCCAAGTACAGCTGCATAGCAGCCTGCTGATGAGTGAATGGAATCATCTCCAGTTGTGGTACATCCCAGAGTTGACATGCAGTGCCGATAAGGCAATGGAAATTTATAAGCTAGAGAAACCTACAGATGTTCTTAAACCCTCTGCTCGCATTGCTGCTACTTTTGCGGATGAAACACTGAAATATAATCACCTCTCTCTCTGAATAATGATAGTGACATGTCCTGAACATCTGTAGCTCAAGACTGGAAGGAACTTGATGCACAGCCATTCATTTACACAGCCATTGGGAATAATGTCCTTTTCCTGCCCCAAGGTAGCAATTATGGCTACAAGGGGTTGCAGATTTCAGCCAGGACATCTATCAGAATTGGAGGCCTCAGAACATCAGGTGAAGAATCACCCCTTGAACACTTTAAGTAGATATGGCATCCTGCTGGGAACCCTTTTTCTCTGCCTCCTTCTTCCAGCATATTGACCAGTTTTGTGTAGCCTCTATTCAGTCTCCCCTGTCATGCTATATTCCAAAGGAAATATATCCTTCTACAAGTATTTCTAAGAGAAATTGGTTTTTGCAGATGCCTTGAACTCAGGTCCAAGTACTTAAGCAGCTCCCACCCTGCCCCATTTAGGCTTTAATGGCTTTAACAAATTTGTCTTCATATCAAATCCTTGTAAATTTGACAATAACTAATAGTAATCATCAATAACCATCTTGAAAACAATTGTTAATACTTTACATGGAGTTTGTGAGGAGGTTCTTCCTGCTGAATGCATTTTCTCCCATGTCTGTTCAAGAAGTACATTAGTTGGAGAGTTAAACTCAAAAGTAGCATTCCTGATGACAAGTTAATGCTGCACACTTATTGATGTTATGATGTTTCTTTTCTGATTATGTCTGGCAGAAGCTAACTGCACATAACCTAATGCTTTTACCGAAGTGGTATATGATGTGACTCACAATCATGTGCAAATAGCACAGTTGTCATTATTGGGTTCAAGGATCACACAGAGCAGAATTTAATACCCTCCCTCATCATCAGTTTAGAGACTTGTTTCATCAGGGGGGAGGACTGTGAATGGGAATTTCAACACCTTCTCACCACTGCCCTCATTACGCGTATGGTGGGAAGGCTCATGAATGGTTTTTCCAACATGCCAACAATCAAGACCCTTATGTAAGTGGGGAACACAATAAACAAGCTGTGCAAGGTTGCTTGGGGGCTTCTGGAGAGAGGAAGGTTCCTCATTCAAGTTTGAGCCAGCAATGTGGCATCAATAAAACTCAGGAGTTATGTGGTCAAGCCACCTGTCTGCTCTTGCTGCCATCTTCCCCCTGTGATCCCTACCCATCCAACCCCCTTTCCATTATCCTTATGGCCAGGGTGCCAGTGGCAATATTAAGCCTTGAGTGGGTCTGATTCTAGCAGTGGCCACCTCCTTCCTGATGGCAGTACTGTTCAATAAAGAAAATGAACTCTGATTTGCAATGGCTCTCCATGGCAGGACCTCTGCCCCTCAGGACCTTGATCCTAGGAAAGGCCTGTCTCTGTCCAATTGGATGACATGGGGCTCTCACCAGCACTCCAGCCAATGGATGAGGCAGCACCTTCTCCACTGAATATTACCCTTTGTGTTCAGAAAATTGATGTTAATTATCCAAGTTTTGTTAGCTTTCTCCTACCCAGTAACCAGATGTTACCTTGCATGGCTAATGTTTGATTACAATGTAGGTGGAAAGCTAGCAGTTATAAATTGCCACACTGCACCGTTCTCTTTTGCTGAAGATGCTGAAAGGAAATCAGGCAGTTTACCCACGCCTACCAATCTCCTACTGTTGTCAACAATGAGAATTACCCCTTAAGATTTCATTTCTGCTCTTTCATTCTTAATAAGCATGGTGCAATGGCAAAACTGAAATTAATTTCTAAACATGCAGTCATCACTAAACCCATCCTCTATGCTCAGGATCACTAGTCTCCCTCATGTTGAGAACACTAACAGTCTCCCTATGCCTAGGCTAGTCTTGCTCCTCATATGTGCGTAGGATAAAAAAAAACGCGTTAAGCTTTGGTTAAATATATTTAAAATCGTAATGATTAATAAAAATAACAAACCATAGAGAATGGAACTAGATTTAAAAATCTCCTTGAAGAAGCTGGTAGTATTCCCCACAAAGTCGACTACAACGGCAGTGAAATCTGTAAAAACAGCAACACATAGAATTTCTCTACATAGTCATTAATTGCTAACATTGTTGGAATAACATAATTTTAAATTAATGAATTTGCTTTTCCTTACAAACAATCCAGTGAGCAAACACACAATGAAGAGTTAATAGACCACACCAATGAGACTGGAATCATGAACCAAGCTGAAAATATGTAGATGATCACTGTTGGAGTCAAGTGCCAGTAGGTCCCTATATGTGATCATGTCTTGACATATCTATGAATGGAAAGTCTTGGCCACATGTTTTGAATTTAATGGAATTGCAAGAGTTCTTTATTTGTAAAGTTTCATAATATTTTGTCTGTCTTCTTCAGTTCTCTGCTCAAAAACTGGTCTGAACTGCAACACTGTTCTCTCCAGAACTGTAGCACAACGAGACACAACCCAAAGACACTCAAAACAGATCGGAAATCCAATCTGATGTGGTACAGCCATTTAACAAGCTTACACCAGTGTAATCACTTTTCCAAGCATGTTATTGCTTGAAAGCAAGAATAGTGATGGTAGAGTTTGAAGCTTTTTTTCCATCTCATACCTGACCAGGACTCTCTTCTGCTCTTTCTAGGTACGTTAGAAGGGCTCACAGATTGACACTCAACCTGTCTGGCCAAGTTATAAACACACCTTCCTTGGCCACAAAGTCCTTCGTAGGATTTGAGCCCCGAGCCTCTAGGTTTTTGACAATCTCCACTGTACCATAAGATCTCCCTTAATCTATTAGTCTTTGAGCAGAGAACTGAAGAAGACCAATAGAATATTGCACAACTTTACAAATATAGAACTCTTACAATTCTGTTAAACTCAAAACGTGTGAACAGGACTTTCCATTCATAGACATGCCAAGACATGATTTGAAATACGCGCTGATTGACACTTATAGAATCATAGATGAACAGAAGAACATGATTCACCAATTAGGGAATTAAATATACACTTGAAAAGAAGCTTTCAGCAGAGATTTAGGAGAAGCACCAAAGAGTAGGACTAATTCTTTTCACAGTACTGAGACAACCATGATGGGTTGAATGCCCTCAGCAGAAGCAAAAGATTCTATTCAATTTTAGATAATGGTGTTCATCTAAATAAGGAGTTAGTATCAGCCTCTTAAACACAACAGAAAATGGTGAAACATAATAAACATAAGGGAGGGCTAGAAACATCCCAATCTTGCTCAATATGATGGTCACCCTACTCTAGTGCATGCAGACCCCAAAATTCCAGAGTATCATAAAATCACTTAGTTTAGAAAATACTTGTCTTATTTTCCCTGACTGCTGAGACAGTATTGCTAATACGTCTTGGCTGCACATGAATATTTTGAGAATTTATGGGCCATAATTACAGCTTGCAAATGACTAATGAAAGCTGAAAGTTTTAAAATGTTATCTGAGATCTACAGCATTTAATTCTCCTCCTGACAATTAAGTGCCACAAACCATTCACAATTCTACTGATAATATGGGAGCAAATGCTTTAGATTTCTAGCTAATCTTGTTCACTTTAAGGAGATTTGTAATTTAAGATCTATTATGTTCTGATGCTGTTTGTTCAAAATGCACATTTCTGTGGCGCAAAGCACTCACCTGTTAAGTCATTTGTTCTGTTGTTTAAGCAGTAGCAGTATCTCATTGGGAAAATAGAGGGATCAATTTTCCAGAAGCTAGAAACTGCAGGCAAATGAATAAAGATGTCAGTCAGTCACTGCAGTTTTCATAACAGTGTAGAAAATTCTGACGAAGTACAATGAAACATTGTGAGCGAGTACTTACTGTTATAAATGAGAATTGACACTTTATGAAGTGCAAAAGAACTATGGGCAGTGACACTCAGCAAAGAGAAGAATTGTTGATCTCCTGTGAATAATTTGAACGTAGAATTAAATTGCTATTTGTGCTAAGTACGTATGCGGAGATATGATCATATTTAACCTCAAATGTAAATAACTACAGAGAACATAAAATAGTGTAATTCCTATCTGCACCATTCATCTGCCTGTTATATTTTTGTCATACCTTGTCAATTATTCCTCGTTATAAATTCTGATTCCTGGATTTACAATAGGCAACGTTTGCGGAGAATTATTGTATAACCAGAATCATTGTGTGACATTAGGTTTGTGAGCTAGCTAAACTGGTACATTGAATTTTTAAGTAATGTTTTCCAGTGGTAAGTTCAACCTCTGCCTCAGCTTAAAATTTAAGAAATGTCATTTTGTTTATCTTAAATTTTGTACATGTAGTGTAACATATAATTGAAATTAATATTGAGTTTTTGTTTACTTCCAGCTTCTCCCCTGCATCCTCTTGGAATCTTGTTGCTTCAAAGCCCACATTTTTTTTAAGAGACGCCCAAAGCATCTAGCGAGCCATTTTCTACTTGATATGACATGATGCTTTTTTATTAATAAATACAGGTCTTGACAACAGAACTAATCCAAGTATTAACTTCATACAAGCATTTAATTAGAAAACTGAACTAATTCTCATTCTAACACAAATTACCAATAAATGCCCTGCCTATTGGTATTTGGATGTTTCAAACACAAATACCATGAACTATCCATGTTTTCCCAAGCATATAAATTGACCAAAATCTTTACCTTCAAGTGTTCTGTTTATCATTTGGCTGACTAATTCAGTCAGATCAATGGCAGAAGGATCAAATGATTCAACAGGTAATTCTGAAAACAGAGAAACAGCTTCAAATAATACCAACATGCAGGAGAAACGAGTTTCAAACTTTCCTTTGAATTCAGAAGATAAATTGATGAGGTATTAACTCCCCATTTTTCGGTCATTCTGTGCTTTCCATATTCATTTTAACTGCGTTAGAAAATGCTAGGTCAGGAAAGTCCAGGTTCAACCATAGGCTACTGAGGGAGAACACATAAGCAGAATGCAGGCTTCTGATTATTATCGATGCATGAAATACTGCTGGAGGCTGATTTGTTTGTACTGAATCATACAAATGATGAACCATTCAGTGGGAATAACTAATTCTCCTGCATTAGCTTTTCTTCAACTCAACCTCTTTGTTCAAGCTTTTGGTCATCTTGATGTCTCCTTTATATGACTGAGTGCTGAATTTTGCCTCATTAATCCTCCTACAAAACATGCTGAAAGGTTTTATTGTGTTAAAGATCCTATATAAACAAAAGCCACAATTGGAAGTAATGAGTGAACAGCTTTTCCCTCTCTGAACTAAAGAGTCAAAATGTTCAGATCTTTTCAACTATGCTATATTTGTTACAGAAATATTTATGAAACATATCACATTTCCAGTGCTGATTCAGATACCATGATATGCACATAAAATCAGGTGTGAAATGCTTCATGCAAAATCTTTGAAAAGTGAAATGGAATTTATTAGTTATGGGTGTTACTTTATGAATAGATGCTTCCCAGATAGGTTAATCAGAATCAATAATTGGAATAATAGTATTTATTTCATTCATATGTGGCTCAGATTCCCTTATAATACATTACCTGAAGCAAACTTATCCAAGTCAACTGAGCATTTAAACTTACTCCAAGTGACCATCATCAGCTCTTCATGTCTCTTTTACAAGGTAAGAGTTTTCCCTCTTCTGTCATCTAACTTTCACTCCATTATCTTCCAGGATCCCTTGTTAGCTTTTTCTTCATGGTCCATTCTGTGACACATGTAAGAAGCATCTTACCTTGTTAAGGGGAAGTGAAAAAAAGGCTAAAAACTACGATACTGGATCTCTTCCACTTGTACATGACAAGTATTTCTGACTGACCAGGCAATGGTTCCTACTCCAAGCAGACCAGAGATTTAAGAAGCATGAAGGGTGTACCATTTGATACCTTTCATGCTTTTATGCTTTCTGAATAGTAGATTAGTAGTGAGTGAAATATACCCACCGTGTAACTGAGAAACCTGCTGACAGTGAGTCGTTCAACCAGTGAACTGAAAAGTCAAAGAGATTCTTTTGGTGACTTCGAGACATGTTTGGCCTATCAGCTATCTTTATTTCTAAATGCTACTTAGACCTTCATGCTTGCTTTTGTGGTAAAGCTGTGTGTAGCTGTGTTAGGGTGAATTGTCCTAATTGTCCACAGATCATTACGATTGCCAATGGAAATTCCATAATTTGAAGTACAGGTAGTTCTCCAATAATGTGATAGTTGCATTCTTGTGTGATCTCGCGTTATAGAAAATCGTGTTGTGGGAAAATCACAATAGAAAATTGCTATACCTGCACAGCAGAAAGTCACGTTATCCATACAGTGTCCATTGTTCATCATTCGTGTTACAGCCAATTCACATTAACAAAACACATGTTATAGCAGAACTACCTGTACTGAAAAGAAGAGCCATGGAAACAGAGTAAGACTATACTCCAGGGTCTGAACCCTATGTGTTTTGAGAGACATGGGCTTCAGAGAGGTATGTAGCAGACAAGTATGCTGAGGCCCATCTCAATGTTCAGATTAGCTCACTCTAACTTTTATGCTTTTCACAAGTGGTGTGATGAGATTCTCATTAGGCAGCAACGAGATTCCACTAGATGGTCATTATTGCTCGTTAAATCTCTTGTTAATGCCTTTACTCGCCTTATAAGTTTTCACTGTCCCATGTTATCAAAGTGCCTCCTGGCACTGCCCTGGCAACTTGTGAGGAAAGGGCACCCCAACTGGGGGTCAAGGTTTTCTGCCAACCTGCCATTACACTTACAGTCCTGTGACTAATGGGTAGGGCAGTGGAGTGTAGCTGTGTGTACACTTTTGACATATCCATAGGGCTAGGGTCTCCATGGCTACAGCCAATCACGGAGGCCAGGCATTTACATGAATTGGTACACTGCTACGGCTTCTGGCCTCTTGTGCCCGTCTGTAGCCCCTGTTCCTCCCTGTTCATGTAGACAAAGTCACTGATTGCCTACTGGGTCTTCTCCTGAGTAGGTGCCCGGTCTCTCAGTGCCAGTGACATGAAGCTTTTCCTCCTTAACCAGCGGTAGAGCTGTCACTGTGAGGTGCTCATCAGATTGTGTCCCTTCCTTCTCTGTCATCATAGAATCCCCAGAAGTGTCAGGGTCTGAGACAGGGGGAGATGCAGGAGGCGGCCTTGACGACGCCTCCTCTGTGGCCTCTGTAATCTCATCCTCAGAGGTCAAGGACAGGGCTTCTGGGGAGCTGACTGTTTCGATGCAGAGATCAAGGGAAAGCAAGCTGAACCTGCAAGACAAAAGACATCATGGCCAGCACTTAGAAGTGGCATCCGATGAGTAAGACTGAAAGCAAAGAAGTGATGGTGTCTTTCAGAACGATACTTACTCGTTTGGAGGGACATGACTGTTTTAGCATTCTGATCCTCTCCTGCAAGTGTCAAAATTCTCCTTGATAGCAGGTGAGGAACCTAAAATCTGGTACACCCCCACCTATTGGGTTTCTGTCTGCCCTGATATGGACTACCTGCTCCATTAGTGAGGGAAAGGGGGCAATGAGTGAGATATCAGTGGGTGGCACAATAGGCAGTGCTCATACATGTGACAGGAAACTGGTAAGATACATCTAAGGACAGAGTAAGTAGCATAGAGGGCATGCAAGGTTAGTGTAATGGGATGCTGAGGACAGAGAGTGGGTGAAGGAAGAAGTGAGCATGAGCCTTGGTGGGAGGTGGCCCTGATATAGTATCAGAGAGAAGAACGCAACACTTATTCTGGCAGAGCGCGGTCATTGATCTTCCCGTGGTACTCCTGGCTGTTTCTCAGCATCCTGGAGACAGCACTGACCTAGGTGCCAACCTCAAACTAGGCTGCCAGGGTCTGGTAGCACTGACTCATCTATCAGGCCTCTGCGAAAGGGATTACAACCCTCTGCACCACCCTGTTAATCAGGAAATCAGGTCTTTGTCTGAAGATCATGGTGCCATCTTCCTCTTGTTTGAGATATTGTAGGCATTTCAATCCACAAGCAGGGCAGCTACGTATTGTCACTTCCAGGCTGGGTGCGCTGCAGAATCTTACAGATGGTATGAGCCCAAGTGATGGGTCTTAGGTGGATATTGGCTGATTGATTAGCTGTTGTGGGAACAGCACATTGCAAGATGAGACAAAAATTGAATGTGAAAGGAAGGCCAAGAATGGATAACTGGGATTATCTCAAATTGAAAGGAAAATACTGGGTCTGAAGGTGAAAGTTGGAAATCAAGAGTTTCCATTGTAACAAGGTAGGAGACATTTGTCTAAAATGCTGGAAGTTGCTAGGGAAATCCCCTGTGGAAATGATTGGAGAACATTGAATGATTCTGAGAATCAAACTCAAAAGGATAAGGCTATGGATCACATTGTAACTTTAACTAAAAATAAGAGCCCAGGGTTGGACACTATTGTAGGTGCAAAACAGTACATACAGTAGATGAGAGATATGAATATTTTTTTGCCTAAAGGGAAGACAAATCCATTTACTTCAAAGCAAGCATACAAGTTCATAATTCTACTAAGAGAGATATGGGCTCCTCAAAATTTCTCGGGGAAGAAAGATTTGAGAGTTCAATGAAAGTTAATGTGCTGGATAGTGGGATAGGTGGAAAGTATAACCTGTCATATAAAGTTCAATTGCAGTGTGACTTGTCTGGGCTAATGGTAGCCATAGTTGTTAAGAAATTATTTGTTTACTGAGTTAATTTACTCCTGAGGAATGATTTAGCTGGAATGAAAGTTGCAACTTTGCCCATAGTGACAGAAGGTCCAGTTGAGGCTAAAGAAATAGATCAATACTGGCACAGATTTCCGGTATTTTCCATCATGTGTAGTGACCAGAGCAATAGCCAAACATGTTCATCACCAGAGGTCACAGTAATTCTGCATGTAAATGTTAGGGTAACTGTAACTCTTTTTTATGAATGAAGTGTGAAGAGGATTGTGAGTCATTTTTTCATTAATTGAGCCTCAGGAAGCAGACCCAGCATTAGGTAAGTTAGTACTGAGAGCTGAAGCTGAAGGAGTTCCAGAGTGTTATTATATTGAAAACAGAGTTTTAATGAGGAAGTGCAGTCATCCTCTCAGATCTGCAGACTTAAAATGGGCAATTGTTGGTTAAATGTTGGTACCACCCACGTATTATAAGGAGAAACGCTACGCAGAGTTTAGAGTTCAGATGAATTTAGAGTTTCAGATGAAATTCTTATGACAGGATATATAGGATCTGGGAAACATAGGCGTTGATAAACAGATAATTTTCATGGTCAAAACTTCATAAAGATGTAACACAGTTCTATAAAACATGTCATAAATGTCAGATAGTAGGAAAATCTCAATATAGAATAAATTAGCACCTTTGTTACCCAGGTCAGTTTATTAAGAACTATTTAGTTTGGATGGCATGGCGGCTCAGTGGCTAGCACTGCTGCCTCACAGTACTACCAACCACCAGGTTTGATTCCAGCTTCAGATGACTGTTTGCGCGAAGTTTGCATATTCTCCCTGTCCTTGTGCAGGTCTCTTCTGGGTGCTCCAGTTTCCTCCCACAGTCCAAAGATGTGCAGGTTAGGTGGATTGGCCATGTTAAAATGTCCCACAGTGTCCAGAGTTATGCAGGCTAGGTGGACTAGCCATGGGAAATGGGTTACAGGATAAATGTTTTTGGGGGGATGAGTCTTTGGAGGGACAATGTAGACTTGATGGGCCAAATGGCCTGCTTCCACTCTCTAGGCATTCTATTACTCTATGAATGCTATAAGATTGTGTAAGACCATTACCAAAAAGGAAAACTGGACATCAATATATACTTACACTTATATAGGGTTTTTATGATGTAGCACTGGCACTGTATTTACCTCTAGGCCAGAAAGTCTAGTTTCAAAATCTACCTTCTCCAGAGATGCATCATAACATATTGAACAGATTGATTAAAAATGTTTATTATTACAATCATAGATATGACAATCTGATATCCAGAAGCTATTCCTCTAAGCATGATTGCAGCTCAGGAACATTAACTTAGTTTTTTTTTCACTTATTGTGTACCACTAATTGAGATATAATCCACTAGGTTCTAACTTGTTATCTAAAGTTTTCCAGTAAATCATTCACAGATTGGGCATAAAAAGAACTGAAGTCGACTGTATATCATCTACAAACACAGGAGCTTTGCAGAGATATCATTAACCTCTCAAGCCATGATTAAGGTATGTAGTCACATGAAGAACCATTGAAAGGCTCCTAGGCACAGGTAAGGTAGCATAAGAGCATTTGAAAGATTCACAAGTGAAAATAACGCAAGATAAATATTCAGCAACCAGAACATTTCAAGTTGAAAGTGGCATGTTGATATCGTTGCCTTTTCAAGGTGAACACTGAAAGTCAAATTAATCAGTCCATTCAATGTAGCTAGAAGGCTTACCAAGTTGCAGCTGAGGTTTATAACTGTGTAGTTTATTTAAATGATGTTGACACATGGGAAAAGTATATGAGACACATGGAGAACCTGTTTAAACAATTACAGTTGGCTGGCTTTGTAACAAATTAGTCTAAAGTGAATTCATGGAAGCCAAAATAAATTATCTAGGACATATCGTAGGGTAAGGGTAAATGTTGCCAATGACAACAGAAGTAAAAGCTGTCATAATATCTCCTATTCCTAAAACAAAACAAAAAAAACTATACATTTTTAGGACTGTGTGGCTTTCATCATAAATTTGGTTGTAATTTCAGCATGATAGATGTGCCTTTAATGAATTTATGAACGATGGTTCATAGGTGGCTCATAGGCAAAGGTGGTATGGCCAACAGAAGGTTGGAATTTGAGCTGATTGTTATATGTTGACAGTTCATAATTGTTCACTTGTAACTAGAATCTATTTTGTTTGTAATAAATATTAAATACAGAAACCTAATCCATGTTTTCTGCCAACTTTGATCTAAAGGCAGGTAAGTGGGGAATTTTGCCCACTTCTATAAATCTTTAAGTTCTGTGATGACTGAGGATAGTAGGGTTTGAGTTTCAGTATGTAACCCCAGCGAGTTATAATAAATTGCTCTTAGATATGATCATGAACAATGTTTTACTGATTACTAGATTATTTCTTCTACAACATTCGGGAAGCTTTTCACTTCTTATTTCATGCACCATGAGCACATTAGCTATCCTAGCAAATATTGTTCCAACCCACCTGAGCATTCACCTCATCAAATGTTAATACAATATTGTGACCAGCATCTAAAGCCAATACACTGCATAATTGCTAATAAAGTCGAATTTTGCTTTCTTGATCTGCCTCACTGTTTGGAGCATCAATCTTACTACTGCCATTCTATTATGCTTAATGTAGATTTCATCATAAGTGATCTGCTATTTATCATACTCTCCTTTTGATGGGCATTCACCCATGAATCAGAAACAAAGCTCCTCCAGAACAATGACTCATAGCTTCCTGAATAGGATTATGCTTCCTGTATGCTCCAACCTTTTCCACTCCACCTTCATTTTGTCATCGCCTAACAATGTTTAACAAAGCAAGTGTGCAGTCTAGTAGTAACTTTAAGTTATTAATTTACAAAGACAATTCTGAATTCCCATTTCCTTAAATTGCTGCTGCTCTTTCAAACTTACCGACTACATCTGAAGTCAATTGTTTCTATAACCAGTAAGATTAATAGGATTTATTACTCAACTGATCTTGAAGCATCTATTGTGGAGGTGAATACATTAGGAATGAATGAGACATGTTTTCATGCTGAAAAGGGTTCACACTATGCTTTCTATTTGCTTCCATGAATTAATTCAACAGATCTCTCTGACTGTTTTAATACAAGCTTAACCCTGGATGAATATTTCAACTGAAATAGTTGACAGAAAGCCATAATATTTGAATCTGTCGAATATATTTGGCAGTACTGCCAATCATCATTTTAGCCTCAGAAAGCAGAACATAAACTTGGATTTTGTGGGTCAGAGAACATGTCTGGTAGAGCCACGTGAGATTAGAATGGATAGATGTTTGATGACCGATGCAGACAGGATGGACTGAAAGACTTCTTTCCCTGTTGTGAAAACTTGACAACTCTCCATACCCAAACACTGATCCAGCAAATTGATTTGATAGCAGAATTATCCACTACTCACAAATGCATAATTTCAAATTATTAACCTATCATTATTTTAATCCATGTTCTCCTACTTGGTAAAGATGATGATTGTCTGATATTGAATTAAAGTCACAGGAGGTCTTTTACCCCGCAAACACTGACTTCTTATGAAATGAAGCTTCATCCCCCACTGCTGGTTTACTGAATACCACATCAATGTAATTGATTAGTTTTCAATGATTAATGTGGCTCCCTGTAGTTTTAATTTGCAAATCGTAAAATGTCAGAGAGGTTTTATTTAAGTGAAACTTCTCACAGGGTTTACCTTCACAGTATTCTAGGTCATCCAATTTAAAAATTGATTTCTTATTCTTTCTGGAAATTAATCAGAAATTGTTTCTTGCTAACTTTAACTGTTGCAAAGTGTGATTCTAACTTGCATACAGTTGCTTATCACTTGTACTGTCATTGCTTTGAGGAACCCAAGCACTTTTCATGAAAATGAAGGGAAATCTGTGCAATCACTTTTGCTATATTCTAACGGGCTAGGAAAATGGCAAACAAGAAGAAAACCTAAAAGAGAGAATTTCATTTTGCAAAAAATTAGAAAATTCTAATAACAATTTTAAGGTATTCCGCACTTTTAGTTTTTTGTTTCACCTCCTTTTACATTTTGCATGTCCTTTCTAAAGATTGAATACCCTTGAATGTTCTGTTCCCATCTCCGGTCACCCGAAAGGCATATCTCCATATTCACAACCATGGAATCATACAGTGTGGAAGAGGCCCTTCAGCCCATTGAGTCTATACTACCAAAAATACTAAATCTACACTAGTCCCAAGTTCCAGCGTTACACCCATAGCCTTGAATCTTATGGCACTTCAAGTGCCCATCCAAGGTTGTGAGGTTTCCTGCCTCAACTAACAATCTAGGCATTGCTTTACAGATTCCCATTACCCTTTGGGTGAAAACATTTTTCTTCAAATCCTCTCTAAATTTCCTGCTTTTCACCTTCAAAGGGCGCCCCTTGTTATTGACTGTTCAACTAAGGGGAAAAGCTGCTTTCTATCCACCCTGACCTATGCTCTTCATAAACTTTTAAACCTCTACCAGGTCTCGTCCCGAACTTTCTCAGCTCCAGAGAAAACAATCTGAACTTATCAAACCTTGCTTCATAGCTGAAATGCTCCAACCCAGGCAATACCCTGGTGAATCTCCTCTGCACCCCCTCCAGTGCAATTGCCATCCTTCCTATAGTGTGGTAACCAGATTGTACACAGTACTCCAGCTGTGGCCTAACTTAAGTGCTGTACATCTCCAACATAAACTTCTTCCTCATATAATCTTTGCTTTGACCGATAAAGGGTATGCCTTCTTAACTACTCGATTAAACGGCACTGCTGCCCTCAGGGTCTATGGACAAACTTCATAAGATCACTCTCTTTATCTGAGTTTCATAGTGTTCTGACATTCATTGAGTATTCCCTTGTCTTGTTATTTCTTCCAAAGTACATCACCTCACACTTACTTGAGTCAAATTCCATCTTCCACTGTTCTGCCCATCTAACCAATCCACTTATAACGTTCAGTAATCTCAGACCTTGTTTCTCACTATCACCCATCCGGCTAATCTTTTGTCATCTGTAAACTTACTTGTCACTTCCACCCCATGTTCTTATCAATACCATTTATATAGATATTATGAACAATAAGGGACCCAGCGTTGATCCCTGTGTTATGCCACTGGACGCCAGCTTCCAGTCACACAAACGACCTCTGCCCCCACCAATTACATTGTACCTATTTATTTATAATGTGCTGTTAATTCATCTACTGCAAATACATTGTGCATTCAGATTTGGTACCTTTACAGATACAGAAATTGCTGGCGAAACTCAACAGGTCTGGCTATCTGTGCAGAGAAAGTAGAGTTAACATTTTAAGTCCAGTGACTCCTCATTAGAACTTTTCTGTTACTTTATAATTTATTTGTTAGGTCCCGATGTTCTGATTGTAGGACCTCATGTCTCTTTTTTACCCATGTTCCTAGTACAAAGAAGGACCATGTGATCTGTTCTCCTTCATCCTTCAGTTGCTCAATGGTACCAGGGAAGCAACATACAATCCTGGTGTCACATCTATGGCCACAGGAACTTCTGATGGAACGCACTATTACTATTGCTGTCCCATTCTTTTTTCTCCCACTTGGGCAGTTGGTGGCACAGACTTGATTCTAATGGCATTTCCCTGAGGAAATACCTCTGTCAACAATATCCAAAATGGAAAATATGTTAGGGAGGGATATGACTGCAGGAGACTCCTGCCCCACCTCCGTGGTGCTTTTACTCTGTCTCAGTCATCCATTCCCTTTCTGCCTGTGCTGATTTTAGCTGTTGTGTGACTAACTTTGCCACACGTCTGTGTGCTATCCATACAGATTACAGCCTTGCAAATACTCAACAGTGAGTCCAGCCAACGCTCCAGTTCTGAAACTAAAATTATTCTCTTTCTGTTTATCGCTTCCTGTACAAAGAATATAAAATATATGTCAGGGACCCTTATTCCTTATATTGTAAACATTCTCATTCTAAACTAATGCCAAATGTTTACTTTAAAAACCAGACAGTGAAAGTACTCACCTGACCTTACTTACTAAGTTTGATACTTATTCTGTGCTGGCTTCCAGTCTCCACTACTGAGTTTATGTTATCTCTCTGATGTTACTCTTGAATATTTTCAGTACTCACCCCTCTCGCGCATCTTTTTGAGTCCAGATCTCCTTGAGGCTGAAGAAAGGGAAAGAAAAGGGAAAAGAGCATCTCCCTTACCTTCTCACTAAATTCCCCTTTCATTAAACTCACAGCCTTACCACTGTGTACCAGATTTCTAGCGTCACAGCACTTTATGTTTCTTATTCATATTTCTGGGACTCAGGTCACTCTTGCATTAGGTAACTACAAACCAAATTGAGCCAGTTATCTGATCTCACCTACTATGTAAGAAATGCCTTGATTTGTTTGACTAGGCTCGCTTTCATATTTAAAACAATAAATTGAAGTAAACTTACAAATAGCATGCAAGCACTCCTAGATTTTATACAAGACTAGTCCTTAAATTGAAAATTCATCTCCCTTTCCCCAAATCACACCTCCAAGTCAGTAGTTTCCTGGGTTCTGTCTTATTCCCTTTATGAATAAAAAAAAGTTACATTCTCTAATTTCCAATCTAATGAAATGTTCATAAATCCAGGGAATTTTGGAAAATTTAGAACAATATATCAAGGGTCTCATTTACTATTAAGACTCAAGTACGAATTCCAACAGAACTTGGAGATTTGTCAGCCCATAGCTCCAGCAATTTGCTCAGTTCCATTTCTTGGGTGGTTGTAGTTTTCCTGAGTTCCCTTCTCCTTTAAATTTCCAAATTTACAACAATTTCTGGGATATTACTTTGTATTGCCTGTAGTGAACGATGATACAAAATAACTGTTCAATCCAGCTGCCATCTCCTTATTTTTCACTGTTACTTCCTCAGAGCCACTTTCTATTGGACTATGCTTTATAAACATGTAGAGAAATGTTTAGAGTCATAGAGATGTACAGCACAGAAACAGACTCTTTGGTCCAACTCATCCATGCTGACCAGATATCCTAAATTAATCTAGTCCCATTTGCCAGCATTTGGCCCATAATCCTCTCAACCCTTTTTATTTGTGTACCTATTCAGATATCTTTTAAACATTGTAATTGTACGAGCCTCCTTCACTTCCTCTGGCAGTACAGTGTTTATGTTTCAAACTAGCTTGCTCTCATAGCTAATTCTGCACAACTTATTAATCTTTTAGTCACTCTTTGCTGTTCTTTATATTCTATCTAATCTAATGACCTGTTATCTATCTTAGTACATTGATATGCTGTTCCTGTAAATGTTGTGCTATCTTTAACACCTTTTAAATAACTGCATGTATTGGGTCTTCCCTTGGAATTTTGACCCTGAATTTTCTGGGTAGCAATTTCATGCAGATTGCTACTCCAACCCTTCTTTTTTTAGGAAAGGAAAGAGCTTTGCATTTCTGGTAGGAGACCTGATCAGGGTCTCGACAGATAAATAGAGCCATACTCCATTCTGACAGTGCTTTCACAATGCAGAGCTATTGTGGGGGGAGAGGCAAAATGCACACCATTTTCACTGCAATCAGCTGCTGCATCTTGGAAATTGAAATCACAGATAGCCATTTTGGCACCTGCGGTCTAATGGTAAATATGTAAGGGAAGTGTGAGGTCGGGGTGTAGGATAAGTAGATTGCTACGTGGGGAAGGGGTAAAGTGCCAGATAGGTCAGGTGCCCGATGAGATATAGTGCCTAGTGGGAAGAGGAGCAGGAGGCAAGGTGCCTGATGGATAGGATGCAGGACCCTTTAGGGGCCAAGCCTAAGATGTGCTGCCTGCATCTTTCAAAGGGCAACCTATCTTCACTGAGGGAAGCAACATTTGAGCCAGAGTTGGAGCAACCTTAAAGAGAAACCTTGTTGTCTTTCATCATCCATTCTTTGGCTCACTTGTACTCTCATGCTTACAAGATATTCCCTCTTGTCTGGCAATGGCTCTATTTATCTCAAGGTCATCACACTAACCAAGTCATAGAATCAAAGAATCCCTACAGGGTGGAAGTGGCCATTCAGCCGATCAAGTCTACACTGACCCTCCAAAAAGCATTCCCCCATAACCACATCCTGCTATCCCTATCACCCCGTACTTTCAATGGCTAATCCGTGTACACATTCCCAGACATTTTCGGTAATTTAGCATGGCCAATTCACCTAACCTGTATATCTTTGGACTGTGGGAAGAACCCGAAGCACCCAGAGGAAACCCACGCAAACACGGGGAAAATTTGCAAACACCACACAGAAATTTGCTCAAGACTGGCTTCAAACCCAGGAATCATGTGCAAAAAGAATATAGGAATTATGATATCCATAGGTCTCTTCATTCTGCCTCACCGACACCAACTTCAATGACAATACTATGGCTTCAAGAGAGGTATTTTATCTTGATTTTTTTTATGAAGAGTGTTTGAGACAGATGAGACAAATAGTCTATTCTGAGCCAATAAAGTAAACGGCTTCTGAGACCTTGGGCTTTTTTTAAAAGTTGGAGTAATAGGAGCAGCATGATTAGGTAGAGTCAGGCTCCCACAGAACCAAGGTTTTAGTTTTACTTTTAGCAGGTGCTGGTATTTTAAACATGGCTGTCAAAGCTACTCCATCTCTTCCTCCATTACAGCTAAAAAAAAGTTGGGTTCTCTCTCTTTGCTAGAATCGCATGTGAGACAATCTATTTTACAGACTTTGCCTTTGCCATGGGTATTTTTATGGCATCTTACAATATCGGAACAGTTGCTGTTTAGTGGTTAAATAATCTATTTTTCTGTTAATTTTTGTGTTCAATTAAAGTTATACCAAATCATTTTTTCTTTTGTTTATATTTTAACTAAAGGGTAAGTATAAAAGGCGTTGTGCTTAAAGCTGAGTAGTGTGACCAGTTGCAATATGCCTGGAATGCAGCACCTTACATTTGCCTTTAAATCAGGTAAAAGTTATGGTCTGGGCTAACTTCTTGATATATCTTGAGGGAATTTGGTCTGGTCCATAGCATTTCACGGGTGATGTTTGAGGCTCAGTATCCTCTGAGCCACTGCTACCACTGCATCATTCCGTGTCCTCCTTTACTCATAGAACATAGAACATAAAACATTACAGTGCAGTACAGGCCCTTCAGCCCTCGATGTTGTGCCAACCTGTGAAACCGTTCTGAAGTCCATTTAACCCAGCTACTCCATTATCATCCATATGTTTATCCAATGACCATTTAAATGCCCTTAAAGCTGGCGAGTCTACTACTGTTGCAGGCAGGACATTCCACACCCCTACTACTCTCTGAATAAAGAACTTACCTCTGACATCTGTTCTATATCTATCAACTCTCAATTTAAAGCTACGTCCCCTCATGCTAGCCATGACTGTCCGAGGAAAAAGGCTTTCACTTTTCACCCTATCTAATCCTCTGATTATCTTGTACGTCTCTATTAAGTCACCTCTTAACCTTCTTCTCTCTAATGAAAACAGCCTCGAGTCCCTCAGCCTTTCCTCATAAGACCTTCCCTCCATACCAGGCAACACCCTCGTAAATCTCCTCTGCACCCTTTCCAATGCTTCCACACCTTCCTATAAGGTGGTGACCAGAACTGTACATAATACTCCAAGCACGGCCGCACCAGAGTTTTGACCAGTTGCAACATGACCTCATGGCTCCAAAACTCAATCTCTCTGCCAATAAAACCTATCACACTGTATACCTTCTTAAAAACCCTATCAACCTGGGTGGCAACTTTCATGGATCTATGCACATGGACACCGAGATCTCTCTGCTTATCCAAACTGCCAAGAATCTTACCATTAGCCCAGTACCCTATTCCTATTACTGCTTCCAAAGTGAATCACCTCACACTTTTCCGCATTAAACTCCATTTGCCACCTCTCAGTCTGGCTCTGCAGGTTATCTATGTCCCTCTGTAACCTGAAACATCCTTCCGCACTATCCACAACTCCACCGACTTTAGTGTCATCTGCAAATTTACTAACCCATTCTTCTACACCCTCATCCAGGTCATTTATAAAAATGGCAAACAGCAGTGGCCCCAAAACAGATCCTTGTGGAACATCACTAGTAACTGAACTCCAGGATGAACATTTCCCATCAACCACAACACTCTGTCTTCTTACAGCTAGCCAATTTCTGATCCGAACCGTTAAACCACCCTCAATCCCATGTCTCCATATTTACTGCAATCGTCTACCATGGGGAACCTTATCAAATGCTTTACTGAAAGCCATATACACCACATCAACCGCTTTACCCTCATCTACCTGTTTGGTCACCTTCTTATGTTCTGCGTTCACATGTGCATACTACCTAAACTAAATAAAGGAGAATTGCTTTCACTCCAGAGGTTGTGACAATGGGATTTTCTTTTAAGCCCAGGCTGTTGCGGATGTCCCTGATTTGAATATATTAATACATTTAAAATATTTAAGGTTGTGATAGGCAGACTTCTGGTTCGCAAAGAGCAAAGAGGAAATGTGAGAGAGCAAGAAAGTGGATTCAAGGCAGAGGTTCAACCATAATAAATACTGTTCAGCAAAATAGGCTCTAGGGCCATATGGTCCAGCCCTGCTTCTGTTTCTCATGTCCTTATGGTTGTCTAATGGCACCTCACATCCCCTTGGTTGGAGAGTGTCTACATCAGTGCAATGGGTACTGGAAGAATGTATTGGAACATGTTTAGATAGCATTTCCTCCTGGGTCTGGAAGTGTTACCTGGCTCCAATGCCCTCTTTTGTGCCACCTCCACCACTAATCCTGTAGGTCTGAAAATAACAGAGGTGTGTCCTCCTTCCTCCTGTCTTCAAATGGTCCTCAATTGCACTTGGTCATCATAGACCACTGTGATTTTACATTGGCAGCTCTCAATCTCTCTGGGCTCTAACACCAACCTCACTTTCTGCAACAATCTGACATATGTCCCCACCACCCTCTGAATTATCATAATGGAAAAAGCACACCCCAATCTGCCTACTTTCACAGCCCTCTCAAGCTGGTCCCAAACTGAAAGAAATCTAAAAGATTATAGCTGGAATGGAAATCATTTAAATCAGGGATTTGTTGCACCTTGGTGCCATTAGTTTAATATTGTCTGTTATTTTGCTTGGGTTAAACTGGGCACATCCCTATCTCTGATTCAGCATTATTTTTCTTAGGATGGTTGGCATGCTGGTTATCAGTGAATGCATCCTTGAATGATGCCTCTTACTGACTACAGCACACCCCTATCAATCCCTACTCTTTCCCCAAGTGTAAATAATAATGTCAAGTATTAATGCAGGATGCCTGTTATTTCCTTATTTTCACTGATACAATCACTGTTACCAGTTTTCGAGGAGTCCCCAGTGCTCCAAATAATCTGCTTTCCCTAATGTAGTCATGAAAGTTTTGTCTGTTGATTTTGACTTCCTCTGCAAATTTCTGAGAATCAGTAATGTAACCATAGTTTCAGACATAGCAGAGTGGAAGAGGTAGGAAGCTCAAGTTCAATTGTATGTTTCTGTGGCCTGAAGCTATACATTGGCTTTTACGGTTTGGGAGATAGAATTCACTTGATCTCATGTCCACAGTTTGCAAATGCACCTTTAACGTAGGTCTCTATATCTTAACATTGCCAGTGATACGTGCACACATCAGGAGACCCCAGCAGATATAACACAGCATAGTTTTGGAGGAACACAGTGGGCCAGGCTGCATCAAAGGAGTAGGAAAGTTGACAATTTGGGTCAGGATCCTTCTTTAGAAATGGGCCTGACACCCTCATCCGCTTAACTGAACTCATCCTTATTCTTAACAACTTCTCCTTCAACTCCTCCCACATCCTACAGGCTAAGGGAGTGGCCACGGGCCCAAGCTATGCCTGCCTCTTCGTAGGATACGTGGAACAGTCCCTCTTCCGCAGCAACACTGGCCCTAAACCCCACCTCTTCCTCTACTACATTGATGACCATATCGGCGCTGCCTTGAACTCCCACGAGGAGTTTGAGACTCAAAAAAAAAGCCCATTTCTGAAGAAGGGTCCTAACCTGAAACATCAACTTGCCTACTCTTTTGATGCTGCTTGGCCTTCAGCTCCACACTGTGTTATCTCTGACTCCATCATCTCCAGTTCTTACCATCTCAGAGGAGGCCCCAGCAGCATTGTTTTTCTGCCACATGTCTGCTTTTTCTTCAAAGGGATTCATTTGTTAAAGGAAAGCTTGAAAAAAAGCTACTAGAGTGGAAGTTCTTGGAGATGGCAGAAAAATGGATCCATAATGATGGCTGTGGCACTGGAAGCATTGATCATGTAAGTGGTTATGACCTCCTGTGAATAAAATCACCATGGAGCCACAAAGATGTAGGTGGATCTCAGGAAAGTCCTGAGAAGGGAACAGGAACAATGGCCAGAGGGGTCAATACCAGGAGTTTGGAACTGAAGACCTCATTGGTAGAACTACCATCATGAAGATGCTCAATGTCAGTGAATATACAACTCTTCCCCACCACAGAACAATTAGTTGTACAAGTAGTTGTTCTAGGAGATTCTATAATTAGGGGGACAGATAGTATCCTATGCAAGCCAGATTGGGAGTCCTGCATGATGTGTTGCCTACCCAGTGCCAGGATGCAGGACATCTCCGACTGTCTTGAAAGGATATTGGAGCGGGAGGGGGAGGATCCAGTTGTTGTGGCCCACATTGGAACTAACAACATAGGCAAAGCTAGGGTAGAGGACCTATCAGGGATTATCAAGCACTAGGAAGGAAATTGAAGTACAGGTCCTCGAGTCACGTGCAAATTGGCATAGGGATAAGAAAGTTAGGGAAGCAAACACGTGGCTATCGGATTGGTGTGTGAAAGAGGGATTCCATTTCATGGGGCATTGGAACCAGGCAGATCTGTGCTGTTGGGACGATCTCCACCGAAGTGGATCTGGAACCAGTGTTCTAGCGAAAAGGATAAATAGGGTGGTCAGTAGGACTTTAAACTTCTGAGTCGGGGGGAAGGGAAAGGAAAAGTGACGGGGAGTATGGAGTTAAATGGAAAGATAAGCAGCAGGATAGCATGTGTGGAGGTGGGTTTAAGCTCGAGGCAGACTAGGAATACAGCAAAAAGGAAGGATAACTTAGGACATCTTACGATTTCCAATATCTCTAATAATGATAAGAAAGTTAGCATTAAGGCACTTTACCTAAATGCTCGTAGTATTCGCAACAAAGTAGATGAATTCACAGCACAAATCATCTTGAATGATTATGATGTGGTAGGCATCACAGAGACATGGTTGCAGGGGGTTCAGGACTGGCAGTTAAACATCCAAGGATTTGCAACTTATCGAAAAGACAGGGAGGTGGGCAGAGGGGGCGGGGTTGCCTTGTTAGTTAAGAATGAAATTAAATCTACGGCACTGAATGACATCGGGTCAGATGATGTGGAGTCTGTGTGGGTGGAGTTGAGGAACCACAAAGGCAATGAAGCCATAATGAGAGTTATGTACAGACCTCCTAACAGTGGTCAGGACCAGGGGCGCAAGATGCACCAGGAAATTGACAGGGCATGTCAGAAAAGCAGGGTCACGGTGATCATGGGGGACTTCAATATGCAGGTGGACTGGGTCAATAATGTTGCCAGTGGATCCAAAGAAAGGGAAGTCATGGAATGCTTACAGGATGGCTTTTAGGAACAGTTTGTGATGGACTCCACAAGGGAGCAGGCTATTCTGGACTTAGTGCTATATAATGAGCCTGACTTTATAAAAGATCTTAAAGTAAGGAAACACTTAGGAGGCAGCGACCACAATATGGTAGAGTTCAGTCTGCAGTTGAAAGAGAGAAGGCAAAATCAGATGTAATGGTGTTACAGTTAAATAAAGGTAACTACAGGGGCATGAGAGAGGAACTGATGAAAATCGACTGGAAGCAGAGTCTAACGGGGAAGACAGTAGAGCAACAATGCCCGGAGTTTCTGGGTGTAATTGAGGACACAGTACAGAGGTTCATCCCAAAGAAAAGAAAGATTATCCGGGGGTGGGATTAGACAGCCATGGCTGACTAAGGACGTCAGGAAATGTATCAAAGAAAAAGCCACAGCCTATAAAGTGGCCAAGAGCACTGGGAAATCAGAAGATTGGGAAGGCTACAAAAACAAACAGAGGAAAACAAAGAGAGAAATATGAAAGGAGAGGAACAAACATGAAGGTAGGCTAGCCAGTAATATTGGAAATGATAGTAAAAGTTTCTTTCAAAACATAAGAAACAAACGAGAGGCCAAAGTAGACATTGGGTGACTCCAAATTGATGCTGGAAGGCTGGTGATGGGAGATAAGGAAATAGCTGAAGAACTTAAGAAGTACTTTGCATCAGTCTTCACAGTGGAAGACATGAGTAGTATGCCAACAATTAAGGAGAGTCGGGGGCAGAGTTGTGTATGGTAGGCATTACAAAAGAGAAAATGCTAGAAAAGCTAAAAGGCCTAAAAATTGCGTACAGGCATGAACTATTTCCTAAATGATGAAAAAATTCATAAAGCTGAAGTAAAAGGGGATCTGGGAGTGTTGGTCCAGGATTCTCTAAAGGTTAACTTGCAGGTAGAGTCTGTGATTAAGAAAGCAAATGTAATGTTGTTATTTATCTCAGGTGGGTTGGAATATAAAAGCAGTGATGTGCTTCTGAGACTTTATAAAGCTCTAGTTAGGCCCCATTTAGAATACTGTGCCCAATTTTGGGCCCCACACCTCAGGAAGGACATACTGGCACTGGAGCGTGTCCAATGGAGATTCACATGGATGATCCCTGGAATGGTAGGTTTAATGTACGATGAACAGCTGAGGACCTGGGATTGTATTCATCAGAGTTTAGAACTTTGAGGGGAGATCTAACAGAAACTTACAAGATAGTGCATGGCTTAGAAAGGGTGGACGCTGGGAAGTTGTTTCTGTTAGGCGGGGAGGCTAGGACCCATGGGCACAGCTTTAGAATTAGAAGGGGTCAATATAGAATGGAAATGAGGAGACATTTCTTCAGCAAGAGAGTGGTAGGCCTGTGGAATTCATTGCCATGGAGCGCAGTGGAGGCCGGGAAGTTAAATGTATTCAAGGCAAAGATTGATAAATTCTTGATCTCACAAGGAATTAAGGGCTATGGGGAGAGTGTAGGGAAGTGGAGTTGAAATGCCCATCAGCCATGATTAAATGGCGGAGTGGGCTCGATCGACCAAATGGCCTTACTTCCACTCCTATGTTTTATGGTCTTAAGGTCTAATTAATATTCCCTAGCACTCAGGATTCATATCTAACCTCCATGTACTTCACAACACTCTCATACCTACTAATGTGCCAGCCTCATGCCTACTTCTCATGGAGTAAACCAGGGAGCAGGCTATCCTGGATCTGGTGATGCGTTATGAGGTAGGTTTAATAATGACCCCAGACGAAAAGGTTCCAAATACAGAAAATATTAATTTTTTGTTTCTTTTCTAGTGATCATAGTAATGATCAAGTCGTGGTCATAATAGGATAGAATTCAATATTCAGTTTGAGAGTGAGACACTTGGGTTAGACACAACTGTGTTTCATGTAAATTAAGGAAGTTACAATGAAAATGAGGATAGAGTTAGCTGAAGTGAACTGGGCAGACAGATGAGCAGGAATGACAGTAAAAAAGAAGTGGTCAGATGTTAAAGAAGGTAATTCAAGACTCTCAATGAAAAATACATCTCAGTAAGGAGGAAAGATTCTAAGACAGGGATAAACCAACATGGCTAACCAAGGAAGTTAAGAAGAGTAATAAGTGAAAAAGAAAAATCATATAAAGAGGCAAAAATCCATGATGTCCCTAAAGACTGGAATACATTTAGAAATGAGCAAAGGAGGACTAGAAACATAATAAAGTACACAATGAGGGCAAACTAGTGAGCGATATAAAATCTGATAATAAGAATTTGTTTAAATATAGAAGAAGAGAGAGAGAGGTCAAAGTCTAACATAGGTGCCTTAGAAAATGAATCTGAGGAGGTGGTTTTGGAAAATAAGGAAATGGCAGAAGGAGTAAAAGATACTTTGCATCTATCTTTACAGAGGAAGATGCTTTAAAGATCTTATTAATGCCAAAGAATACGGGAAAGGCATTAAGTACCATCGCCATCACGAGAGAAGTACTATTAGACAAGTTAATGGAAACCAAAGGCAGATAAGTCACCTGGCCCTAACTGCTTGCATTCGAGGAGCCTAAAGGATATAGATACAGAGAGAGCGAATGTGTTGGCTGCAAGTTTTCAAAATTAATTGAATTATGGAGCAATACCCGAGGATTGGAAAACTGCTAATGTAACCACTCTATTCAAAAAGGAACAGAGGCAAAAGCACATAACTATTGATCAATTGGCCTAACATATATTGTTGGAAAAGTATTGGAATCAAATATTAAAGAAGTAATAGCACAATTTTTGGAAAATGATAATCTAATCAAGCATAGCCAGCATGTTCAAGAAAGGGAAGTTACATCTGACTAATTTATTACAGTTTTTCAAGGGAAATGAATAGAGAGGAACCAGTAGAAATGTTGTATTTGGACTTCCAAAAGGCATTTGACAAGGTACTTCCCAAAACGTTAAAGCATAAGATAAGACCCCATGGTGTGGAGGTAACATAATAGCATGGATATAGAATTGGCTCATGAGTAAGAAACAGCAAGTGGGGATAAGAGGATTCTTTTTCAGGTTAGAAACTTGTAACCAGTAGAGGTCTACAGGAATCAGTGCTGGGACCACAACTGTTATAACATACATTAACGACTTGGACGAAGGATGTGAATGTACCATAGTCAGATTTGCAGACGGCTGAAAAATTGGTGGACAATCAGTTTGCAAGAGTGATGCAAACAGTTGACAGACAGATAGATTACGTTAGTAGGCGAAAAGTTAGCAAATGGAATATAAAGTGGGGAAATGTGAAGTTGTTCATTTTAGAAGGGAGAACAAAAGAAAAAAGAGCTGTAGAAAGCTGCAACGCAAAGGGACTCGGGAGTATTTGTACATGAAACACAGAAAGTTAGCACCTAGGATTCCATAATTAGTCAGAATGGCTAATAAAATGTTAAGATAACAAGGTGTGGAGCTGGATGAACTCGGCAGGCCAAGCAACATCTTAGCTGCTCCTAAGATGCTGCTTGGCCTGTTGTGTTCATCCAGCTCCACACTTTGTTATCTTGGATTCTCCAGCATCTGCAGTTCCTATTATCTCTAATAAAATGCTAACCTTTATTTCAAAGGAGTTGGAACATTAGAGTAGGAAAATCTTACTGCAACTGTGCAAGGTGCTGGTGAGACCACATCTAGAGTAATGTGATCAGTTTTGGTCCCCTTATTGAAGTAAAGATGTTATATCATCAGAGACAGTTCAGAGAAGTTTCGCTAGGATGATCCCGGTATAAGAGGATTGTCTCATGAGCAAAGGTTAAGCAGCTTGAGACTCTATTCAATGGAGTTTAGAAGAATGAGAGGTAATCTCACTTAACATATAAAATTGTTAAAGGGCTTGACAGGGTACATACTGAGAGGATGTTTCCCTCATGGGAGAGTCTAGAACCAGTGGGCATAGTCTCAGAATTAAAGGGGTACCAATTTAAGACGGAGGTGAGGAATTTCTTCTCTCAGAGGGCTGAGAGTCTGTGGTACTCTCTGCCACAGAGAGTTGTGGGAGCCCTTGTGTATATTTAAGGCTGAGGTCAATAGATTCTTAATCAGTAGGAGAATCAAGTGTTGTGGGGAAAGGACAGAAAAGTGGATATGAGGAATGTCAGATCATGATCGAATTGAGGGGCTAAACAGCCATCTTCGGTTCCTGTTTCTTCTGGTCTTATGGTCTAAGTATCTTTAGCTCCTTATGGTCTGCAATACTATAGTTGCATGTGCACATACAGTTATCAAATTATACATATAGTTACCACATTATCAAATTCAGACCCCCAGTGTGATGTCTAACATCCTTCTCTTCACATACTATCCATTACATTGTCATGACTTACATGATTCCCATCTTACTACAGCGTCAGGAACCTGTACAATGTGATACCTTTGAGAACATTGACAGTAACAATATTTTCCCTACCTAAGTCCCTCTCAATTCCCAATTCACCCTCACCCTGCATTCTGGTACAATGAAGAGGCTGTTGAAAGTGTGACCATGGACATACTAGCCCAATCATTTGACCCAACAATCATCTTGACTTCCTTACAGGACGCCTGCATTGTGAATTCCGGCCTTAAGTCAATTCTATTCACTTCACGACACATCAAGAAACTGCAGGAGGCATTGGATAGTGCAAAGCTGTAGACTCTGGCCACATTCTGGCAACAGTACTAAAGTTGTGTGCTCTAGAATTTGCCACTGCACTAGCTAAGCTGCTCTAGTACAACTACAACATTGGAATATACTGAAAATTTCTCAGATATGTCCTTCATGAAAACAAAACAGCTTAAATCCAACCTGGCCAATTACTGCCCCATCAATCTATTCTCAATCATCAGTAAAGTGATAACAAGGTGTAGAGTTGGATGAGCACAGCAGGCCAAGCAACATCAGAGAGTAGGAAAGCTGACATTTCGGGTCTAGACCCTGTCGAGTCCCGAAACATCAGCTTTCCTTCTCCTCTGATGTTGCTTGGCCTGCTGTGTTCATCCACTCTACACCTTGTTATTTCAGATTCTCCAGGATTGACAGTTACTACTATATCAATAAAATGAGGGAAGGTATCATCAACTGTGCTATCAAGCAGTACCTGCACAGAAATAACCTGCTCAGTGACGCCCAGTTTGGGTTCTGCCAGGGCCACCCAGCTCCTGACTTCATTCCAGCCTTGGTTCACTCATGGACAAAAGAGCTGAATTCCAGAGGTGAGGTGAGAGAGACATCTCCTGACACCAAGGCCGCCTTTGACTGAGTATTCAAGGATCCCTATTAAAACTGGAATAAATGTGAACCGGGGGGTCAAACTCTTCGCTGGTTGGAGTCATACCTGGTACATAGGAAGTCCTGAGGAAGGGTCACCGGACACGAAACTTTAACTCTGTTTTCTCCTTCACAGATACTGGCAGACCTGCTGAGCTTTTCCGGCAACTTTGTTTTTGTTCCTGGTACATAGGAAGATGGCTGCATTTTTTGGAAGTCAGTCATCTCAGCTGCAGGATAACTCTGCAGGAGTTCCTCAGGAAAGTATCTGAGGCCCAATCATATTCAGCCACGTCATCAATGAAGTTCCCTCCAACATAAAGTCAGAAGTGGGATTGTTTGTTAATAATTGCACAATGTTCAGCACCATTCATGACTCTTCAGATACTGAAGAAGTCCATCTCTAAATGCGGCAAAGCCTAGACAATATCCGGGTTTGGATTTACAAGTAGCAAAAAACATTTAGTGACAATCTCCAACAGGAGAGAATCTAAGCATGATACCTTGATATTCATGGTATTAACAACACTGAATCCCCATTATCAACAGCCTGGGGATTGACCACAAATTGAGTGAACGAGTCATGTAAATACCACAGCTAGAAGAACAAGTGAGAGACTAGGAATCCTGCAGCGAGTAACTCTTAAAATCATAGAATATAGGAGTAGGAATAGGCCATTTGGCACTTCGCGCCTGCTATACATTCGATATGATCATGACTGATCATCCTTCTCAGTATTCTATTCTTTTCATACCCTTTGATCCATTTCAGCTCGAGAACTATATCTAACTGCTTCTTCAAAACATTCAATGTTTGGTTTCAATCTCTTTCTCAGACAGAGAACCATAGTTTCACCATTCTGTGGGTGAAGAAATTTCTCCTCATTTCAGTCCTCCTCTAATTGGTCTACCCTATATCCTTAAGCTCTGACCTCTGGTGAAATGAGTCCTCACCTCCTGACTCCCCAAAGCCTGTCCACCATCTAAAAGACAAAAATGAAGAATGTGATGGAATACTCCCCAGTTGTCTGGATGGGTTCTATTCCAATAACACTCAAGAAGCTTGACACCTTCCAGAATAAAGTAGCCACTTGATCTGCACCACATCCACAAATATTCACTCCCCCAAACACTAATGCTTAATGGCAGTTGTGTGTACCATTTACAAGATGTGATGCACAATTTCAACAAGGCTCCATAGATAACATCTTCCAAAACAAGGACTGTCTTTGTCTAGAGGGACAAGAGCAGTGGATACATGCAAGCTACTACCATCCTGACTTGTGAATATTTCACTTTTCACTTTTATAACTCCCTCCCAAATGACATGTGGGTCTACCCACACAAAATATACTGTGGCAGTTCAAGAAGGAAGTTCCCTCATTCTTCTCAAGGACAAATGGGGATGGGTAATAAATGCTTGCCTGCTCATCTCAAGAACAAATTTTTCTATAAAAAAAAACTTGCAACCATTGGTTTAGAAAATGGCTTTGGAGGCCATGGGATTTAGGATCAGTACATGGTGAGTCACCAGGATGAAATCAGACCAGAATGAAAGGAAGATTAGTGCAACAGCTCAGCAGAGGGTACAATGGCATTTAAGTCCTGCTGCAGAGAACTTAGGTGAAAATTTTGATGGGACAGCACACAGAGACATACCAATTTCCTGGGTGCTATGGCTGACCTGTCATAGCCAGGTAGTAGGGATGATGAAGAATTTGCCCTCTCCTCAATCGCTGTTTCATCTCCATATTACGTAGTAGGCACAGAATGACTGCTGCTCCCACACAAATTGACGTCTAGTGGTTCACAGCTCTTAATTTTCTCGCATCCCCATGAGGATTTCGTAACAATCTCTGGTAAATGCCTCAAAACGCCTCCTAAAACGTTTCAAGATACATACAGACGCTTTTCATAGGAAACATTCCTTTAACCTGTCTATAATCAATGTGGCTGGCCATTTATAAATATTAATGCAAGGTCAATCTTGTAGTTGTTCTTCTCCTCCAGTATTAACACCAGTGTTACCGGGATCTGTATTTTAACTTGCGAGGTCCAGGTATCACATCAGGAACTTGGTGTGGGTGACCAGTTGAAAATTGCCAATCTAACTAGTTCAAGATTGCTCAGGGAGTGATCTGGGAATTTCTGGCAATTAATAGAGAATGGAACCCAGAGGATTCAGGTTAGAACTCTGCATCCTGGGCATTGGAAGAGTAGAAATTGACTCTGATACCTTTGACTATATTAGGGATTCCCAGGGATTCCCCATTATGTAATAGTTTTTTTTGGTGTTTCAGTGCTTAGGTACTACGGCTGTTGTAGCACCAGGAAATGAGGTAGAAAGACAGAATGTCCAGCTCCACCTCATAGAATGTATACAATGACCTTGTATCTATTGCAGCTGTTGGTTGTGCTTTACAACTCTCCAGGAAAATCCAAACTTTCTGAGTGGCAAAGGGAAAAAAAGCCTGGAAACACAATTCTCTTATTCCTGATCTTGTACCTTGGGAACCAGTTGTCGTCTTGATTTAAAATTCTGCAAAATTGGTCTTTAGATTTTCTTCTCCCAAGCTTCCAGAGTGCAGACAATCAACTCATTGAACCATTAACAAATGTTTACGTGCAGCCTGGAACAGGGCTTCCTACGCTGGGGCATCAGAATTGTGGGGCTGTGAGACAAGCTTTCAGAGTCACTAGCTGAAAGGCAACAATAGCTGAAGCAGAAATCCGACATATTTCCGATGACTGCAATTCCCCTTTAAATTCTCGCCTGTTTCTATTGACGGCTGGGACCTAATGGGTTGCTCATTCAGATCTGATTGCTGCAAAAAAAGCCGATGAAAACGTAGTGTTTATTTACCAACTCATCAATTTCTCCAATGCTCAACTCCTACTTCCCTACTCCCTTCAGTCAAGAACTAAAGATATTCCTCTCCCTCCAGCTATTCCCTGTTGTAAATTCGAATTTTTACTCTGGGATCACATAAATTCTGAAATGTTAAAATGGGATCACACTTGGATAATGTTTGAGAAGCATTAGCTTAGAATTAACAATATCTCAAAGGTGGTATATAAATATTTAACATGTTTGTATTGCCTTCCTCTACTCAGTAATTTGATGGAATTTCATAGTCAGTGTCTTAGTGCTTAGTTAAACTGTTGTGAGTGTTGTTATTATGGCTGCACTCATATTATGAACCTAAATTCCAGACTCTAAAGTCAGAAGGTCAATGTAATAATGTCCATCTACAGACTGAAGTTTGTCATCACAGTTATTTGAACCCATATTGTAAAGACAGACAGCGCAATGATTTTGTGAAGGATTGCATTTCAAATATGAAATTAATGGAATGGAAACACAGAGATTTAATATTAAAAATATGAATGAAAAGGTATCACATTCTACTCACCTGTAGACATTAATAAGGCTCTTTTCAACAAAATCTTTTTTCTCAGATCCTTTGAGGCTGGATAAAATTATCAGAAAAGAAAAAATGCAATAGATTAAAAAAGCCATGTAATTGAACAAACAGTTGGGGTCTGATTTACCACCTCCCGTGCCAGGGACCTTGCTCACGTCAAAAAGAGGCATAGCACAAGAACAGGCCCTTAGCCCACCAAGCTTGTGCTGACACATGGTGCTTTTCTAAACTAAAAACCTTTGCCTTACATGGTCTGCATCCCTCTATCATCCACCTATTTGTGTATCTGTCAAGATGCCTCTTAAATGTTCTGTTTTATCTACTTCTATTACCTCCTTTGGCAGCACATTCCAGGCACTTACAACACTCTGTGTGTAAAAATAAAATTGCCTCTCTCATCTCCTATATACTTTTCACCCTTTTGCCTTAAGCCTATGACCCCTACTAATTCCTACCCTGGGAAAAAGACTGACTATTCATGCCTCTCATAATTTTCTAAATTTCAATCAAGCTGCTCCCTCAGCCTCCGACATTCAAGTGAAAACATTCCAAGTTTGTTGAATCACTCCTCATAGCTAATACCATCCAAAACAGGCAGCATCCTGGTAAACTGTTTCTGTATCCTCTCCAATGTCTCCATATCTTTCTGGCAGTGCGGCAACCAGAACTGTACTCAATGTTCCAAGTGTGGCCTAACTAAAGTTCTGCACAGTTCTGTAAGCATCACATGAAATGAATGAAGTAATCAGTCTCAAGAAAGTTGAGAGTGTGGATTTTTTTTCAGTTTATTAGTTCTGGGGATCCAGTTGTCACTGACTAGGTCACCACATACAATCCCTAATGCCCTGGAGAAGGTGGTAAGCCACCTTGTTGAACCAATGCTGTCCTCTGAATGCTGTTGGAAAAGAGTTCTCAGAGTTGTTCCGTTGACAATTGAAGAAACAATGATATATTTCCAAGTCAGAATGGTGAGTGGTTTGAGGGTGACTTACAGGTGGTGATATTCCCATGTATCTGCTGCCCTTGTCCTTCAATGTGTTAGGTGTCATGGGTTTGGAAGATGCTATCAGGCAAGGGTTGGTGAGTTGTTATGGTGCATCTTGTAGATGGTACACTCTGTTTCTACTGAATGTCAGCGATGAAAGGAGAGAGTTTTGAAGGTGGTGGATGGAGTCCCAATCAGGTGAGCTGCATTGTCCCCAGCACTGTCATGTTTCTTAAGTGTTGTTGAAGCTGCACCTGTCCAAGCAAGTGAGGAATATTTCATCACACCCTTGATTTGTGCCTTGTAGGCTGTGGACAGGTAATAGGAAGACGGAAGTAAGCTTCTTGCCTTATAATTCCTAGCGTCTGATCTGTTCTTGTAGCCACAATACATATGGCACTCAATGAAGATAGTTGGGTCAGGCAGTAACCTGAGGAACTCTTGCAAAGATGTCCTGGTGCTGAGATGATTGATCTCCAACAACCACAACATTCTGCCTCTGTGCTAGGTCTAACTCCAAAATTCCCATTGATTCATTTTGCTAGGACACTGCAAAACCACACTCTGTCAAATGTGGCCTTGATATCAAGGGCAGTCACTGTCACCTCACCTCTGAATTCAGCTCTTTTTGTACATAATTAGACCAAGGCTATACTGAGGTCATGAGCTGAAACTCCAAAGTGGGGGTCAGTGAGCAGGTTGATGCTGTACAAGAGTCACTTGCTAGACTGTCAATGGCTCTTCGTTTGCTTCGTTTATGATCAAAAGCAAACCAATATTGTGATAATTGATTAGGATGCATTTGTCATGTTTTTTTGTTTACAGGACATGACTGTGAACTTTTCCATACTGTTGGGCACATTCCAGTTTTGTTAGGTTGTAGCAAGTTCTAGAACACAAGACTTTAGCACTGTTGTCAGGGCCTAGTTACTGTGCCAAGTGGAGTATATTCACCATGGTGGCAACACTCATAAACTGTTGGTGCTTCTTCTTCCCCTCTGTTCTTCCCAGCCGAGACATTTGTGCCGTTATTTTTAAAGTTCATTGACCTTGACTTCATGGATTTTTAACTTTAATCACAGGGATCTGAAATGTTTGCTTCCACCCCCAAACATTGACCCAATTTTCTGATAGCAAAATAATTGTTCCTGCAGCATAAATGAGGGAATTCCCTGTGGCATTCCTGATGTAACACACTCCAAAGGAATCGCCCATGCAAATGACGCTTCCACTGGATAACTCCTCTATGCCTAGAACTCTCTAAAAATATCCAGTTACATTGTAGATTTTGAAAGGTCAGCTGCAGTCAAGTAAATGGTTACTCAGGAAATATTAAACCATTTAAAACCTAGTTTGACTCTAGAGAAACAGTTCAATACATTCCCCAATTTACCATGTTCCCTGATCTATTATGTC